>NC_059072.1:28461051-28763470 GCF_020497125.1 Mauremys mutica | reverse complement strand
GTTTGCAGGTTTTCTGTCGTTGGGGGTGGTACGTGCATTTGTAGCGGGGGAGGGGGGTTACAGATGTCATGCAATGGTCCCTGTAATGGACCGCAGAGCCACGCAGCAGAGGAATCTGTATCTGTCCTCCCCCGCAACAAGGCCACATAGCCCCCGCACACAGAGTCCAAAAAAGGAGGGATGGTAGGATCCGTTGAAACAACCAGTCCGGCACTGCTGACCGGTCTGGGAGCGGGAGCATGTCAAACCTCGACTTTAGAGGCGGTCTTTACATGACCACACACCCTACCCAGCACAGTGTGCGTCCCAGTTTCAACCCTTTAACGCAAAGTCATCAATAAAGACACCATTGTAAAGCTACAGTGGAGCACGTACTTTAATTTTTAAATGTGTGTTAGAAGTTGGGGAAGCGGGATGGATGGGGTATGTAACTGCAGAGGCTAGTCAACAGTAACTTGGTAAAGAAACAGGGGCAGGTTCAGCTTCTCTGTGAAGAAACTGAACAGTCACAGTTCACGCTGCTCGCTGGTACTTGAAGAGTTCCTTGTCGCTGTGCAAGGTACCTGCATAGGGCGTGACGAGCCAGGGCATTAGCGGGTAGGCTGGGTCCCCTAAGATCAGTATGGGCATCTGCACATCCCAAGCGTTATTTTGTGGTCCGGGAAGAAACTACCTTCCTGCAGGCGTCTAAGCAGACCAGAGTTCCTGAAAACACGCGCGTCATGAACTTTGCCTGGCCACCTGACGTTGATGTTGGTAAAACGTCCCCCATGGTCCACCACTGCTCGCAGCACCATTGAAAATTAGCCAAATTTCTCAGCAGCTGACTGCGGAAGAGGTGGACGATAAGTTGCGAGGAGCTGACAGCAGCCACAACTGCAGCGGGATCCGTGCTCGCAGTGCTATGGCGCCTGCGCGGTCACTGAGAAGAAAAGTGCACGAACAGATTGCCAGCTGGCGCTTTCAGGGAGGGATGCTGGGCGTGATTGACGGTTCAATGATGACAGTTACCCAAAACCACCCTCCACACAATTCCCCCCCCCCAGCATGCATTGGTGGGAAATCCCAGCATTCCAATGGGCGGCGGGGAGTGCGGGAACTGTGGGATAGCTTCCCACAGTGCACCGCTTCCAAAGTCGACGCTTCGCCCGTTACTGTGGACTCACACAGTCGAATTAGTGTATTTATTGTGGATACACAACTTCGACTTCATTAGGTCGATTCCAGAAATTCGAATTAAGATGAATCGAAATAGTCTTGTTGTGTAGACGTACCCTTAGACACTAAAGTGCATTCTTTTAAAAATCCCAGGGGGAACAAAAAGAACATCTGATGTTAAGAGGCAACCAAGCTTTGCAGCACCTGTATCAGACCCTGCAGAGGAGATAATCCGTGAATAATTAACATTTCCTTTTGTATAGTCCCTTATGAAATTGTCATAATATTTTTAGATGCTTAGTAGAATTGTATTACATTCGAAGCATACATTAATTAGAGAAAAGATCTTGCAAGGTTTCATAGTTACCTTTTTTCTTTTCCTGCAGTTGAGTTCATGTTTACAGGTAGCATTCTGCAGGCTCTTTTTCTGATGTATGAATTTAGTACTTTCTACTTTAAATGTGTCCAGTGTATACGTCACCAGCCAGAGTCAGGAGACCTGGGTTCCATTTTCAGCTCTAACACTATTGAGCTGCGAGACACTGGGAATGCCACTTATCCTCTCAGAGCTTCAGTTTCTCCATCTGTAAAACGGTCAAAATTATCAAACAAAGGGTGGCCCAATAGTTAAGTCACTGGCCTGGGTACTCAGGAGACCTGGGTTCAACTTCATGCTCTGCCATAGACTGCCTCTGTGAATGTCACTCAGCCCCTTGGGTCCTCAGTCACAATGCATGAGGATCATAGTACTTCCCTACCTCATAGGGGTGTTGAGAAGAGAAATACATTAAAGATTGTCAAGTACTCAGGTACTATAGTACTGGGGGTCATATCAATGCCTTAATACATTTGTATAATGCTTTGAGATCCATAGATGAAAAGTGCTGTATATGTGTTAAGTATTATGGCTTTGGTAATAATGTAGTGTTACTGGTAAGTACTGAGTCAGGGAGAATGTAAAAACTTCCTCTTTCTGGTTAAAACCTCAGAAGAGGAATGTGTGTGAAATCTGGTAAAATGACAATACATACATAGTGTTGCTTTGGAGTTTCCTGGCAATGGAGGGAATTTGCTATTTTCCAGTTTTGGTCTTCATCTGGTTGGTGAATCTTACCAATCTACAGCTTCCATAGTATTGGATGGAAATGCAATTATATGTATTAAGATGATGAATAAACAGAATGTTAAAGTTATAATTAACACTTGCCACATTACTTTTGAGCTCTATCTTCTGCAGTCCAACAATGAGGTGTAAATGGAACAGAAGGTGGGATTTCTTTGAGCATGTTGGAATCGCTTCAAGCTATAGAAGACAAAGTGTATATTTTATCTTCATTCAGGGCTAAACAGAAAATTACGTTTGCCAAATGGCTGAATGGGAGGGACTGAAAGCTAAAGATTGGCAGGCAACAGTAGAATCCAACCACATAAATACACAACTATTTAAAAATTAGATGGTTACTAGGCCAGCCAGGTAACCTCGTTGTCATGGTCCGTATGTATAGAGAAGATCTGGGTTCAATTCCTGGTCACTCATTGCCCAGGCTGGTAGAAGCTCCAAGTGCTCTGGAGGCAGGGCTCTCAGCTCATGAGAGGAGGGAGGACTACACATTACTGCACAGTGAGCCTGTAGCGGGGTGGTTACCTGCTCCAGCTCTGACAGGGTTAAGGCCAGCCCTGGGAGAGGGCTGGGGCTCTAAGGAAAAGCCCAGGCTGCTTAGGAAAGCAGGCACAGCTGGGGCCATGCCCCAAACAGAGCACAGCAGGTCCTTATAAAAGGCTGCTAGCTTGGAGCTAGAGTAGCTCTCTCTGGTCTTGGAGGGAGCAGGGCCTGGCTGTCAGAAGCAAAAGTACTGGGCATGAAGCAGGGCTGGGGAAAGGCGAGAGGAGCAAGGGAGCTCCAGCCTGGTCCTAGGCCCACCCCTGAGATACTGGGTGGTAGAGGAAGACAGCAGGTCTTCCCCTTGCCTGTGATTACTGGTTCTTATACTGCAGTCTGCCCCAGGGAGTGGTGGCTCATTGCTGACTGGCAGTAGCCATTGGCTGAGGCAAGGTGGGATTAGGGGTTTGGAGTCCCTGGGGAAGAGAGACCCTGAGAGTGAGGGATTACTGCCAGGGGGCAGCACCCCAGATAACAGGGCAACGGAGTCCAGGGAGGGACATAGGGGCCCAGCGGCTGTGGAACACTGGCCTGTAGAGGGTGCTCCAAGGCTGGAAAATGAGCTAATTCCCAGGACATCAGCAGGAGGTGCCACAGGGGTGAATCTCACAGCATTGTAGAGCCCCACAGAGTATTCCCCTCCACCACCATGAACCATTAAGTCTAGATGAAGGGATGGTGGCCTTAAGGATGTGGAAAATAATTGTTTACAAATTCATACTCTACAGAAATTAACTACACTGTATAGGATGTTTGTTATATATTGATACTGTATATTATGCTTATTACAAATAATGGGCTAGCTCTAACAACCCTTAACTCATGCAGGTGGTTCCATTAAAGTCAATATCTTTTCCTTGGTGAAATCATAGGAATGGAAAGGACCTCTTGAGGTCCCTTCGTCCGGTCCCCTGCACTCATGACAGGACTAAGTATTATCTAGACCAGGGGTCGACAACCTTTGGCATGTGGCCCATCAGGGTAATCTGAAGGCAAGCCATGAGACATTTTGTTTACCTTGATCATCCACAGGCATGGCCCTCTGCAGCTCCCAATAGCAGCAGTTTGCTGTTCCCAGCCAACGGGAGCTGCGGGAAGTGGGGGGCTGCAGGGACGTGATGTTCTAGGTGTCTGCAAACTGCTTAATTATTTGCTTCATTAGGTTTTCAGATACTGAAGTTAAGGTGACTGGTCTGTAATTCCCAGGGTTGTCCTTATTTCCCTTTTTATAGATTGGCACTATATTTGCCCTTTTCCAGTCTTCTGGAATTTCTCCGGTCTTCCATGACTTTTTGAAGATAATCGCTAATGGCCCATACCTCCTCAGTCAGCTCCTTGAGCATTCTAGGATGTATTTCATCAGGCCCCGCTGACTTTAAGACCTCTAACTTGTCTAAGTAACTTAACTTGTTCTTCTCCTATTTTAGCCTCTGATCCTATCTCATTTTCACTGGCATTCACTATGTTAGATGTCCAATGGCTACTAACCTTTTGATGAAAACTGAAACAAAAGTCACTTAGCACTTCTGCCACTTCCACCTTTTCTATTTTTGTTTTTTCTCCATCTAAAACAGCCCAGGAGAGGGCTGTGGCTGGAGGCAAGCAGCCCAGGCTGATTGGGGAAGCAGCCTCAGCTGTGGCCATGCCCCAATCAGGGCCCAGCTGGCCCTTATAAGAGGGTGGTGGGCTAGGAGCAGACAGTCTCTCTCCCTCCCCCTCGGGAGAGGGGGGCCTGGCTGCCTGGGACTTGAGAGAAGGTACCTGGAGTGGAGCAGGGCTAGGGGAAGGCCTAGTATAAGGCTGAAGAGGTACTGGGGTTGCAGGGGGCAGCCCAAGGGTAGGTGGAGGCAGCAGGTCCAAACCCCCCTTGCCTGTGATGAGTGGCTTATACACTGCAGTCTGCCTCAGTGAATGGGGGCTAGATGGGGACTGGGCAGTAGCCATATACTGAGGTGAGGTGGGGATTCCCCTTGGAGGGGAGACCCAGAAACTGTGGGGGTACTGCAAGGGGGCAGCCCCCAAGAGAAAGGAGCACCAGGGTCCAGGAGGGACACCAGCCTGCAGAGGGCGCTCCAAGGCTGTAGAGCGAATTCCCATACTGGACCAGGAGGAGGTGCCGCAGGGGTGAGTCACGCATTGTTACAGGGCGTATTCTGTCCTTGGTCTTACATTAGAAGCAAGAGGATTAGAATATATTTCATGATCACTTTCACTTAAGCTGCCTTCCACTTTCAAATTCTCAACCAGTTCTTCCCTATTTGTGAAAATCAAATCTAGAACAGCCTCTCCCCAGTAGCTTTCTCTACCTTCTGAAATAAAAAATTGTCTCCAACACATTCCAATAACTTGTTGGATAATCTGTGCCCTGCTGTATTTCTCCAACAGGTGTCTGTGTAGTTGAAGTCCCCCATCACCATCAAGTCCCATGTTTTGGATGTGTGTGTGGTTTTTTTTGTTTGTTTTTTTTGTTTTTTAAATAAAGAGAGCCTCATCTACTGCTTCTTCCTGGTGAAGTGGTCTGTAGCAAACCCCTACCATGACATGTTTTTAACCCCTTTTATCCTTACCCAGAGACTTTCAACAAGTCTGTCTCCTAGTTCTATCTCAACCTCAGTCCAAGTGTACACATTTTTAATATATAAGCAACACCTTCTCCCTTTCTTCCTTGCCTGTCCTTCCTGAGCAAACTGTACCCTTCTATACCAATATTCCAGTCATGTGTATAGTTGTGTTAACTAGCATTTCAAGTTCTTCCTGCTTATTCCCCATACTTCTCACATCAGTATACAGACATCTCAGATACTGATTTGATTTCCACCCTCTATGTTCTCTCTTGTCTCTCCCTTAATTCCTGCTATAATGGTCCCTCCTCCCCCATATAAGTCTGTGTATAACAAAGATCTGTGTTCCTGTATTATCATAGGCTTTGGCTAGCCTAAACAGATTTTTGTAAGGTTTCAGAATTCTTTTTACTAAATTCTAGCCTCAAATCCTGTTTTCATACTATATATTAATCGTAAGGTTTTTTTGTCAGCTTGTAGCACATAATAAACTGCTGATACATGCTTTAAACTTAGTAGTAGATTGTAAACTTCTCTCTCAGGGATAGATTGCTGTTAGGTCTTTATTTACATGAACAAGTTTGCTTATGAATGGCATTACCTGGCAAAATTGCAACCATTGTTTCAAATATTGCTGACTCCAGCGGTACTAATATTAACAGCAGAGAATTTAATTTAAAATCATAGCATAATTTAAATCAAGTTTGCTTTAAAGAACAGAACCAAGGTTTATAAAATCCCATTAGAAAATGGGGGTTTGCCCTCAGGGTGGATAATCACAAAACTGGAGTCTTCTTTTGTTTCATATCGACCAAGTCCCTAGAATTAGGAGGGTTGGGAGGGCTGTTTGAAGAGTTCTAGACTTAATAAAAATTTCCTCCAAGCTGGGCTTTGAATAGCATTTCTTCCAGAAGTTCCATACAAGTGTTTTGAATTATTGGAGAAACAGACTATTTTTGAAAAAGAAATCCTTTTATTTCATGATTTATCATCAGAGAATTCATTTCAGGACTATAGAGCACAAACCCAAGAATATCACATTAGACACAATACTAATCATTTTACACCTCAGCATGCTTTTAAAACCATTTTGCACAGCGTCATTATGTGACAGAATGGAAAATGATTTCATAACATGTAAGCATTTTGGATCTCCTCATCAAAATTTACCCTACACATCAAAAATACCTTGTGGAGAGCAACCAATTAAGCACCTACATTTAAAAACTAAAAATTCTGTTTCATAATTGAGATACCAACTAGAGTACATCTATTACGAATCCTTTAAGAGAACACTCAGTAGTTCTTGTTAAAATCTAAGCAACAGTGTGAAATGGATACAAACAATAACAAATTAGCAAATCCAGTTGATCATCTGGGTTTAATGAAAGAAGCAATTACATAGGCACAAGTGCAAATAGGCCATTCTGTAAGCTGTCTTCTCTCTTTGGTAAAATCAATTAATCAGCAGGGAGGGTATTAATAATTTAAGTCAGAAGCAAAATTCATGCTATAAACTGTTTTGCTTTTTCTTATATTAACAGGATCAATTAATTATTTTCAGATATCCTATTAGAGAAATAGTTAAATATACACCTAATATTTGCCCCCAGTATTTCCTTGTCTTTAGATTTAGTTTATACTTAAATTAAAAAAACAATTTAATTCCTTTCATAAATAGCTTGTCAATTATTTTTAAAATAACTTCAAAAATAAAACACTATAAATAGCAAAATATACACCATTTCAAAGATTACATTTTAGTTCCTGATTGGTATAACTTGAAAATATGTCTCTGAAGAATAAATAACCTTTGGGCTTCTTAAACATTTGGCAAAATGTCAATTGTTCTTAGAGAAGATTCTTTTGAGGAAAAAGGAAATTACTTGTATAAAGCTTTTAATGTATAGGCAGAATTCTAGTAATTGCACAAGAAAACTATATAAGCATCAAGATTCAATATAATATATTAGATGTTCATTTAAAAAAGGAACTTAAATGAAAATTGAAACACTTAAACTTAAAATTATCAGAGCAAACCCAGGAACTTTAAGGTAAAGGAGATGTTCTGTGGGTACTTCTGTGGAAGGGCCAATTAGGTCTTTGGTTTTATGGTTCAGGAAGCTACACCAATGGTAATGTAAGGTTCTTCCTAGTCCACAGTTTCTCAACCCCTGGGTCAGGACACAAAATTGGGTCACCAGAATGTTTCAAAGGGTTTTGTGGCAGCTTCTGTGGCTCTAGTCCCACAGGGCTGGCTGGGCTCATCTCCCACTTCCTAGCTTTGCAACCTCTGGGGGTCCTAGCACCACTCAGGTTTGGCCTAGCTGTCAACAGGACAGGAGTCCAAGTAGGCCAAATTTGAGTGAGTGACACTGCAACCTCATGAGCCAAATCACAACTCCACTCACACAAATTTAATCCAGTCAGGGAGGCGGGGCCACACCTGAGTGGCGCTGCAACCTTGGAGGTTGCAATGCCGAAAGCCAAGCCCAGCCAGGCCTACAGCACAGGATCTGCAGGAGCCACCACTGTGGGGTGAGTGCCGGGCAGGACCCCCTCCCCTATTCCCCCCCACCCCCAAGAGACAGGATCCGACTGAAACCATCCCAGGACCTCTATCCCCAGACTATTTACTGGGTCACGACAAGCCATAAACATTTACAAATGGGTCCTGAGCCACTTCTTTTTACCTTCAACTGTTTTTTTCCACGAATGTAGTTAATTCATCTTTCAGAGGTGGTAGGTAGGTTAATGGAAAAATTCTTCCGTTGACCTAGCTGTGGTTACACTGGCAGTTAGCATGAAACTATTCACAACACTGAGCAACGTAGCTAGGTCAATCTAATTTTTAAACTTGGACTCTCTTTCAGGCCTGGTCAAGGGGAGTTAAGGAAAGGATGAAGGAGAATGAGGGTGAAGAATGCTTGGTAATAAAGCCCTCCTGAAGAAGTATACATCCTGTAGAGGCACTTACAAATCAGAGTATTTAAAATAAATAAAAATCCTCCATCTCTTGAAGGGCCTGACAAGCATGCATAATTTAGGGGAAAGTCACAGGGCACCCATGTTTCAGTTCCCAGGCTCCACTCCCTGCTTTCCCTTTGTCTTCATTGTAGCTTTAGAAAAATGGGAAAATTGTAGGCCATATCAGCAAAGCTACTAACAAATAAAAAACAGTATTTGCAATGTCAGCAACTCCAGAAAATCTTTTTCTGTAAGAAACAGATTGACATTCTTGAAGTTCAGGGCAAAGCAGTTTGCCATTTTTAGAAGTCCTATTTAACCTGTTAGCAAATTAAAAGGCAACTTTGATAGTTCAATTACTAGTAAGCTATAAGTAAACATCCAGACTTGTTAACTTTCTAGTTATGCATAGTTACTCACTTTACAGACACATTAGGCAGAATGCTTTTCTACTCCTTGTTTGATTCCAAGCACAAGATGTAGAAACCAGTTAAACTGCACAGTCCAGCCTTTATCTCTGCAAACCTCAATCTGATCTAGGAAATGCTTTTTAGCATCTTCCTCATTTTTACCTACAGTTAGAGCATCCCGGATATATTCAATATCTTCTTTGCTGGTTAATTGGGGCATTCCGGTCATTAGCATCATGGAAAACAGAATGATCAGCAGGTTTGTGTGATGTCGAAGAGCAAGATAAGCCTTCACACAAATGTCCTGCACGAGAGAAGAAAGTTTTGTTGTTAACTAACTGAGCAGACTGAAACAAAAGGTTTTAGGAAGCTCATTTAGGAACTTGCTTAAAATTGATTTACACAGTACTAATCAACCATGTTAAATTGCTAACGCTTAATTTCCCTACTATTCATGTTAACAGAAACATTAAGCTAACTTCCCCATGGGTGGTGAGTTTTATGGGCCCATGGTGCCCAGGCACCAGGAATATTCCTGGTGCCCAGGTACTACAGGCCCAGGTCGAGCCCTGTCTGAAGCCGGGTCTCTCCCTTGGCCCCGCCTTCTTCCCTGGGCACTCTCACCCTGTGCATCCCTCGGGCCATTTAAAACAGCCCAGGGCCCCCACTCACCACCGGCAGGGCAGTGGAGCTGAGCAGCTGCCAGCCCACTCACTCCACATGGCTGCCAGCCCCTCCCTGCAGCCCCTGGGCGGGGTGGGTCTGTGTCCCGCCCCAAGTGCCCCTGCAGCCAATGGGAAGCTGCGGGGGCAGTGCTTGGGGGTAGCAGCACATGGAGACTCCCGCCTGCCCTGCCTAGGAGCCCCAGGTAAGTGCTGCACACACCCCACCCCTTCCCAGAGCCTGTACCCCCTTCCCCCACAACCCCTCCTGCCCCCAAATTCCCTCTCAGAGCCTGCACCACAGCCCTCCACACTCCCTTCCAGAGCCTGCACCCTTCCTGCACCCCCACCCCTTGCCCAAGCCCACAGCCTATATCTAAACTCCATCCCAGAGCCTGCACCCCTCCCAAAGCCCAACCTCTCACCCGTCCTGCATCCCAATCCCCTTCCCCAGCCCAGGGTCTGCACCCCAGACCACCTCTCCCAACCCAAACTCCTTCCCAGAGCCTTAGGCAAGTGGGGAGCGGAGTTTGGGGGGGGGGGCGGGTTCTGGGCACCACCAACATTTCTACAAACCTGCCACCCTTGAACTTCCCCATCCATTGCTCTGGATGCACTAGTAGCTATTGAGGCATGGGGCCGTGTTTTGTTGCAAAAACTAAAGGGCTTTTTGTAACAGCATTACATAAATTAATCAAACATAAGCTTTTTAGTGAAAAAGAGGATTTAAGTTTAATTTTCCTAATGTGTGGTGATTGCCAGTAACAATGAAAGAAACCTCATTAATTTACCATCTTTCTCTAAAATCAGTAGCATTTCCATTTATCATGGGAGAATCCAAACAAGCTCACTTTGTAATAAATTCAGCAGAACTTCTGGGGCAATATTTATTCTTTATATCTCTATACACTTTACAGAGATGATTACATGTTTAATGGAGAACACTGTTAAGGTTCATCTTGTTGATAGATAGCTATCATTTTCACCAGCTCTAGTTTTAAGTTACCCCATTTTTGCTGCAGGAGTGTGTGTGTGTGTGTGTGTGTGTGTGTACGTACACACACCTCTACCCCGATATAACGTGACCCAATATAACAGGAATTCAGATATAATGCGGTAAAGCAGCGCTCTAGGGGGGCGGGGCTGTGCACTCCAGTGGATCAAAGCAAGTTTGATATAACACGATTTCACCTATAACGCGGTAAGATTTTTTTTTTTTGGCTCCCGAGGGCAGCGTTATATCGGGGTAGAGGTGTGTATATATGTATATAGCTGACTGCCATACTGAGCTCACTGGAGTAAGAATATATTTTCTACTATCACTATTGCTTTATCACTTACCTATATACCTTATCTAATTACATTGGTACATCATTTAAAAACTTTAGAAAGGCAAACAGTTCTTATAGGTTGGTTAAATATACAATGAATCAGAAGATTATTTAATAGAAAGTGACTAATTAGTAAACACTTTCATTTTATTTAAATCTGTATCACATTTACTTTTAGAAATAGTTTTCTCAAAACCAATTGAGCGAAGTAATGCAATGAAGCTCCATATTCAAGAAAACACTAATGCTAGAGTTAAGACAGAGTATATTTCAATAGCTTAGAGGTAAAATCCTTCCAAGTAATAGTTATTAAAAAAAATCAAAACAAAACCAAGCAATAGAAAATAAAAAAAAAATCGAAGTTAAATTTTATGGTAACGTCTGTGCTTCCAAGTGTATGAATTATCTTTAAGATTAGACTTCCCACAAATTTCAAAATAAGTCAGTTTAAGTTCCTTAAGCAATCAAAGTATTTCCAGGTAACTTTCTCCAAAATCCTATCAATATCTTATTGGAGTGTGTTCATTTTAAATCAGGGTTAGTTTTTTTTGTTTTGCTTTTTGTTTTTGTTTTTTAAAGTCCTTTACTAAGAGACAGCATGATACCTCATCTTAACAAATAAACATTAACTATGGAGCCATGACCATTAAGGAGGAAATCCTGCTTTCATGCCCTGCATCCCTTGGAAAGAGTGATCCCAGCACAGCTGTAGGAGTGACAAGAGCCAAACAAGTTAGGAAGATGTTCCAGAAGAGGGTTTTTAAATAATTTCTCACCTCTCCCAAACCTCTCCATTTGCCTAAAATTTTCCAAATAAATTCTTCAGTCAAATCTAAGATCAGTTGGTTTAGTGCTGACAAAGTTAGGGGTATATTATGTTGATCAGAGTTGAGTTTATAATAGAAAACTCATTTCATCTGTAACTTTATGGGGATTAGTGTCTTTCTGTGACACCAGAAAGGAGGAAATTCTACGTTTGTATATTAATTTCAAACAAGGAAATTTTGGCACAAAAACTAATGTATATTTATTTCTCCTTGAAGGAGATGTGAGCACTTTTTATAGTTGTATCAGCTGATGGAATCAAAGAAATTTGGTTTCCAGGGAGACTATTTTCCCCTGGATGTTATATCTCAATATTGTTGGTGCCAGGGCAGAGGAACCATGGTGTCATAAAGAAACAGTTGCTTCATCAGGTCTCACATTTAGTCTAAGGACACTGAGATTTCTGAGAATCTGCAATGACTTACTAAAGCTAATTGTCTATGTATAATCTGAAGTGAGTTTTGAATTGGCACTCTCAAAGGATGCCGATATCTACTCTCTCAAGAGGCAGAGAGGTGAAAACCACATATGTATGCATCGACGACATGAAGAAGATTGCCTCAGGTACATGGCTATAGACAGACCTGAGGGTATCCTTGCAGGCACAGTAAAGCAAAATGATCTCTGAAGACAGAGACATCGTGCAAGAAAGAAAAAAATCCCCTTAAACACAACGAAAGGGACAAATGAGAGTTCTTAGAGCCAAAAGCTATGCTAGATATTAGCTAGAACAGTGGTCCCAAACTGTGGGGTGCACAGAGGAACATTGGGGGGGGGGTGAGCGTGGCAAAGCCCTGGCCAGCCCCCATGGGAAGCAGGGAGGGAGTGCCACCTAGCTCAGCTCCAGCTTCCAGCCACAGCTCCAGACCTGTCCCCCAGCTGTGGCCCCACCCTCAGCCCCTGGTGCCTGGTCACTGCTCTGGCATCCTTACCCCTGTCCATGCCACACACGCATGGCCACATGCCTGGCCCTGGCTCCTGACTGTGGCTCCAGGGGGTGGAGGGGTGGACAGAGGTAAGGGAGTGCTACATGAAAAGTTTGGGGATCACTGTTCTAGAAGTTTTGGCATCTTTCTAATGTACACTGTCCAAAGTCACCTGTACAAACCCACTCTTCCCAACACACAATTTCTTTTACAAATTAGTACTTTTAAATGAAGATGAGTTGTATTTTTCCCCTATCACTTTTTCCTAACAATCATCTACATGATTTGATAGCCACAGGGTATCTCTTGAGGAAGTTGTTCAGGCAATATTAGAAAAATAACACAGCATTATCAAGTCCGCAGGGCGAAGCAAAATACTAAGAGTGAAATATCTAAGCTAATAATAAAAACAAACACAAAAACAAAAAAAAAAACACCCAGCAGACAGAAGGCTCAAGATGCTAAAAATACAGGGTAAAACCAGAACATTTTTAAAGCTTCTGCAAATTAAAGGAGGACCAAACCTCTGATTCACAGAGAATTTTGTTTTAAGAAGTCCTCATATATGAAAAGGAGTTGCGAGATCCCAGCCAAAAAAGCTGGAAAAGAAAAATTCAGTACCACTGGCACACTCTTGGACATTAAGAACAAAGACAGAATTCTAAAGGCATTGAAGGCAGCCAGAAAATTCACCTACACGGGCACTAAAATATTCTTCTTCTCAGATCTGAGTTCTGCTCTTCTAAATTGAACTTTTGTGGTAAAGACACAGAAGCATCAATATTGCTTTCAGCAAAACAGAGTTTCAAGACACAGTTAATATCCTTTCACATCTTAACTCCACTAAATAACTATCAGAAAATGCAAAACTTAGGTTAAGCTCTGATAGAAATGACCAAGACAATATTTGTACCATGAGTCTTTGCTTGCTTTATACGTTTGCCATGCCATTGGTAACTTTGGAAATGTAATAGCTAGCTGCATGTTATGTTGCATTATTCTTTATCAAAGATACTATTTTTTTAAACTAACAGCTTCTTTAAGATCTGCCAAATGACCTGTGGTTATGGTCTTCAACAACTGTCAGAGGGGCAAAATCAGACGTTTTAAAGAGGAATAAGCACCAGAACAGTACACTACAGAAGATTTCTCTAAGAATAAAACTGCAATATGGCTGAACTTCAAATTAATATAAGGTACTCTTAAAAATTAATGACGGCTCAATAATGAACCTCTTCCATTAATACCTAGTAAGCAAAGTCAACAGTCACAACAAATGAAACACTTACTATGACAAAAGGTCATGATCACTAGCATTATTGAAATTTAAAAGATATTGCACATTTTTAAAAAACCGTATAAGTAAAAATACAGATTTAGTATAGGAAAGTCTCTTATTTGGTGTTCTCACCTTATTTTTAACTTTCTTTTTATTGTTTTGAAGACAACAAGCCATTTAAAACATTGACAGAACACAAATTTTGAGACAGTACTGTAATACTGCAGAACTGCAAATGCAGTTACATTTTTTTTGTTATTATAGAAACCTCTCTCTAAATCCTCCCTCTTGTACATTTTGAAAAGATAAATAATTGACCAGTTTATACTATCAGAATTGTAGTTCAAGAAAATATGAACGGGTTAACTACTTTTTATCTGGTTATTGGCACTAATGGAAATTAGACTGCCTATCTTACATGCAACAATGTCCGTATGATTTAGAGGTCTGCAATTTAGATTTGGGGGGGAAAGATTGTGATTTAAGGCCCACACCAGAATTCAGGTTTGTCTTCATTAGAGATTTTTGCAGTAGTGTAGCTTCCTAGATCCCAGGGAAAGTCACTGTCCCATGTGCCAGTTTACACTGGTTCAGTGCATCAGCACTGGGGAATTGCAGTACAGTGTAGCTACAATGTCTTCTCACAGTTCTCTTGGGGTATATTTTCTTGCTGTCTATCTAATCGCTGCTTCCAGACTGAACATGACCTACCAATTCACACTGGCATTTGAACCCCACATTAATGCATGGTTTACACAGCGTCTGCAATAGCACTTCTGCTCTGGTACACAGCTATGTTCGGTTCAAATCCTCCTTTGAAGGGGGGTTCAACTCTCCTATCTTCCAACAGCCAAGAAATGCCTAGCTTTATAAAGGGCTTTGCAATAGTTTGACTTTTAAACGTTCTATCACCTTACAAATATGGTGGATCTGCAGGTCACTTGAAATACTGCACTGCTAGAGCAATGAAATCCTTTCACACTATGATGATGCTGGAACTGCTTTTGATTCAAAATAAAGGCTCAAAACTAGCAGCGGGTTCTCACTTACTTTTAGAAGCACAGGTTGGAAAATGGCAGCTGCTTTGTGTTTAGAAATGGAAATTTTGTTCCAGAAAAGCTTATTTGAAGACGGAACAACACATATATGTTCAAATAGAGAAGATTTTACCCTGAAAATGCTCATTTTAAACATCTCAGAGCAGCAGCACTGGAAGCCATTATCTTATCTTTCTTAAGCCTACTAAATAGGTTTCTTCTGCAGGCCCTATAAAACACTACGAAGTCATGTGCTTAGCCATTTTGGAAGCCCTCATTGTTAAAGCGATAGCACTCCAGAGAAGGAAACACTATCCTACACTTAGGACATATGAAAAAAATACTAAAAAACCTACCATGGTTCAGGACAACTGGAAATTTCTATTCAGAAACAGAATTCCAGGACTGAAATAGGCATGCAGATCAGGAATGAGCTGCCCTGGCATAGCAGTTAAAAGTATGCACAGCACCTGCTCACACTATGGCTGATGCTAGCAAATTCCATTAGTCTTCTCTAATTTTATATATATTGAAACTTAATAATAAACATAAATAGTCTAGTGAAAATGATTCTATTAACTGGGTCTAACAGAATACACCCCTATATTCACACCCTAAACACTATTGTAATAATTTTTCCAAGACATGTCTTGTAAGGTATCATTTGAAATCTTGTAATGGTCAGTATCGTCCTGATAAAATGTGTGGCAACATTGTATGTAAAGTTATAAGATTGCCCTGTATGATGTTTTTAACATATGTTCCAAACCCCACAGCCCTGCCCAAACAGAAAGTTATTTTTTTGACTTTTATACTTGTACCCACTTAAAATCTCTTTGTAGTTCCTAAACTTGTTTTACTGTATCATCTAATCCAATGTGTTTAAACTTAAGTGCCTGAATAATTATTTGAGATAATAAAATGTCATATCATTCTGTTTAAAGAGTAACGGAGTTAAAATATTTTGTACTGTTCAGGAAAAGGCTGGGCAATACAGGACATACATTTCTGGGGGGAAATCTGGGACTGGGGATGTGTTGTGGTTACCTGGTAGTATAACCAAGGCTGGGGAGAGAGACAGTGTAACCCAGAGCGGTTGGCAGGCTGCAGTTACACACAGACACTCAGGGTGTGGTTTGCATGCACAAAGGCGGTTTGTGAGTGGCCCAGGTGGGAGCTGCTTCAGCAAGGCAGTGTAAGGCACCCAAGGTTGCAGGGCAGGGGTGATACAGCTGCTCATTAGTCTGGACTGTATCCTGGTATGTCATACTGGGTGATCCCATTCAAAACGTGAAATAGAGTAACAGGTCTTCCCATTCATTTCCATTGCAGGGTAATGCTGTGCCAAGCAGTGCCATATGTGCCTTTTGAATTCTAGTTCCCATAATCATATAGGTAATTTGAAAATTTAGTTGGGCCTAAAATAGCCCAGAATTTGATTTTGGTTCAGGACATTCCGTTAACAGGGAAGTCTTAAATTTTGAAGACTAAGGCACCAAATGCTAGTCTCAAAAAATAAAACATTGTTTAACTTATTTACATCAGAAGATTGACTCCTTACCTGAAATTTACTGAAATGCAGACTTGTCTTCTTTCCAGTAGTTCCCATGACAAAAAGAAAATCTGGTGTCAACACAAAAGGGACTCTTTCCTTATTAATTCCGAGGAAGCTTTTGTAATTCCCAAGAATATGGCCAAAGTCAATATGAAAGAGATTACCTTTATAAGAAAGAGAATTCAAGATTAGGCTGATAAGTAGCAGACAAATATTTCCACTGGCATCCATAATACTATGGATAGCAACCTTGTTAAGATTTATCTTATGTTAGTTTACTATAATATAACTCTGGTTTACTAGAACAGACTATTTGTTCTCCTTTTTATACATCATCATAGCCTCGCAGCAAAATATTTATTGTTCAAATTTATTTTTTTGCGTCCCTTAATAAGCAGGCAGAACTTCTATATCTTTATCTATTTCTCTTAGTGGCCTTGTTACTATTGGGACCTTATAACATATACATCACAAGTCACAGAATTAAAAAAAGCTGTACCATGAAAACTTGAAATCCATATCACCATATACCCTTGTGGAAAAGCCCCCATAAAATACAATAGAGATGAAACAAATATGGTTCCACAGAAATTACTCCTTTAGGATTTAATACATAATGCAACCCTTTCTGTAGTTATTTTTTAACCATCATATAGATATCTATAACAAAGATATTCTATAGTCACTAATTCCGCAGGATCTTTTCATAAAGGTATATAAATGCTTGAGTTCACTGGAAACCAAGCCATTTCACTAACAGCCTAATTCTGCTTTCTCTCATGGATTGGTAACTGGTTAAAAGATAGGAAACAGAGGGTAGGAATAAATGGTCAGTTTTCAGAATGGAGAGAGATAAATAGTGGTGTCCCCCAGGGATCTGTACTGGGCCCAGTCCTATTTAACATATTCATAAACAATCTGGAAAAAGGGGTAAACTGTGAGGTGGCAAAATTTGCAGATGATACAAAACTACTCAAGATAGTTAAGTCCCAGGAAGACTGCAAAGAGTTACAAAAGGATCTCACAAAACTGGGTGACTGGGCAACAAAATGGCAGATAAATGCAAAGTAATGCACATTGGAAAACATAATCCTAACTATACATATACAATGATGAGGTCTAAATAAGCTGTTACCACTCAATAAAGAGACGAGTCATTGTGGATAGTTCTTTGAGATCATCCACTCAATGTGCAGCACAGTCAAAAAAGTTAACAATGTTGGGAATCATCAAGAAAGGGATAGATAATAAGACAGAAAATATCATTTTGCCTCTATATAAATCCATGGTACACCCCCACCTTGAATACTATGTGCAGATGTGGTCGCCTAATCTCAAAAAAGATATATTGGAATTGAAAAAGGTTCAGAAAAGGGCAACAAAAATGATTAGGGGTATAGAACAGTTTCTGTATGAGGAGAGATTAATAAGACTGGGACTTTTCTGCTAAGGGGGGATATGATAGAGGTCTATAAAATCACGAGTGGCATAGAGAAAGTAAATAAGGCAGTGTTATTTACTCCTTCTCATAATACAAGAACAAGGGGCCACCAAATGAAATTAATAGCTATCAGGTTTAAAACAAACACAAGAAAGTATTTTTTCATGCAACACACTCTCAGCCTCTGGAACTCCTTGCCAAAGGGTGTTGTGAAGGCCAATACTATAACGGTGTTCAAAAGGGAGCTAGATGGACCTATCTTCCATGAATCTATCAATGGCTATTAGCCAAGATGTGCCGGAATGGTGTCCCTAGCCTCTGTTTGCCAGAAGCTGGGATTGGGTGACAGGGCATGGATCGCTTGATAATAACCTGTCTGTTCATTCCCTTTGGCGCACCTGCCATTGACCAGTCAGAGGAGAGGATACTTTGGTCTGACCCAGTATGGCCGTTCTTATGTTCTTATGCTCATTAAGCTCAACCAGAGTTGCATCCATGTTTCTGATGGTAGAATCAGGGGGCTAAAGTTGTTGATTTTGTTTTACTTTTTTGGAATTTGGGTTTTACATACATTTAAAAAATTATACAGGAAAAACAGATGAAATAAATGTCCATAAAGCTATACCAGTAGCACAGAATCTATGCACGTCAATAAAAATGTTACCAACCCTATTTATGTTACATGATTAAACATTTCCACCCTGACTTCCAGTCAGTGCAGTCTTACATGTCTGTGAGTCAGTTTAAATACTAATGTTAATAAATAAAAGGTACAGGGATATGATGAATAATGAGTAAAATGTAAATATCAATTAAATATCTGTTAAAACACACATCTAATAAAACATACCCAGTCCCTATTTTAAGTATGTAATTCATAAAAAACCTCACCTGATTCTGTAATCATAATGTTGTCATTGTGTCTGTCTCCTATTCCAAGTACAAAGGTTGCCACACAGTAACCAGAACAAGAATAAACAAATCTTTCCACTGCTGCCTGAAACTAATTAATAGCAAGAATAAAAGTAAGAAAATTCTATTGCTTATATCAGTGATTCTCAAACTATTTACCATTGTAGGCCACATATGTGGCCCACAATGTGTTATCTGGGCCGCAGGTCGAGAACCACAGTGCACCCCCTCAATCCTCCACAGAGAGCCCTCCACAGATGGGCCCAGTAGTGGAGTTCTGGGCAGGGACTCTGGACTGTGCCATGCGGGGCTGGGTTGCAGCCCTGATCTTCGACCTGGCTGGGTGGCAGTCCTGGACCACAGACCCCTGTTGTATGGGGCCAGGCGGCAGCCCTGGACTAGACCTCTGTTGTGTAGGGCCGGGGGGGCAGCTCTGACCCTGGATCCCCACTGTGTGGGGCTGGCAACTCCGACCGTGGAGCCTGTAGGGCCGGCTGGCAGGCCTGGACTCCAGACCCCTGCTATGTGGGACTGGGTGGCAGCCCCAGAGCCCGTACCCCGTGGGGCCGGCTGGCAGCCCCAGACCCCAGATCCTCGCTGGGCTGGGCAGCCTGGACCCTGCCATGCCAGAGAGCCGGGAAACCATACTCCAGCGCAGGGCCTGGTGACCTTTAGCACACAGCTGGGCTGCAGCTGTGTGCTAATTGGACCACATGTGGCCTGCAGCCGCAGGTTGAGAACCACTGGCTTATATAGAACACTTCACCTTCAAATCTCAGTATAGGCATTAAGAGCAGGATCCTACACTGCACTCAGCACCTTGAAGGATCAGGCCCTTATTAATTACTTACCATAACACATTTGTGAGCTACATTTATATTGTTATCCCACTTTTACAGAGGAAAAAATCATGCAGAGAGGTTAATGATTTGCCCAAAGCCACACAGCAAATCAGTGTGAAAGCCAGTAGCTCCCAGTCCTGTGCTTAACCTTAAGCCATGCTGCCTTTTACAGCCTTCCTAAGGGCTTGTCTACACTTACCTCTGGAGCAATCGATCCAGCGGGGGTCAATTTATCGTGTCTAGTGAAGACACGATAAGTCGACCGCCGAGCACTCTCCCGTCGACTCCGGTACTCCACCAGAGTGAGAAGCGTAGGCGGAGTTGACGGGGGAGCATCAGCAGTCGACCTACCGAAGTGAAGTAGTAAGTAGTGAAGTAAGTAGCTCTAAGTATGTCAACTTCAGCACCCTATTTTCGTAGCTGAAGTTGCGTAACTTTAGACTGACTTAGCTCCTTCCCCCCAGTGTAGACCAGGCCTAACAGTGCTTGCTTTAATCAGCTCGCCATGCATCACTTCCAAATACCATCAACAAAAGGGATAAAAAAGCACCTTGTTACTCAGGATTATGACTGTTAGCTTTCCTTTTGCCCTGTTACATGACACCTCATCATACACACCATAGTTCTTATTCTGCTACAACACACACTAATATTTATTTTTAAAGGAAAAACAAACTATGTTAATGACACCTGTGAACCAATTTAAAACAACAACAAAACAGAATAATTTACAAAGAGGATGCAAAGTGTGTGTTACAGAACACTTTTGGGACTTTCAATGGGACTTGTGCGCCTAAGTCACTTAGGTGCTTATGATAATCCAATTCAAAAGTGTCTAAGAATTCACCTTTTCTTCAATCACACATCTGTCTTTCAGCCACTGATTTAATATTTCATCCTTAAATGCACCTGTGTTGCCAACTGTACTTTGCTGAATTTTGGCAATTGTTGTAGCATCTTTCACAATTTCAATCATTCCTACAAAAGACAAGGAGGAAATAAGAATTTTATTTTCAAAAACACTTTAGTTTAGAACCAGTGCTGTCTGTGTATTATTTCATAGAACCACGAAGTCACAGAGTGAAGGTCTTATATTCTGTTGAGATATTTACATTAGGAGGTTGCACTGTCACAATTCAAAGTCACTATAGTACAAATATTGCAAATGTAATATCTCCATCCAGGTACTGAAAAACCTGAAAGATGGTTCTTTTTTATATTTGATGTTAATGGAATTTAGATCTGAGTAGTCTCCATATTGCTGGAACGTCAATCTGTGTGTTGGCTCACAAACAGTAGCTTCATATATATGTTGAATAAGATTGGGGAGAAGAATGAGATTTGGGGAAATCCGCAAGTGAATGCTCTGGCAGACCACCTGCCTATCATGACCCTCTGATTTTGGTCCAAGGGAATGTAACCTCTAGGAGACCTTGAAGTGGTGCACCAAAGAGTCACATATTGAAGAACACTAGTTTAACCTGAGAAAACATTCAGTAATGAGCTGAGACTGTCCCTTCATTTGACCAACAATATCCTTTTTTGTGGTACTGAGGGGTGCACAATTCTTAGATCCATCACATGGAAAAGGGAATAGAGGAAGTACAAAAGAATATAATTTTCTTGAAATAAAAAATTGGGAGCCTATTAAGAACCCATAAAAGAAGAAAGAGTAATGGCAGATTTTTCCCCCCTGCAATTCTATTTTTATGTAATTGGGTAGTTTTAAGATAAATTTATATGCAATAAAATTAAGTCTTATAGTTTCTGGAAAATAATACGTTTTCTAAAAAAAGGGTCTAATGGAGAGGCTGCAAAATTTGAAAACATTTTAACATTAACAGTTAATGTTAAAGTACATGTATCAAGTAATATTTTCACATATCATTCATGTTTAATTTCCTTTGATTTTCATTTTATATAATTTGAATAGTAATCTCTCTGATTTTAAAAACATAATATGTATTGAGAAAGAGAAATACCCTTTATATTGCAACATCCTGCATTTTAATAAGCATGAATTTGGGACTGCTGCATTGCTCAGAAATCACAAAGTTATGAATGCGTAATGCAGGTGACCTCAAAGCAATCTTGATTAAATCTCTCCACTGCAACATCACATATTCTCTATGCCACATATTTTTAGCTTTCAGAAAAATTACTTTAGAGATATTTTAGAGAATTCTTAATTTGAGCAGTACTGCCTATAAAGCAGTTTCTGTTGCAGGGGGAAGAGGAAAGTTTAAAAAAAAAAAAAGTGTATTGTGAAGAATGTGGGAAATACCTATATTATTTTTTGTGAATATTATGTGGACCTCTGGCGATTTGATTGCTATCATGCTGTCATCTGCTATGTGGATGCAACAAGTTAACTCAGTCCTGGGAAGTTCTGCATGTCTCCAGGAAACCAAAGTTAATTACTTTAGTCCTTGTCTATACTTAAAAAGGAATGCCAGTATAGCTATACTGACAAACCTGGTGGTGGAGATGCAGCTTGTACCATCAAAAGACTTCGTTTGCCAGCAAAGCTTAAACCTGTTTCCCAAATGGAATAAGCGACACCAGCGCAAAAGGTATAACTTTTTGTCTAAACTGGGATTTTTAGATGTGTCAGTTAGAGATGTGACTTCCCCCTCCCCCACACTCCTAACCAACATAGCTATGTTGGCAAAACTTTGAAGTGAAGATCAAGCTATGGCCATGTCTACACTAGGATCACTTTACCAGTATTGCTATATTGGTATAGCTATATTGGCAAAGCATTCTTTGTGTGGATGTAGGTATACCAGCGAAGCTGCATTTTTTGGTGGAATAGTAAAAAATCATCCTCACAAGTGAAACAAGCTATCCCAGTAAATGTGCAGTTTTTACCAAAAGCTTCACATTTTCCCCAAGGTGTTGGTAGGCTGACGAGTCACACCTCTTACCACTCCTGTGTGACATAGCTGTGCCGGCAGAAGTCACCAGTGTAGACCAAGCCTTAGACAGCTCCAGTCATCATTATTCAACAAATAATACTGGTGTCAAGGCCTTTGAGGTTTTGTCCCTGTCAAAGTTGGACACAACACTCCCTGGGCAATGGGGAGAGGGGGAACAGCGCGTGGACAGAAAGAACAAAGAAGTCTGTTTGGTTTTAAAAAGAGACACTCCCTGAAGCTCAGGGGAGACGGAGAAAAACAGGGTCTGTAGAAAAACAGACTGAAACCTGGCTCCTAGAAGAGTGAGGGTACCAAGGATACATCAGCCTACCAACATCTTGGGGAAAATGTGAAGCTTTTGGTAAAATAATATGTGTATGGGCTTCATATTGTTTTAACCCTTCTTTCTCTGATTGCTGTGTATCTATGGACAAATAAATAACACTTTGCTTTGAAGAAGCTGATTGGTGTCACTGCATTGTCATACTGATCACAGCTCCTGAGGGGAAGTGTATAGCAGGGGCCAAACCCAGTTTGGGTAAACACAGTGGTGATTTCACTCAGAGACATGCAAATGCTGGACCTACCAACTTGAAAGCAATGCTCAGGGAGGGACTGAGAGAGGGGTCAAAAGTAAGGCTCACCCTAGAGCCATGACTTACAGAGACATACAATATGAACTTTATGTACAATTTTTGTGATTTGTTACCACCATGATGTTCTGCAATCCACTGATCTCATCCAGTGTACTGTACCTATTTTATTTCCTGTAGAAATGCAACCATACGGCAACAAACACAGGTCCAAGGATTCTGCTTCCCAAATAGATTCCATAATTCGAAGAATCTAGTCATAAAAACAATATACATTTTTACAGCACTCCATCTTCAAAAGCACTTTATAAAACAATTAATTAACCCTATCCATAATCTTGTGAGACAAGTCAGTAGCATTATCCCATTTTACAGATGGATAGACTGAGACAGAAAGAATAAATGATCCATCTGAGGCCACAGAGTCAGTCAGTGGCAGAACTGGAGTTAGAACGTTATACTTCTTGGCTCTCAGTCCTATCCTCACATCATGTCTCTCTCCCTGATAAAACATACATATTTATTGTATGCCCTATTTTAACAGACAAGAACTGATCACATTATGAAACACCAACTTCTATGTAAATCCTCAAAAAATGCTAATATTGGTAAACTCGTCAATTGGAACACCATCATCAGATCAACCAGCAAGATCATACAGCAGAAGTGCAATCTGTCACTCTCTTTTACCTTTGTAAGTTTCCAAAAAAAATATGTTTTTCCTTTAGTGGGAAATGGATCATAATGGCCAAAATGACAGATTAATTTTGTAGGATAGTGAAAGTGTGAAATTTATTAAAGAAACTCAGAGTCTCAATTCTACCATCTAGCCAAACGCATGCAGGAGCACTAGGACAGGAGGAATGAGGTACAAAGGTGATATAAAGTACCAATAGGACATAAAAAAATGAGGCCCTAGTCCTGGTTGGGGCCTCTGAGCAGTACCATAATATGTTTTAATAAATAATAAGTTCATGTTCCAAGTGTACCATAAATACAATTTACATACATTTTTGACAGGAAAAGTTTTTTCCCCCCCCAAACACTACTTTATTCATGTGGCTCTCATACATATCACATAGCAGTTTAGCAATCATACCTGTAAAATAAGCATATCCTGGCGAAGGTCATCTCCATGTTTGAAGATAATGCCTATAGTTTCATTTGATAGGGCTGTGGGGTCTGCACATTTAAATTCAAGCCAAAGTGGCTTTTTCTTGGATGCCATTACTTTGCATTTTTCAATCTGTAAAAGATGAATTCATTTCTAAGCTTTTTACTCCTGTTGGCACAGCAGAGTCAATGCAGCTAACATAAAATTAGCTGCACATCCTACTGCTTTTCATGCATTATCAACACATTGTTTACAAAATTCCAATCAGTTATGCCCGTGGAAACAAATTTAAAGGTTGGGGGAGAAAGGTGTTATTCAGTTGCCAAAGAAGGCCTAATTTAGCTTACAGAACTTTTAATACTAGTGATGATGCATGAGCTGGAAAGAACCCAGCTTGACTCAGAGCACAGGCTAAATTTATAGAATTGGCCATTAAAAAACAAACAGCATCTTCTAAACTGTGAACCAAGAATATGAGATTCTGAAATCATAGGGAGACAATAAGTATGGAAACCCACAATAGCAGCTTTACTGTTACTTTGCAGAGTAGAAACATACATTTAATTACCCTCCCTCCCCCCAAAAAGACTCCTATTGACTTCATTGTGAGTGAACTGGGTCCTATGTCTCTGGATTCTGTTTGATTCTATTTTAAACATCAGTGAAACATGGTATTTTAAAAAGCATGAACAGACTTTGAGCAAGAAAATTACATCTTTGAGGGCATCTGAAGCTAGATCAATTGTAAGTACACATCTGTATCAAGTCTCTACAATATTAAGAATTATTAGTTGCTTTCTGCATTTTATTTTATTTCCAATTTATGGTAGAGAACACAGAAACATGTATTTGGACAGATCCTCAGCTGAGGTAAGTTAGTTTATAAGTCGTTGACATCAGTGGAGCTACATTGTGGATCTGGACGACAGTATTTACCGTATATAAAACAAAAACAAAAAATCTCCAAACAAACCACAACTCCCACCTCCAAAACCCACCCCTCAAAACATGTGTTGCTTACATTCTTACAGTCTGACAGCAGTAAGTAATTTAATGTAATTATGTATAAAATACGAAAATAAAAAAAAGAATGTTAATGCAATTTCAAGCTTGTGAAATCCAGCACTGAAACTCAGAAAACTTATTTACTGTTTTTCCAACAAAGTTAATTCAGACATATTGCATGTGTGGCATGTAACATATATTATTCCTGATTGCCTTCTTCAATGTAAACTTATATGCATATGTTAATGTTAGTATGTTTACACTGCACAAAGAAAACAGGAACTGCTACATACCGGTACATGCAAGATATGGATGAATTAATGTTGCAAGAGAAGACAATTTTTTGGATTATCCTGATTTTTAAGTGCTTGAATTCCCAAGCATAGCACTGCAGTAACACTTTCCCACCACCTCAGTAATTTCCTTTTTAGAAAATAAAATTTAAAAAATCCAGTTAGTTATTTTTATGGATAAAACATAAGCCTGGGAATTGGAAGTTTGTTCCTAGTTCTGCAACAGACTTTCAGCAAGTCACCCTCCTCATGCTTTAGTTTTCTCTGTAGGCCTGGCTTGACGTAAGTAACTTGCCTCGTTTTTTAGTGGGCATGACTAAGAAGGTGAATGGAAGGTTAAGATGTAAATAGGGGCTTACCAAGCAGTATGCTAGAGTCAGGATGTCTGTGCTAGCTAAGATAAGCAGGAATACAGTAACTCCTTGCTTAATGTTGTAGTTATGTTCCTGAAAAATGCTACTTTAAAGCGCTATGATGTTAAGCGAATCCAATTTCCCCATAAGAATTAATGTAAATTGAAGGGGTTAGGTTCCAGGGAAAAATTTTTTCCCCCAGACAGAAGACTCTCTCTTTCTCTATATATATACACACACACACACACACAGAGTAAGTTTTAAACAAACAATTAATAGTGTACACAGCAATTATGATTGTGAAGCTTGGTTAAGGTGGTGAAGTCAGAGGGTGGGATATTTCCCAGGGAATGCCTTACTGCTAAATGATGAACTAGCACTTGGCTGAGCCCTCGGCTGAGGGTTAACACATTGTTGTTAATGTAGTCTCACACTCTACAAGGCAGCAGGAATGGAGGGAGGAGACACAGCATGGCAAAGAGAGACAGAGACGTGTGAGAGACACACAGTGTGTGTGTGTGTGTGTGTGTGTGTGTGTGTGTGTGTGTGTGTGTGTGTGTGTGTGTGTGTGTGTGTGTGTGTGTGTGTGAGAGAGAGAGAGAGAGAGAGAGAGAGAGAGAGAGAGAGACCTGCATTGCCCCTTTAAGTATGCTCACCCCACTCATTTTTAAGTAGATCAGCAAATTGAGACAGCAGTTGCTGCCAGCAAGTTCCCTCCATCCTGAGCCCTGTTGTGTCCCCCCTGCCCCGGCTCTGTGGAGAGGTATAGGAGCGGTGGGGGGGGGACGACACCCTGACATTAGCACTTCTCTTCCACCCACCCCCCTTTGCACAGCAAGCAGGAGGCTTCGGGGAGAAGCTCCAAGGCAGAAGGTAGGAGCAGCATATGACAGTGGGGGGAGGGACAGCTCAACTGCTTGGCAATGGATAGCCTGCTGGGAGGCTGCGGCACAGGGAACTTAGGGGAGCTGATAGGGGGGCTGCCAGTCCACCCTGGTTCCAAGCCCCCAGCAGCTAGCTCCAATGGGCTGCTCTTTCAGCAAATAGTGGACAAAGCAGGCAATTGCCAAACAACGTTATAAGGGAGTATTGTGCAACTTTAAATGAGCATGTTCTCTAATTGATCAGCAACGTAACAACGAAATAACATTAACCGGGATGATAATAAGTGAGGGGTTACTGTATAAGGTAAAGTTTTGCTGTGTAACTTTGGATGTGTGGTATGCCCCATAATATACCCACCCCCTACTCTTGTCGTCAACATAGCTTTTCTGTATGCCATAGAAAGGAACCTGAGTGACGAGACTGTAGTCAAACTGAGTTCTTGGGGAACTGAGTGGAAAAGGTCTCAGGAGAACACCAATATAGCAGTTCAGTGACTCGGATTCCATTTGTCTGGAGCTGGTAATGTATAGTTTATTACATATGTAGCTTTACTTGCAAGGATCACAACCCAGAAGTTTAGCAATGGCATTGGAAGGGTTTAAATTTCAGGTTTCCAGGGCACTGGAGGAGTGGGTTAGATCTAAAGGTGGTCCCTATTGACTCCCCTAAATAAATGATAGGGGAGACTGGAACCAGGTAGAAAAGGAACTCCAATAAATAGTGTTAGACAAGAAATGCAACAAAAAGAAACAAAAAAACATGTTATTAAATTATTATACAGAAGTCTCTCCTAAAGAGAAATTAAGTAACATACAGGGAATAGAGGGAGCTATTTTGGATTCCTATAGAAAGGAATGCTTGGCAGAGCAGGCAAAGGTATGCTAAATGCTACTGAAACTTTAAAGAATAAGACCAATGGGAGATCATGAAGAGAACAGTAATTGTAGCTAAAGAATGAATGCAAACAATCACAAAGATAAGCTCATATTCAAGGAGAGAAATAGGCTGAGAAATGTCCCTTTGGGAGATAAGTAAGTGATTTAAGGAAAAAGTGAGGGATTAAAGGGAATATTTATGCAGATGTTAAAAATATTAGAGTGCTGAAAGGATTAAGCAGGCTGGTATAATAAAGGTATTGGGCGTAATACTCAGTAAGGGAAGAGAAAATGCTTGGTTTGATAACAAAATCTGGTTACAGCGGTACAACTTGGTCCAGTCTTCCCTGGTGGAACCCTGGTAGTCAAACAAATTACACAAGAGGAGGTCAGGTGGTGACAACTACCACCACTATGCTTTTGTCCCCAGGAATCTTTATAGTCATTATGAAGGAGAATGGCCATTGAATGGTCTGTAAATAATCAATTGTAAAGGACTCCTGTAGGCGAAGAGACACTCTGATTTGAATCATTGGACTATGGACAATTTAGTCAAAATCACTAAAAAGAAAAAAGGGGTTTCCATTTGAACTTAGCTGCCTACAAATGTACACATAGGGAATGTAGTCAGGGTACAGTTTGTAAAATATAATTAGAGCAAAACAAGTTGTGTTGATTAAAATACTTAAAAGAAATGCAAATATATTTGTGTAATTACATAAGGTTTTATGGACCTAAACAAACACTCCTGGTTTGTAAAATCCTACTTTGTACGTAAAAAATTAATTGGCTTTTAAAAGATTCCACTAAAAATCCATTTCAATCTTTCATTCAAAGTTGCAAAAGCGGACAGGCACTTTTGAGCAGCTGCCAAGGTTTGCTGGTAGTCTTTGCTAAATCCTTCCCCCTCAACCCCCCCGCTCAAGCCAAACACACGTAGCTTGTATCATTTGGCTTTGTTACCTCAATGTTTTTATGAAGTTCAACATTTTTTTAAATAAGGGCTAGAGGACATGGTTGCGGCTGTGGCAGGGATGACCAGAACCAAGGAAGTGAGAGACTCTGCATCCTGTTGTAATGAATCAGTAGCCGAAAGAGCTGCAGGGTGAGAATGAAAAATTAAAGAGACAGTACACCTCTGGAGCAACAGCAAAGGTGTGTATGGGATGGCAGGAGGCATTGTTAGAGGAGTAGCAGTGTTTTGAACACTGAGACTTAAGGTGGCTCTAGTAATCAGACAATCGCTTTCATAGGGGTACATGGAGACTTTTTATTTACAAAACAAACTTTGATGTGAAAATTAATATGGCTAACAAGATGTTATGGCAAATAATGGGTGAGAGATGCACTATGGAAGATTCCCATGGTACATGATGTGTGTTTCGTAAGAGAGATAAACAAATGTAAAGTCATGCTATTTAATTAAAACCATATAGAGGCTCCAAATAGGAGCCACAATAGGTTGTGTTTTCTTTTTGAGATGGCTGTGCACTTTGGAAGCAGAAATCAAACCAGCACCAAGAAAGATCGGTGAATGCAAGAAATGAATCTTAACCATTAACGCTTTTATCCAAAAGTTTTATTTAATTGTAGTGTAAAATAAATGTCATTAGGAAGTAAAAACCCATATGGAAGTGTTTTATAATGGAAAACTAAGCAATTATATAAAAGATTGAAATAGCCTAGATCTGAAACAAATCCAACTAATGGCTTAGGGTTAAATTAAGGCCATATTGCATAATAAATTTTAATTTATTAATGTGCCAAGTGTCATTGAATTTCACCAATCTGCAGTCACAGGGGTTTGGTCAAAAATGGTTTAAAACCATTGAAAGGACTTATGGACAAAAAAAGTAAACTTTTAAAATCATAGAACTTAAGATCAGAAGGGACCATTATGATCATCTAGTCTGACCTCCCGCATGATGCAGGCCACAAAAGCTGACCCACCCACTCCTGAAATAATTCTCTCCCTTGACTCAGATGTTGAAGTCCCCAAATCCTGATTTAAAGACTTCAAGTAGCAGATAATCCTCCAGCAAGCGACCCCTGCCCCATGCTGCGGAGGAAGGCGAAAAACCTCCAGGGCCACTGCCAATCTACCCTGGAGGAAAATTCCTTCCCGACCCCAAATATGGCGATCAGCTGAACCCCGAGCATGCGGGCAAGACTCTCCAGCCAGACACTCAGGAAAAAGACTTTCAATATCCCAACATTGACCCTCTGTACTGATTACCAGTGGTGGCACGTTATTGACCTATTGACTAAATCACGTTATCCTATCAAACCATTCCCTCCATAAACTTATCAAGCTTAATCTTAAAGCCAGAGAGGTCCTTCGCCCCCACTGTTTCCCTTGGTAGGCTGTTCCAGAATTTCACTCCCCCAATGGTTAGAAACCTTCGTCTAATTTCAAGCCTAAACTTCCCGACTGCCAATTTATATCCATTTGTTCTCGTGTCCACATTAGTCCACATTCCTCTCCCTCCCTGGTATTTATCCCTCTGACATATTTAAAGAGAGCAATCATATCTCCTCTCAACCTTCTTTTGGTTAAGGAAAACAAACCGAGCATAAGCCTACCAAGGTCAGGAAGCAACGAAACCTGGAGGGAGCCTGACATGGGAACTGAGCTTTTTGGGACTGGTATATCACTTTGAAACCAAGATGACATCATCAGTGACAAGCATTGCAGGCCCAGGCAGGCTGAGCCCCCCCAGCCAGGCATAGCCACACCCATGCTCCATCCCGAGGCCCCCTCCTGCTTCCTGCCGCTTCCCCCATGGCCCCAGCCCAGGCAGGCTGCTCCTCTCCCCCAAAGTGGGCTGGGACTAGGGCGGGCCCGCCTGTGGCCTGGGACTCAGGGCAGCTGGGGCCAGTGCTGAGGCTGGGGGTGGTCGGGGGGGTTGGCCTGAGGCTAGGGGTCGGTGGCCGCGGTGGGGGACTTGGGGCTCCGGTGTAAAAGGGGCGGGTCTCGGACACAAGGAGTGGGGCCAGAGGCTAGCATCCCCAAATGTGTGGCTCATGCATCACCAATGGTTGACATAGAGAGGCTGTGAGAACATGAACAAGCATATGAACAGAAGCTAGCAGCAGAAGTACTGCAACCATTACATGAGCAATGGTTTCAGCCAGAATTAGCATCTAGAGCAGGGGTAGGCAACCTATGGCACGAGTGCCGAAGGTGGCATGCAAGCTGATTTTCAGTGGCACTCATACTGCCCGCGTCCTGGCCACCAGTCCGGGGGGCTCTGCATTTTAATTTAATTTTAAATGAAGCTTCTTAAGCAGTTTAAAAACCTTATATAACTAAACTATTGTTGTATGTAAAGTAAATATTATAGACTTATAGAGACCTTCTAAAAACGTTAAAATGTATTACTGGCACACAAAACCTTAAATTAGAGTGAATAAATGATGATTCGGCACAGCACTTCTGAAAGGTTGCAGACCCCTGATCTAGAGTACTGTATTTTGAAAATCAACAAAGCAAAAAAATTGATAAATATTTTTTTACTATTTTATATGTATGATGTTGTAAAACATTTTTTATGTACAAGATAAAGTTAATTTCCGAACATGAAAGATAAAAGGCAAAAACAATGACATACTATATAAAGTAAAAGAGGCCTTAAGTGACAGAACAAAGAGGGTTGCCCTATTGTATCACCACAGAAATGTTAAAAATTTGGTACAAGGGATGTAATACTAATTGGTACAGGGTAAGAAATTTAACAAAGGTCCAATAACATGAAGTTAAATGTGAAAAGCACTACAACTCGTCTGGCATAGAAGAAGTTTTATTTTCCTTCCTCAAATTCTGTTGCAAGACAATGCAAAGTCCAGAAAGCTCCAGACTTGTACTGCTGCTTGCACCAGGATGGCATTTACATGCGCAGAGTAAGAGTTGCCAGCATGTGAGTTCTATCTGGGGGAATAGTCTTCAAATTGCGCAGTACAGTTGAGATGCTGGGATGTTGGTAAAGTAAAAACTGCCTATGTTGTTGATGACAAGTATTTTTTGGTGGCTTAACAGGACCACATCTGGTACGGACCCAGGGAATGTTATTTTAATTGGCCTATGTTCTGTTTGACACCTAAATTTCTCGTGGTGATAAATGGAAAGATTTTTTACATTTTGTACCAGTTTTTCATAATGTCATTAAAATAAAAGTTAAAATTACTGAAGGATGCTTTAAAGGCAGAGCAATCTTATAATGTGGGATTAGATCCTTCTGGGTTCTACCTGCGGAGGTGAAGTTGTATCCCCTGCTTCGTACTTTGAGCCTAATATTAATGGTGGTTCAAATTATTACAACTACTGTGGTTTTGGCGATGTGTTGCTGCTTGGTAAACTTGAAAAAAAGAGCACAGAAAGATGGAATAGGACACAAATGAAACAAATACTAACATAAAAAACAAGAAAATTAAAGGAGTGGAAATGTAGGCCTGGCTTGCCATAACCTGCCTCATTTCTTAGTGGGCATGATTGGGAAGATGAATGGAAGGTTAAGTTGTAAACATGGGCTTACCAAGCAGTATGCTGGAATCAGGTTGTCTGTGCTAGCTAAAATAAGCTGGAACACTCTGATGCTAGGGAAATGGACAAGATAAACGTGGAATGTAAAGATCAGGTTCTATATGAACAGCACATGGACAGAGCATGCTTATGCAAGGCTGGGATTAATGTGATTCAGTGCACCTTAAATATTCAAAATCAACTGGGCTTTATAGCTATGTGTGAAACTGCCAGTCTTAAATCTTAATTACTTTAAAAATACTGAACCAACTGACCTCAAACATTTGGGCTGAGACTAAATATTGAAAATTTCAGCCCAAAAAGGGTTTAAATATATGAGAAAATAGAAAAATGTGTTTGAATGGAAAGTGGAACTCACACTGGACTAAAGTAACCGCTATAATAAACATTTATTTGTTCACAGATTACTTTGAGTTTAGTGTCCAAGGAATAAAAGGAAGGGATAGTCTGTGAATAATTGTCTGTCTGCCTTTGATGTCACACCATTTGCACCTATAACTCTATTATTTCCCTTATCTAGGGAAGTGCTGGTAGAGTTGTGAGCTTCACAGTCTATAGGGAAAGTATCAAATGCTGTTGTGGCAGCAAAGTGTCTAAAAAAAAATAAATGTCATGTTGTCATCAAGCCAATTGTGACTTCTATCTACAGTATCTGAATAGCCCATCAACTGCTTAATTGATTCTATAGTCATACCACGTCAACCTCTTAATTTGGTAGACACGTCTCTGTGATCATGTTGCAGTGACCAGCATTTTCATTAACGAAGTATGAATGAAGAGACTTTTACACCACTGGCATTTTACACAAAATAGATTATGAGTCTGAATTAGTTATGTTAGAAGGAAGGTCCATACCATGATTGCTTTTATTGCATTTGGATAAATGTAACACTTCTGTGTATACAAAGCCCATCGGTGCCTTTCTTCCTACACTGTGCAATAGAATATTTTCTGTATCACCACCACATAAATTCTATCCTAAAATTCTTTGCAGAATTAAATGATACTTACAAAAATAAGGTAGTAACTCAAGGCAGAGAGAAAGGAAAAGGCAATGAAAAGAACTTTTAAGCTGAGATTTGAAATAAAACAGCAATTTGGTATATTGAAGAGATACAGAAAGGCTATTCTAAATGGCAGAGAATACTTTTGTATCAACAATGGCTCAACGATGTGGTGCAATGACTGCGCCATGGGCAGTCATACCTAGTGGTTGGAACAGAAATCAGGCTTAATGGTCAGAGCAGAGGGTAAAAATGAAAGATAACGTTAGGTATGAAGCTGAAGGTCAGAGCTAGAGACAAAGTCGGGTGCTAGGCCAGGGATCAGAGCTGAGGACAGTGTCAGGGATAAGGCAGAGCAGCAGGGGCCAAAGTAGAGCAGGACAGCAGGAAATGGGAGTAGACGGGGTCTGGGATGGGAGGACAGGAACAGGAAGGAATGCAGGGCTCAGGAGTCAGGTAATCCAGAGGTAGTCACAGCCAGCCAAGGATTCTGCTACTTGCTCGCACAACTTCCTGTTGTTACTTCCTGGTTTATGTTGTGCTCCTTAGCCAGTTGGGGGTCTGGATGTTTCCCCCAGTGTTTTGGGGCAGGGTGCTCTGCAAGCTAGACCTTCCTTGAACCTGTCCCTAGTTACTCAGGTGAGCTGCTGGGTGGAAGTCATGGTCTGAGTGCTGCCTGGGGACCCATGGACCCAGGTTTGAGGTCTGTGATCCGTCATACGTAAGGGGAGTAACTGGAGGACTAGACAGATACAAAGCAAGTGAAGTAGACTGGAATAAGTCTATAGACGTTTTTAGATACAAGAAAGCCAGATTCTAACTAGATCCTGAAATTAATGGGGAGCCAGAATTGCTGTTTGAGGATTAGTGTTTTGTCATCATGTTTCTTCCTGAATATTATGTAAGCAGCAGCCTTTTGCTTATACTTGCTTAAGGTGAGATCTAAGAATCAAAGACCACAGAAAAGATAGGGTTGTCAAAGTGAACTGAGGTAAAACTATAAATGAGGATATCTATGGCAGAAGTGAAGTCAAGACTTTTGGGTACATGATTTGAAGAGGCAGATATGTAAATCACACACATTTGCAGATAAGAGATTTTCAAACCATGAAGAATTTGTAAATAATAAAATATATTTACCACTAGTGCTCCTGCTCTCAGCCCAGGGTCATATGGAACTCTAAAGCTTTCCGGAAGTTTGCTGTTCTGCAGTTTTTCAAGCTTTTGTTTCAGCTGTGTGATAACTGTAATCGCAAAAAAATAAATCACCATTATTGGGTTCAAAAGTTAGAAGCAGAAAGTTACAGTTAATTAGACCTTTTAAGTCTCAGAATTTGGATGCAAGGCTCCTATTTTTAGCTACCTTTTTGAACTGCTTATGTCTAAGACCTTCTAGCAGGTTCTCCTGATTTGGAAATCCAAGGAGATTCTATAGGTAGGGATGCGCTATCTGGTTAAATGTCCTCGGGTGTCTAACTATAGAGAGCCAGTCACAGTGTTACCAACTTTCATTATGTTACCACTAGTCTTGTAGAATTTGGTGTTTTTCTTAAAGCTCCAACTCCTGGACTCAGGTGATTATATGAGAATCTCAGCTTTCATTTAAAAAACATTTCTAGCCCTCATTATTAACAAAAAAAACCCTGAAAACATGACCCCTAAAGGTTCAAAACTAGAAGACAAATACAATAACACAACTTTTTAAACAAATCTCATGATTTTTGGATGCTTAGTGTGAATAATACTGAAGCCATGAAGACTCTAGCCAGAGACATAGCCTCCCTAGAGCATAGTTCCCCCAACCACACCTGGCCACAGATTTGGACCTACAGCTATAGTGATGTTGGGCAGTGCTTTAGCTCCCTCTCTGTGACCACAAGGCTTTCCAGCAGCAGCCAGGCAGTTATAGCTAGAGCTCCAATCCTCACAAGCCAGGGTGCAAGGAATAGTTACAACTAAGGGCTAGCAGCTCAGTCAGAGTATCCCCCAAACTGATGGCAGGCAGCAGCAGATCCCTCACCCAGTACAGGGCAATGGCCAGCACCAGGAGTGAGCAACCGACCACAGCCCTCCATCCAGTCCAGGGCAAGAAGCAACCAGGGGCAGAGCCTCAAGGAGCCACCAGTTACCTAGAGCCAGCCAGGGGCAAAGCAATTACTATATTCTTAAGTATCAGAGGGGTAGCCGTGTTTGTCACTTTTTACAGATCCAGACTAAGAGTCCTGTGGCACCTTATAGACTAACAGAAGCATTGGAGTATGAGCTTTCGTGGGTGAATACCCACTTCGTCAGACGCATGAGAAGTGGGTATTCACCCACGAAAGCTCATGCTCCAATACTTCTGTTAGTCTGTAAGGTGCCACAGGCCTCTTTGTCGCTTCTTACTATATTCTTAAAGAATGTTCCATACTGCAGCTCTGTCAGTTCTAAATTCTAGCAAACAGAACATCTCCTTATTATGTAAATAAGGCACTGAATATTCATATATGTAGGAGATTCATTCATAGCCCCTCCAGATTTCTGATCCTTCAGTTTAAACAGGAATGGTTAATACTAACATTGTTCCACCTTAGATAGTCAGTCACAATCCCTCTCTGCAATATGCTGGGAAGTACTCTTCTTGTATATTAAACAAAGAAGACACCAATTTAAAAGAAAAAGAAAATAAGACAGGGATTTCTATATGCACAACTTCTAGCTATTCAAGTGCCCCCCATATTGATGGCACTATATAAATAATTATACCCTCAAAAAAAAATAGGAAAATTAGAAGGGAAACAAAGGACCACTGGAAAATGAAGAAGCTAGACACAGCATTTATGCACCTAGAATTTTTAAAATACTAACAAAGAAAATCTCAAAATCTTTGCTATAAAGTTCAGTGAATTAAGAGTCACCCAGGAATTAAAAACAAACGAAAAAACGGCATCTATCTTTGAGGCTTTTAGGAAAGAAGGGCCTAGAAAATACCAGATGACTAATGTGATACCTATTCTGGGTAAAATATCTGAGTGCAAGATAAAGGAGTCAATATGTGAACATTATAATTAGACACCTTTCTTTAAAGACAAACTAGGGTTTATTAAAATAGGCCTTCTCAAATAAATCTAATAGCTTTCTACAATGTAATTATTGATTTACTACACAAAGGTGCTCAGGATATAGCATGTCAATTTCGATAAGCTATCTGATCTAAAACCACATAATTAAGAAACTGAATACCAATTACTTAAAGCGATCACAGCAAAGGTTTGGAACTAGTTGCTTTAAAAAAAAGTATCTATAAATAATAAGATTTCCCAGCTGATCTAGTTTAAGAACTCAAAACTGGAACCTAGAGAGAGGAAACAATTGCACAGATGTCTATTTTGAAGATATTTAGGAAGCAATTATGCAGACCCGGGGATGAAAGCAGATAGTAAAACAAGTATAAGATTGAAGTGTGTTGCCCTTATAGAAAAAAAATTTCGATGTAAACATAGGGATTCTGACATGAAAAATAAGGGAAATATTACCCTATATAATCATGGTGATACTGCACCTGGAATACTGTGTACCTAAACTGAGGGGAGATAAAAAAAGGACTAAACAAAAGTACTGAGAAGGGTGAAAACAGAGATACAAGAATTAGGGGATAAGATTGAAAGACTGATAAGACTAGAAAAGTGAAGACCAAAGGGAGATGATGTGATCTAACACATTCAGACTGACAATATAAATAAAGGAAGTCAATGGAGATGGTGGGCAAAAGGCACAACAGACTGAAGTTAAAGGAAGAAAAAGTTTGGGAACAACGTAAGGAAACATTTCTTAACAAGTAAGCATAGCTAGGCAGTGACACATTTCCAAAGGCAACATATCCCATATTTTCAAAAACAAGTTAGATAAGTCATTAGTGGAACAGTCATGTGAGTAGGCCTGAAAAATGCTGAGCGGTCACACTTGGTCACCCAAGTACTCTGTTATATATTACACTATTTTTGTAGAGAGTGAAAGAGAAGAAAAAAAAATGACATAAGACAGACAACTTGTGGACATAAAGCTGATTGCTGTGACTGAAATTTCAGAATCTCTCTGAAATTTATATAGCTGCGGAAGCTTCAAGTTTCCTCTTAAAAAGTAGATATTCTGATCAAAGAAGTTTGGGGAAGCCTCCGTATGTGTTTTGTAAAATAATTAAAAGTAAATTTCTTCTAAAATATAGAAGTTTTTAACGGAGTTTGTCAGCATCACAACCAAATAAACACCATGTTGAACAGTGGGCATGACACAGGAGGGTTTGTCTAGGTTATTAAATACTATGGCCCCAATTTTACAGTCTTTAAAACAACAAAACTCCTCCTGAATTTAGGAATGCAGGATAAAAGTGAAAACATAGCAAGACCTGAAAAAATACCTGGGTCATCCAGGGTGAACACTGCATTTTTTCATGTCTACTCACATAACTGACTGGCTTATCTTGGAAACATCAATTTACACCATGGAATTAGTGGATGGTGAGTTGGACTGGGATTTCAAAGCTGATATTCACAATGGAAGGGAACTTGGAATTTACTTTTTAATTAACAACATCAGGATCTCTGGACTGAAGGAACACTTTCTAAGATTGATATGAGTTGCACTATTCACAATGGGTTTTCCAACTGCTGGAACCAGACATGTTACAAGCTCCTATTGGTGGTTGATACAGCATGGTAAATGCTGAAAAAGAACTGGTAAGATGTCACGGTGCAGGTATAGTAGTGAAAGGAATTCTCTCCTCTAGGAATGAAGAATCTGGAAAGTTGTCCAAAAAGCAGGAGGCAGAGTCAAAAATGAAGTAAACATTTATTTCGTTCTGGGAAAGAATGCTCCAAGACTTTTGAAATGAAGCCTCGCACTTACTACAATCCAAAACTCTGTTTAAGGACTTGTAGCTTGGAGCATAAACTGGTTTATGAGATATATTGAGAAAGTGGCTTAATGAAAAATATGACTTCACATTATGTATGCAAAATATACCATAAATCTGAAGAAAGGTGTCATCTTTTATAAAATCAATGAACTGAATTAAAAATCCATTCACTTTTAATTGAGATAAAAAAGTAAAGTTTCACTCAAATTTGTCCACTGTGCCTATCTCAGGTGCTACGCATGTAATAAAACATATACACAACTTTAATACAAATTGTAATTAAAACAGGGCACCTAACCAGGCTCATACACACTGATCATTTCTCTCTCTCTCAAAAATAAATAAATACATTGTGACAGACCCAGACTAGTGCGGTACAGGAGTCTGGTAGAGGGCAAATATACTGGTCACTGGATGAGTAGTTTTCTGTTCCCTGAGTGACCAGAGCAGGGGCTGCACTATAGTAATCAGGAACCTGCTAGAATCAATTAAGGCAGACAGGCTGATTAGATCACCTGCAGCCAATCAAGGCAGGCTAATCAGGGCACCTGGGTTTAAAAAGGAGCTCACTCCAGTCAGGCGAGGAGGAGCCAGAGGAGAGGAAGTGCGTGTGAGGAGCTGGGAGCAAGAGGCACCAGGAGTTGAGAGTGAGAGTGTGTACTGCTGGAGGACTAAGGAGTACAAGTGTTATCAGACACGAGGAGGAAGGTCCTGTGGTGAGGATAAAGAAGGTGTTTGGAGGAGGCCATGGGGAAGTAGCCCAGGGAGTTGTAGCTGTCATGCAGCTGTTACAGGAGGCACTATAGACAGCTGCAATCCACAGGGCCCTGGGCTGGAACCTGGAGTAGAGGGCGTGCCTGGGTTCCTTCCAACTCCTGATCAGACACAGGAGGAGTTGATCCAGACTATGGGGAAGATCACTGAGGTGAGCAGATCTCCCAATAAGCGCAGGACCCACCAAGGTAGAGGAGGAACTTTGTCACAACATGAAAAGAGAAAGTGAGACCTCCAGTAATTTTCCCAACCCCAAGCAACATCTCCCAAAAGCCTACCAGTCAGCTCCTTAATCAATCCCTACAATTAACCTTCCACTTCTCTAGGAAAAGTCTGCATAAACATCTGCAGCATCACCTGCAGGTCACACCACATCCCTGGCTCAGATGAAACAAGAAGGAAAATTAATTTCAGAGCCCAGGACCCCTCACTGAGAACACACTGCTTCCCGTTTATACCAGGAGAGGTGCATTAACTTGCACCTGCATCTGTGTTGCAGTAATACACAAAGGAGAGAGGAGTTAAGATTGTATAGTGTGGTGTCATCCTACCTCTTCATTTCATGGTAGCATGTGTCTTGTTTTTTCTTGTCACATTACATATGCCTTAGATTAGAAGAATATTAAGAGTACCTGAATTCTGCATTTCCTGGTTTTACAATGTTTGAGTTCTGGAAGGCACCCAGGAACACAGTGCACCATTGAGTGCCTCCAACCTTAACTCCGCATGAATGCAGTTTTCCACAAGTGAATATATTATTGGCTTCTTTGACACCCACAATTTATGTGGCTATTTAGAAGGATTAATTGTAATGCTCAGTGGCCAAGGTAGTAATTTACTCTTATGGACACTACAGAGAAACAGTACTGTTTGCTGCCTTGGTTTTAATACACATGGAGTGAAAAGACACATTACATAACAAATGAAGCAATACTTATGAATACATACCTTGAGAGGTGACATCGTACTTTTCAGCAGAAACTGATTTTATATCCATTGTGAGTTTATGCAGCAACTTAATTATCTGAACCTGTTTCATGAAATCATGTAGCATGGCTTTTCCACAGCCCCTAAGATAGGCTTCTAGGATCACAGCAAACCTCTGCTGGTAGTGCATGGACTGAGCAATCTCACTTCTTAAAAACCAAAACAAAAAGTGACCAATTCTTTTGTTCTAAAGGCAGAGAAAAGGCTAAAATTAATATACATGACATTCTCCTGTGAAACTGTCAATTTTAACAATGCCTGTAACTTTAATGTTACTTAATTTTGAAGTACTTACTCTCAAACCTCGTTTTAGTAGAAATCTGGCTAGTGCGCTGTCATGATAAGGTTCAAATTTCACAGCCTAAACGATGCATATAAAAATCAAAGAAATACATATTTTATTTAAAATATTTATAATACCTTGTTGCATTTTCTTACATGTGCAATTTACAGATGACATCAACAGAATAGAGCTCTGTCAAAGTAAAAATGTTATGGAAAAGCATAGGTCTTTAGAGAAAAAAAAGTTGGAAAAAACACTGATGTTTCTTTGTATGTGATTTGATCACTGCATTCTATGATTCTATGATAGTTTTTTTTTTGAGACATTATTATTGTGACAGATGATTAACAAACAAAAGCCACATGGAGAAGTAGCCATCCAGTCTAACTTCACACTCATGAATGTTGGTGCACTATAATGACAGTACTCAGAGATTCAGATGAGAGGGTGGCAAGAAAACAAAACATTCTAATATTGTTTTACATTAAATTATTGTGTATATTGTAATTTAATAAAAGTTTTAACCCAGAATTTTTCCCTTTGTTTTGAAAAGAAACTAAAAATACCTCAGTAGTGTATTCCTTCTTGAAATCATTGTAATGTTTATTGTCTTGAAACAAATTCTTTTAGAAAATGCACAAAGAATAATCTTAGCATCCTGCATTGTATGCACTTGTGTATCCACCAGCCTGCATATTAACTGAGCCCCTAATTTGGGTGCAAAAATGTGTTTAAAAATAAACAGACAATGACTTGTCCGTAACCTCTGCTGTCTTAAAGGAGAGTGTACAGAGTAGCAGTTATGTGAGAGATCAGACTAGATACCGTATTGTTCCGAGTATAGGCCGCTCCTGATTATAAGCCGCACCCTTAAAGTTTGGTGCTATTTTAAAAAAATTAAATTTTTAACTTTTTTTAACTTAAAGAAAATCTCAGCCGCGGCGGGGAATCAGAGCGCTCTGGGCTGCCCGCCGCGGCGGGGAGCCCAGAGCCCTTTAAATCCCAGCCGCGGCGGGGAAACAGAGCGCTCTGGGCGGCCCGCCGCGGCGGGGAGCCCAGAGCTCTTTCAATCCCAGCCGCGGCGGGGACTCAGAGCGCTCTGGGCTGCCCGCCGCGGCGGGGAGCCCAGAGCCCTTTAAATCCCAGCCGCGGCGGGCAGCCCAGAGCCCTCTGAGTCCCCGCCGCGGCTGGGATTTAAAGGGCTCTGGGCTCCCCGCCGCGGCGGGCAGCCCAGAGCCCTCGGAGTCCCCGCCGCGGCTGGGATTTAAAAGGCTCTGTGCTCCCCGCCGCGGCGGGCAGCCCAGAGCCCTCTGAGTCCCCGCCGCGGCTGGGATTTAAAAGGCTCTGGGCCCCCCGCCGCGGCGGGCAGCCCAGAGCCCTCTGAGTCCCCGCCGCGGCTGGGATTTAAAGGGCTCTGGGCTCCCCGCCGCGGCGGGCAGCCCAGAGCCCTCTGATTCCCCGCCGCGGCTGGGATTTAAAGGGCTCTGGGCTCCCCGCCGCGGCGGGCAGCCCAGAGCGCTCTGAGTCCCGGCCGCGGCTGGGATTTAAAAGGCTCTGGGCTCCCCGCCACGGCGGGCAGCCCAGAGCGCTCTGATTCCCCGCCGCGGCTGGGATTTAAAAGGCTCTGGGCTCCCCGCCGCCACGGGCAGCCCAGAGCGCTCTGATTCCTGGCCGCAGCTGGGATTTTAAGTATTTTTATTGTTTTTTTTTTTAAGTTCCTGATTATAGGCCGCACCCCTAATTTAAAGACTTAAATTAGGGGAAAAAAGTGCGGCCTATACTCGGGACAATACGGTAATCTTAGTGGTAACTTTTGGCCTTAAAATTTACAAACCTTGAATTGCATATGTCCTGTCTGGGGAGCCCAACCTCCAGATGGGTGAGTATATAGAGGCTTTGTCAGAAGCACTGCTCCTGCAAATTTGGAAGAGCCAACTTCACTTTCTTAGGAGTCAGCAACTACCTTTGAACCTGTGCGGCTTACAAGGTCCACAGGCTCCCTTGCCACAGAGGTGCCCAATCTTACTGCAGAATTTGCTCACAGGTTCCTTGATATTTAGTTGTGTCTGCTGCTCTGGAGTTTATAACCTTTACAGAGAAAGCTGCCAGGCATGGAAAGGTGCAGAATAGGACCAGAATAGCTGGATATGCATTTACACTAGAGAACTGCACTATTACAAATTTCATCTACAATCAATAATACCCTCAGTTCTGCAAGTTGCAATGGTGCAGTGTTCCCACCCCAAAGCAAACTATTGTGAAAGTGAAAGAAACTTCTCTTTTCAAACTCAGATCTCTGAAATGCTTTGTCGTGTAACTGATCTCAAGCTTTCAGCAACAACAGCTAGCAAGAGACCATATACTAGATATTTCAAGCAAATAGGATTGTAACTCACTTTCCATTAAAACCCTGATTTTGATCTTTCTAACTTTCTATGAATGAATAAATCTTAAGTATGGAGTCAGAACCATGGTTCCTTGCCATGCTTTTTATTTTGCTGTTTTATACTTTTTAAATTTTATGGAACAGTACAAGTACATGGAAGTACAAGATTGATAGTATTGCCAGATAAGATGTATGCACAGCAGCATGAAAGATTCTTCACACAACTCTGCAAGCAGACCCTAAGCACAACCCAAAACTTTTGTGTCAGGCCTTGTCTAAACCAGCATTTTCTTTAAATTTTTCATTGTTTCATTACCAACAGTGGCAGCAATAGCAGGAGCACTGGTACGGACTGGCCACTGGTGTTTCAATCACTTAGTGAGAAGCTGAATACAGATTATGTTGAAGACGTAACTTTATTAAATCCTGTGCATTACTCTGGCCATGTGGCTGTGTTGCTTCCAACCAAACTCTCCACATTCCCTGGTGTCCTGTCAATAAAAGTCCCTCAGGGTAGGGTGACCAGATAGCAAGTGTGAAAAATCAGGACAGGGGGTGGAGGGTAAGAGGCATCTATGTAAGAAAAAGCCCCAAATATCTGATCACCCTACCTCAGGGAAACATGGGCTCTCTGACTGCAGTTCCGCTGATCATTATACAACTGGTGCTTTAACTATCATGTGATCCAGACCTGATCTGAGCAGGATTAAAAAACCCAGTGTGGGTGGGTTTCCATCATTAGAGCTACACTGGTAGTAGGGTGACTGTGGGGAAATTTGAAGAAGACTGTTAATATAGACACAACGTGTGAATGGTAACAAAGGTAAATGAATTAAGGATATTATTAATTCCTTTTACTAGCAGTGTTTTGATTAACATTGGAGACTTCAAACAGTAGGGCATTCATAACACTGGAACATTTCAATGATCATGCAAATATTCAAGGAAACTAATGTTCAGGAATTCAAATATACCTTACCTGCACTAGTTGCAAAAGGTAATGCAGAACATCATCGTCTTCTAAGCTCTCCAGCTTTTGAACCGCCATTGCTCTTACGTTTTCATCCGAAAAGTTACAGTCCAAAAGTTGCATGGTTAGTCCAACATCCAAACTGCTATGATCCCAAGCTTCTCTTTTAGCCAACAACTGGTATGTTTTAGCCACTATTTCTTGCTGTCCCCACTTCACTGAGCTAAGCAGCTTAGGATATGCCTTGGGGTGCTTTATGCTTTCGTATCTAAAATGCCACAATAATTCTTTGTCCTCAGGAGTAAGTGGATTAAGTGGGTCAGTGTCTATGATTGCTTCAAGTTGTTTTCGAAGCTGGTTGGGCATTTCAGCTCTTGTCCTATCCCCTTGGGGATCAGATGTTATCCTATGTTTGGGCAAAGCTATTGGGTGGCAATATTTATCCAAAACAATAGAGATAGCCATTGAGTTTTCTTTATCAGGATTGGTTGCTGATGTAAGTTTGTCAGCATTGATGCTTCCCTGCTCTTCCCCCTTACCTGAAATCTTCCACATATGAAGCACGTACTCCCCACTACGTAACAGGGAACGGTGATCAATCAACAAAATATTTACATAATAGAGTAGCTGAGTTTTACATTTAGAATCGGAGTTGGGGGAATCATGTGACTGAAGGTTAACCTTTGTGGATAATGCCTGTGCTTTGCCACAATATATCTGTAGATTCAGTAGTGCTCCTTTAGGCAAATCTTTAATTTTAATATCAAATTCAACCCAAGTATTCCATAGAACCTCCTCAGTAAAAGGCTTAGATATGGTCCTTCTCTGTGAAAGAAGTTGTTGCCCATGTTGAATATTAGCCTCAACAAACACAGTAAGTTCAGTATTTCTTGGTAGCACTGGGATATCAATGCCAACTATCTTGACCCTGAATTTTCTATTACAGTCCCACAAAGAGATAGTGAACACCCTCTCATGATCTTTTCCATCTATTGTCAGCTGTTCATGATATCCTGTAACACCTGTGCAGTCATCCACCAAGGGCCATTCTTCTTTCTGAACCTCATCCTCCTTGGGGTCAGGAGGGTCATCTAGTACTAGGTGGATCTCTTCCCCATTTTTCAGGCACTGTCTTATCCAGTGAAAATCTTTGATTGGTGTCTCTCCTGTGATATACTCATCTCTGCCACAAATCCTGAGAACAAAATCCAGTTCACTGTGATCCTCAGGAATATCCATCAAAGATTTCTTCTTTGCCATTTTTGTGAAAAAGCTCTGAAGGATCATGTCTGGTGTGTCATCAATTGATACTTTAATTTTCTGGCTAGTTGTTCCTCTGTGTATGATTATAAAAATATTGTTATTAGTAATCTTTTTAAGCACATATTCTGGGAGTGGCTTAGATGTAATCCATGGATGCATTGAATACAATTTTGGATCTCTGCAGGCTACTTCAATCATTCGTGGTGTGACTAACCTGCGACGAGTAAATTCTAGCTCATCATCATGCACATTACTAACATCAGTGACATCATAGCCAATCAAATCATTAAGTTGCGTCTGAAATTCCTGAACCGCCTGTTCTGGTTTTTGCTTCTGGATCACAGAGATTTTGCCTACCTTTTTCTGTAACACTTTCCAATACAGTATGCAGTCCAACGTCTGTATTACTTGATGTTTGTCATAAATTTCATACCACTGCCCTTTCTTCTGATATTGAAGAATAAATTGATCTGGGGTGAATTTATGGTAAAAGTCTGTGGTTTGGCTCATCTCTATTGCACGCATCCAAATCTGTGCTTTCATTTGCTCAACAGTACAGTTGCCAGCTATTTCGAGTAACATTGTTTCCTGCACTTGTTTATTGCTTGTAGGCAGAATGAACTCAATGGATATCAGTTCCATTGAAGATAAATTACTTGCTGGACTGTGTGGCTTCATTCTTCTTCTCCTTCGTTTGGCTTCCTCTCTCATTACAACAGGCTGTTCATAATTCCCCAACTCCATGCCAGAAGAAATCTAGCAAAACATACAAATGTTTGATCACTTTCTCATTTAATTTCTGTTTGTGTACTTCTACAGACACATTAGCTCTTTTTGTTAAGTTTAACTACAGGCTTTAATCATAACCTTTACATATACAATATACATTCCAAAAGTTTCTGAATATAAAACTATTTTTGTTCAGGATGGCTTATTTGAATCAATCTATTAATTTTAAAACCATATATTAGGTACAGCAATAACTAATTAAAATTGTGCATTTATAGAACACTATCTACCCAAACACATTTTATGAATTGTGAACCTGATCGTGTGAGGGTCTCGGGGGCCTAAACTGCCAGACTTCAGTAGAAACTGTGATCTCTAGAAGCTTGACAATGTTTTTTTGCTCCGACTGATTTTCTCTTTTGTATTTGGCAAACATTGATTTTTTCCCCCTCCTGTATTTTGGATGATGCTGAAATTAACACAAATGGATTTTAATAATTAAAAGACATTTTGCTGTTAGTGAGCCAGTATCACAGAATGATGTCATAGTAAGCGCCGGAGAAAAATATGTTAATAGTAGCAGAGGAAATAAATATTGTTTCTATGTGGACCCCACCGAAAGCGAAACTGTTGATTATTTCCCCCCTCCATGATGAAACGTTAGGATATTTTTATTTTTAAAATCCCTTATATAATGTACATCTAAATTTTAGCCTAATATGATGAAAATGTTTGTAAGCCAATGACACTATAGTACATTTTATAGCAAGTGAAAATATCTAAAACAGACAAAATTAGAAAGAAATTTTAAGACAATCTTACTGATTTTAGGAAAGGAAAAATGTTATCGCTCACAATTAGTCTCTGTTCTACCATATCAAAGTAGAAGTTATTTAGAGAGTATTCAGCTGAGGAAAGCAAAGTTGACTGGATGTACTTACATTTGTTCCCCTTCAATCTCTCCTTCATAATTTATGTTAGATTGCTTAATTATTTCAACCTTTTTTTTTAGAAAAAAAAACCTTTTATACATAAAGCCTCCCTCTATTTGCTTACAAAAAGCCCCAGCAATCTCATCGTGTCCTTGTTAATAATAGAACAAAAGGTAAGAACATACAACAAAACTAATCTGAAACAACAGAACACACGGTGACTACAATTCGTTCTTAAAGTTTCGGAAAGCAAATAACTGTGGGCACCATATTTATAATTACCAAATCAAACTGAAACATTACCTGATTACAAAGCACAGGATGAGTCGCTGAATAAGACTCATTTGTTTAATTTTAAAGTATTTTTTTTTTAAATGAGGATCATTCACAAGAAAGTTGTTTGTTTAAGTTGTTCTGCTTTTCTTGCTCGCCTTCATATCCAGATGCAAAGGAAGTGCTGCACTTACCAGGAAGGAAGTTTTAACCAAGTTAATTATACATATGATTGCTCATTTTAAAAAAGTCAGAATGCTTTTCCTGTCAGAACAGAAAAAATATATTTACAGTACTGGCAACCACAAAAACCTGAACTTAATTTTAAAACTCATGGGTGAAAGAGATGTGCTAAAAATTACCCACTTAGATAAAAACATTAATAAAAATTAAAACCATGACATATGCATAAAACTAGCTGACTAGAAGAAATGTTCTGTATAAAGATGAACTATATTGGAAAGAGCCAAATTATAGATGCTTAGTACAAAAAAGAAAGTAAAAAAGGACAAATTAAACAAGACACAAGGCTCTAATGCTGCCCATATAGTAGGCCTTAGGACCTTTGACTAGACTGACTACCAGGGATTTCCCTACCCCCACCCCCTGAATTTCCCCAACATCCCGACAGTGGTCAGCTAGTTACACAGTGTTGCCAATTTAGTCACTGGTTGGAAATTTGAATTGAAATTGAAACATTAACAGCATATACAGTATATGATAAAATACTTGTACCTGAAAAAGTATAATAGGTTTGAAAAGTATGAACGAAGAGTAGCTCCTTCCCACAGCTGTTGTTTTCTTGACAATGTTGGCACATTCGTTTTGGCAATATTGGCCAACCTTATAATTTCAAATTATGATTTGTAAGCAAGGTCTGAATGAGATCTACCCTGACAGCCAGGGCAAGGGGAAGGCTTCAGGACCAGGCTGTATTTACATGAACTCAACTACTCTACCTAGGTATCCAGCCCACAGAGCTGTGTTGTCCAAGTGATCAATTTTGGCTGGTGTTGGGTTACAAATCACTTTAGTATTGAATGTGGGGATCATGAAATGTTGTTAACCTTATTGTATGAATAAAGGGCAGCAGAACTGTACTTAGCTTGCCCTGATTGAGGGGGTCACCCGCAGTGCTTAATTTTTGCCAGGGCTGAGCCCCGGCACCTCTAGGCTTGGCAGTTTAGGGCCCCGGTACCTCTAGACTTGCCACGTCGGTTATGAAAGTCAAAAACACCTCTTTCCTTACAGATCCCAGTGGAGGGGAGGGAGAGACAGGGGTTTTACTTGGTGGTGTGGGCTGTGCCTAAGGCTTTGGCTACACTTGCATTTCAAAGCGCTGCCGCGGCAGCGCTGCCGCGGCAGCGCTTTGAAGCGCTAAGTGTAATCAAAGCGCCAGCGCTGGGAGAAAACTCTCCCAGCGCTGTCCGTACTCCACTTCCCTGTGGGGAATAACGGACAGCGCTGGGAGCGCGGCTCCCAGCGCTGGGGCTTTGACTACACTGGCGCTTTGTAGCGCCGCAATTTGCAGCGCTGCAGAGGGTGTGTTTTCACACCCTGCTGCAGCGCTGCAAATTTGTAAGTGTAGCCAAGCCCTAAGACTCGCAGGCACTATTTGACCTGCCCCTCTCCCCTATTTAAAGATAGAGCTTATTAGGCTCCATAGAGAGTCTTTTGTTTTGTTAAGTGACCACTAGAGCTGAAATCACTGATAATCAGGTCTAAGTGCTTAGACCTGCTGCAGGACAGCATTTCTGTGGAAAAGACAGCCCAGCCTGCACTTGTTGTGAGGTTCTCCCACTGAGAGCTGAAATCACCGAGTGCTGGGTGGAACCTCAAGAGACCAACTCACAGAGGTCACAGTGGCAGGTGGCAGCCGAAGGTGATGTCACAGGGCCATCAGCGATGGAGTGGTGGAGTGAATGGTGGCACGACAAACAACAGCGGCCAGAGTGAGTGGCTAGAGGGAGTGATGAGCAGCTGGAGGAATGAGCAAGGTGCCTTCTCCCCTGCACCACCCTTCCACCCCCAAGGTGGGAGGTGAACTCATGCGAAAGCACCTCTGAACTCTTGGTCTTCACTGACCAAAGACAACAACTAGGAGTGGGGTGCGGTACAAAGAGAAGGGAGGGGCACGTTAACAGAACATTTCTTTGTTGGACTACGTTTTAGTGATTTTGCTCCAAAATGCTAGATTTGTGACTGAGAAATTTATATAAATATACATTTCCTAGTAGGCCAAGATTTTTGAAATGCATTGTTTGCCAAGGTCATTATCTCATATTCTTGCTATCTCGAGGGATCGTTATCTTGGGGAGTTTCTGTACTAAAGATTATTATAATTTTTACATAAGTACTAGGGCTGTTGATTAATCACAGTTAACTCACGTGATTAACTCAAAAAAATTAATCGTGATTAATCTCAGTTTTAATCATGCTGTTACACAATAGAATACCAATTAAAATTTATTAACTATTTTGGATGTTTTTCTACATTTTCATATATATTGTATTCTGTGTTGTAATTGCAATCAGAGTGTATATTATTTTTATTACAAATATTTGCACTGTAAAAATGACAAAGAAATAGTATTTTTCAATTCACCTCATATAAGTACTGTAATGCACTCTCCTTATCGTGAAAGTGCAACATAACTGCACTCAAAAACAAAACAACGTAAAACTTTAGAGGCTACAAGTCCACTCAGTCCTACTTCTTGTTCAGCCAATCGCTAGGACAAACAAGTTTGTTTACATTTACAGGAGATAATGCTGGCCTCTTCTTATTTACAATGTCACCTGAAAGTGAGAACAGGTGTTCGCATGGCACTTTTGTAGCCGTGGTATATAGACTGCATGACAAGTATTTACGTGCCAGATATGCTAAACATTCGTATGCCCCTTCATGCTTTGTCCACCATTCCAGAGGACATGCTTCCATAACTGATGACGCTCATTAAAAAAATAATGTGTTAATTAAATTTGTGACTGAACTTCTTGGAGGATAATTGTATGTCCCCTGCAATCTTTTACCCGCATTCTGCCATATATTTCATGTTATAGCAGTCTCAGACGATGACTCAGCACATGTTCATTTTAAGAACACTTTCACTGCAGATTTCACAAAACACAAAGAAGGTACCAGTGTGAGATTTCTAAAGATAGCTACAGCACTCAACCAAGGTTTAAGAATCTGAAGTGCCTTCCAAAATCTTAGAGAAACAACACATGGAGCATGCTTTCAGAAGTCTTAAAAGACCAACACTCCAATGGGGAAACTAGAGAACCTAAATCACCAAAAAAGAAAATCAGTCTTCTGCTGGAGGCAACTGACTCAGATAATTAAAATGAACATGCATCAGTCCACACTGCTTTGGATTGTTATTGAGCAGAACCATGTCCTCTGGAATGGTGGTTGAAGCATGAAGAGACATGTGAATCTTTAGTGCCTCTGGCACGTAAATATCTTGCGACACCGGCTACAACAATGCCATGAGAACGCCTGTTCTCACTTCCAGGTGACATTGTAAACAAGAAGTGGGCAGCATTATCTCCTGCAAATGTAAAGAAACTTGTTTGTCTGAGAGATTGGCTGAACAAGAAGTAGGACTGAGTGGACTTGAAGGCTCTAAAATTTTACATTGTTTTATTTTTGAATGCAGGTTTTTTTGTACATAATTCTAAATTTGTAAGTTCAACTTTCAGGGTAAAGAGATTGCACGACAGTACTTGTATTAAGTGAATTGAAAAATACTATTTCTTTTGTATTTTTACAGTGCAAATACTTGTAATCAAAAATAAATATAAAGTGAGCATGGTACACTTTGTATTCTGCATTGTAATTTAAATCAATATATTTGAAAATGTAGAAAACATCCAAAATATTTAAATAAATGGTATTCTATTATTAACAGTGTGATTAATCACGCGATTAATCACAATTAATTTTTTTTAATCGCGTGACAGCCCTAATAAGAATGGCTGTCTTGGGTCAGACCAATGGTCCATCTAACTCAGTATCCTGTCTTCCGATAGTGGCCAGTGCTAAGTGCTTCAAAGGAAATTAACAGAACAGGTCAATTATCAAGTGATCCATCCCCTGTCATCCACTCCTGATTTCTGGCAAGCAGAGGCTCTCAGAGCATGGTGTTGCATCCCTGTCCATCCTGGCTAATAGCCATTGATGGACATTTCCTCCATGAACTTATCTACTTCTTTTTTGAACCCTAGTGTAGTTTCGGCCTTCACAACATCTGGCAAAAAGTTCCACAGGTTGACTGTGTGTTGTGTGAAGAAGTACTTCCTTTTGTTTTAAACCTGCTGCCTATTAATTTCATTGGGTGACTCCTAGTTCTTGTGTTATATGAAGGAGCTTATTCACTTTCTCAACACCAGTCAAGATTTTATAGATCTCTATCATATCCCCTCTTAGTCCTCTTTTTTCCAAACTGAAACATCCCAGTCTTCTTAATCTCTCCTCATACGGAAACTGTTCCATACCCCTAATCATTTTAGTTGCCCTTCTCTATACCTTTTCCAACTCCAATATATTTTTTTTGAGATTGGGTGACCAGAATTGCATGCAGTATTCAAGATGTGAGCATATCATGGATTTATATAATAAAAATGGAGGAGCTTGGTTTGCCACAGTAATCAGCAAAGCCAATGCTGATAAACTATGTGAAAAGGCTGCAAAACACCAATCCTCTGGACTGCATTGACATGCAGGAAGCCAGCCATTGTCAAAGCCAATTTCAGAAATACTTAATGAGGCTGTTAAAAATGTTGGCAACACAACACAGTTTATTCAAACAAACATGGCTATCACACATACTTTCTCTTTAAGCAAGAGATAACATTGGCCTCAAGTTTGTAGTGTGTGGTAAGTGCATTGTCATTTGTTAATCCTGAAGTTGGACACTGGTTCTGACCAAGACCAGCAAATGCTCACTATCTTTCTGCAAAAAACTCAACTGACAGGTTAGAAGCATGCAGTGCAACTGTGAAAAACTCAGCAGTTGAAAAAGTGAAGAACTCTCACTGCATTCAGAAAATATGCATATATGGCTCATGAATGAACTGATGCAAATGGGTGTCAAGTATTAAGTCACTGCATACATTATCTTGAGGTCAGTGGTAGGCCAACAGATGAATTGCTAGATGTTCAGGTTATAGAAGACACATCTGCTGCATCTCTGACAACCCACATCTTAGGAAAGTTAAAAGCTTGTAAATTGAACCCCAAAGAGATGGCTGCTTACGCATTTGATGGAGCTGCAAACTTCTCTGGAAGACATAGTGAAGTACAAGCTTTGCTCAGAGAAAAGTGTAACTCTAAACTCTCCTATACACACCGCGGAGGCCATCTACTCCAACTAGCACTAATACGAGCTGCAGAATCTTCAAAAGGCATTTAAAAAGCTATAAATTTAATGTCTTCATTATACTCTTATTTCAGCAAAAGTCCAAAAGGACTGAGTGTCTTGGAAAATATAGAAGATACACAGGGACTGAAGTTCAAATTGGTCCAACCTGCGAAAACCCGCTGGCTTTCTCATGAGCGATCCTTGGCTGTTGTCTTAAATTACTGCAACCATTATTATTGGCTTTGGAATGTATCTACCGAGATGGGACGGATTTAAGTAGAGAGTAGTGAGATTGGTGGACTACTTTTGCTACTAAGTTCAGAGAAGACAATCGCCATTCTCTCTTGTAAGTCTACTGTTGAAATCACTTGGGTCATTAAACAATGCCATCCAGGCATCTGCTACAACAGTAGTAGATCTCAGTCCAGCAATGGAACCTACACTAGGATCCATCAGAGAGATACCCATTGAAAACGTACTGGAAGATGCACAGACTTCAGTTCAGAAGTTGACTAATTAGGGCACTTATATTGATTCTTTAAACGAAGAGGACAAGAAGTGTTTGTTAAGCCAGCTGAAAAAATAAAGTACACAGACTTGATTCTTACACATCTCTACAACAGCAACTTCTGGATTCTATCAACCTCTACGTTTTTACAGATGCCTGTCTATAAAACACCAACAGTTGAATGAAGTGAGGCACTACCTGCAATGGGGCTGCTATTTGATTAGGACAGATTTAGACAGAATAGAGAATATGAACACAGAGTGGAATATCATATGATGAATTAATATCATATGATGACTTCAACTTCTTCTTTATCATCACTAGTGGTTTGACCCAATCTCTGTGCTATGTTTCCTGGGATGAAAGAAGTAGGAATTCATCTCTTTCTACTCCCAGTCACAACCGAGGGCTCTTTTTCCTCATTGAATAGAATTTTGTGTTCTGAAAGAAGTTGCCTTCTGAGTGATCATGAGCATATCATGAAGGACTGGAAGTACAGGACACACAGGAAGCCACCAAAAAAGAATGCACTGCATTCAAGAAGTTCATTAACAGAGTTGTGCAAAATTACAACAAGAAACCAAGATGGATGTAGATGTAGTGCTTCATAGTAGGCTTCTGTAGCCAACTTTAATCTGTGTGATGATTTAAAAACATAAGTTAAATCTAATAAAATGGTTGTGAAACATTATTCAGTTTTTACTGTGGTGCCATACAGCCCACCTTAGCCCCAATGGTCTCACCCCTCATCGATCCTCTCTCTCGCTCTCTCACACACACACACACACACACACACACTCAGTATTTTTGAACACCCCCATTAATTTCAATTGCTGGGGAAAACACTGATGACTACAGTTTTTTAATGTGATCTCAATACAGATGCCATATGGAGCTGGCTTTCTTGAAAGACTAGATTGAGGTATCCATCTTATTTCCTGCTAATATATGTACTACAAATGATGACCAAGTGTATGGTTTTGGGATATCAATATTTCTGAGAGACTGTTGTAATACATGAACTTCTGATAATGTACTGTATTTACCATCTGCTACCTAACAGCTATACTTTTAATTATATATAATATGTATGAATGGTTAGAATATAAATCAATTATTTGTATTACATATATTTTTCATTTTCTGAATTTCAGCTTGAATGGTTAAAATTTGTCACAATTATAATTGGACAAATGAGTCAAAATGGGAAGCGTTAGGGAACCTTAACTGTAGGTATTGCTACTGCTCCATTTTATATATTATATATGATATATAATGTATAAACAAACACTTCCACACACATTGAAATCTACTGTGAATGATGGCCTGAGATTCAGGAAGAATTTGAAGGATGCACTTTCAACCCTAGATTTGTGCAGCCACTTATACCACAAGTTAAAGGAGCTATGAGATATGCACATCCTTCAGGTTGGAGTTAATGGAAAATGCCATAGGGGAAGGGGAATGTAAGAAAACAAAAATTAAAAATCAAAATGAAGGGACAGGAGAAATTTTAATCTTTTTCAGCATAGGACTTTATTAGTAACATGCTGGCTATTTTGGAGAACAGCAGGTAGAACTCATTCTGGAAAAATGGTGGCTGTGAGGAGGAGAGAAAAGTATACAACAGACAAATATAAAGGTGATCAAACTCCAGCAGTGTTTTCTTAGGGTATGTATACACTCAGAACACTACGGTGACACCGCTGTAGCGGTTTAGTGTGGACATTACCTATGCCAACAAGAGGGGTTCTCCCATTGGCATAAGTAATCCACCTCCCAAAGAAGCTGTAGCTAGGATGACAGAAGAATTCTTCTATTACCCTAGTGCTGTCTACACCAGGGGTTAGGTCGGTATAGCTATGTCTCTCACAGGTGAGAGATTTTTTACACTCCTGAGAGATATAACTATACCGATGTAAGTTCCTAGTGTAGACCAGCCCTTAGATATCCATGCCTATGCTAGGTCTAGAATATGGGGAGGGGGACTATAGCCGCATAGCTATGGTGCTATAGCTATGCTGGCATAACCTGTAGTGGTGACAGAGTTTACAGCAATGAAAGGGCTTTTTCTGTTGCTGTAGGAACACCACCTCCCCGAGCAATGGTAGCTACATCGACAGAAGCATTCTTCCATTGACCTAGTTGTGTCTACACCAAGAGTTAGTTCAGCATAACTACAGCATTCAGGGATGTGGATTTTTTACACCCTTGAGGGCTGTAGCTATGTCAGTCTGGGGCTTATCTACCCTTAAATACAGCAGAACAGCTGCAGTGCTGTCATGCTTCAGTGTGGACACTACCTACACCAGTGGTGGCCAACCTGGGGGCCCGCAGGGAGGTGTGGGCTGCTGCTTCCCGCAGCTTCCATTGGCTGGGAACGGCAAACCACAGCCACTGGGAGCGGTGGGTGGCCGTGTCTGCGGATGGTCTATGTAAACACTGTCTCGTGGCCTGCTACTTACTGACGGGCCGCATATGCCCTTGGGCCGCAGGCTGTCCACCGCTGATGAGGGAGTCTCACATTGGTGTAGGTAATCCACCTCTCCTGGAGGTGATAACTAGTTTGATGGAAGAATTCTTCCACTGACCTAGGACAGTCTACACCAGGGCTTATGTTGGTACAGCTACGTCGTTTTGGATGTTTCACACCCCTGGGAGACATGGCTATACCGAGGTAAAATGCTAGTGTAGACCAAGTCTCAGTTTTAAATGTAGATTAGACCTTAGTCACAACAGCACTTAAGATGCCATCTTCACTAAACAAGCTTCCTGGTTTCCAGAAAGATCAAGCCCCATCTACACAGGAGGCAAAACACTGAAACAGTCTTTGGGGTGGTCTACACTGCAAACTTACATTGGCATAGCTGCGTCTCTCAGGGATATGAAAATCCACAACCTTGAGACATAGCTAAGCTGACCTAACGCCTGATGTGACAGCACTAGGTCGATGGAAGAATCGTGTCCTGGGGAGGAGAATTACCAGCACCGATGGGAGAACCCCTCCTGGCAGTGTAGGTAGAGTCTATGCTGAAGCACACAGTGATGCAGCTGCGTTGCTGTAGCTGTGACGCTGTAGCAGTTTAAGGCTAGACATACCCCTAGGCTCTGAAATTAACACTTCACAGAGGTGAAAAAAATCTTCACAGTAAATAATTCACCTTATTCATAGCATCACCATCATGGTTTAAGACCCAAAATAGCAACTCTGTTAAGGAACACAATGAGGCCACTGAAAAGCCTTCAGCTAGTAATATGCAGAGTTGTTGTAGCCATGTTGGTCCCAGGATATTAGAGAGACAAGGTGGGTGAGGTGATATCTTTTACCTTACCAAATTCTGTTGGTGAGAGAAAGAAGCTTTTGAATTACAGAGTTCTTTTTTATGTCTGGGAAACTTAAGCCATGTCTATGCTAGCACTTATGTTGGCAAAACTTTTGTCACTCAGGGGTATGAAAAAAAATCACCCTTCCCCAGGCAACATAATTTTTTTCGGCATAAGCACTCTGTGACATGTCATTCCATATTTTTTATGAAAATACTTTTGATATGTATATGACATAGCTGAGATATACTTTATGCAAGATCGCTCATGTGCAATATCATTGGAAAGGTTATGATTTACTGAATGCAATTATCCAATTTGTATGCCTGTATCATTTCTGTATCTGAAGTTAGGAATATTGACTATGTATCTGCATTTCAACTATGCTACTTTGGGTGACGCCCACTGCTAACACTTCAGGTACAACAATGGAAAAACGAGACAGGACAGATGGCCCATCAGCAAGGACTATAGACTGAAAAGTTTGGCCTTCCTGTGGACTCTCCATACTGCCACTGACTCATGGACGCTGTGATACTACAGGGTCAGGTGGTCTTGTCACCTGATACTAAAACATTACTAGGACTTCTTGTAACTTTCCACTGTAAGGGAAGGGGGGTCAAGTTTGGGAAACAAAGGATTCCTGCCTTACATAAATCCTATTTAAGGGTGGGGAGGAAGGCAAACAGGATTCCTCCTCTCCATGGCCTGGCTGCCCAAGAAGGAAAACTGAAGGCAAGAGGGGAGTCCAGACTGAGACAGGGGTCTAGTCTGAAAAGGAATATAACTGGAACTCTGAACCACAGAAGCTTTGCAAACTGCCTACAATAATATCTAGGGTGAGAAATACTATTTGTAACCAATTTTTTAGTGAAACTAGCTTAGTTTGCATGTTTGATTTAATTTCCTTAGTAATCTGCTTTGTTCTGTTTGTTACCCCTTTTACCACTTAAAATCTGCCTTTTCAATAAAATTTGTCTTGTTTATTATTAAACCCAGTTTCTGTAATTTCTAACTGTGGGGGTAAGAAGTGTGCACACCTCTCTCCACATTGAGGGAAGGGGCAAATTTCCTAATATATCTTTGGGTCTGCACTCCAAGGGAGGTGGACATCTGAGTGCTGGAGCAAATCCCTTAAACTGTGTGTTCCCAGAGCTGATCTGCAGCTGGGTGTGGCTCTGCCTGTGTCTGTGTTACAGGAGTTTTAAGAGCCTGGCTCAGCAAGACAGGTTAAAGGGGGCCCGTGCTGGCAGAACAGGTAGACTCAGTGGCATCTCAGCACATCAGGTGGCTTCTCAAGGGGTCCAACCCGTCACCTGCTCATGTACACAACACTATGTTGGAGTGAGACACTCTCTTGCCGCTGCTCATTGAGCTGGTTTTATTATGTAGATGGGAGAGCTTTCTCCCATCAGCGTAACACAGCTACATGAGTGCTCTTACAGCGGCACAGCTGTATTGGTACAGCTGTGCCGCTGTAAGCTTGTAAGTGTAGACATGGGCCTACTCAGAGTGTCACAGCTACCTACAAAACAGGCCAGTTCACCTTGAATGGTCCCTTGAAATGTGTTTTAACTACTTATGCTAGACAATCTATTCCATCTTGTGTTTAGCTGTGACACTTTAAGTAAGTTTTCAAGACCTGAAGAAGAACTGTGTGCAAGCTCAAAAGCTTGTCTCTCTCACCATCAGAAGTTAGTCCAATAAAAGATATCACCTCATTCAGCTAGAAATGGCTTTCAGCCATTCTTATCTATTGTAGGTAGAGCTGACAAGGATGCAAATAGTTAAGATGGCCTAACACTTTCCTTTATAAGATGCTGTTTTCAGTTGCTTTTAAGTTTGCCAAACTTTAAAAGTTAGGGATGAAATTTTCCATGCTGGGTGTCAGACTCAGACTAATTTATTTTTAAAGTTCAGCTGCTTCAGAGAATGAGTTTGGGGGGAAATATGCTGTTTTGCTAATTGCAGTCTTGGCTTGATATAAGTAACTTGTCTCATTTCTTAGTGGGCATAATTTGGAAGGTTACGTTGTAAAAAGGGGCTTGACAAACAGGATGCTGGAGTCAGGAAGTCTGTGCTAGCTAAGATAAGCATTAACACCTTGATGATAGGACTATAGACAAGATAAACCTGGAACGTAAAGATCAGGTTCCACATGAAGAGCACACAGACAGAGCATGCTGTATAGGGACTGGTTCCTGCAAAGTAACCAATCCAATCCAAAAATGTATGATTTAATAAGTAGCAAATGCAATGTAATTTATAAACATGTAGAAAGGAAGAGGTTGTCTGTGTAACTTTGGATGTGTGGTTTGCCCTATATCCAACCTGTACGCGTGAGTCTGATCAACTCAATGTAGCTTTGCTATAGGAACTTGAGTGATGAAATCCAGAGTCAAACTGAATGTTTTGGATCCCAGAGACCTGGATGAAGGGTTCACCCAGAAATGGACAAGGTGTTCTGGATAAGCCGAGTACAAAAGGTCTCGGAGGGAATCCCAATGCTAATGTTAAAAAAATTCCTAATCCTTTTGGTTGAGAAGTTCCAGCACCTCAAACCTTTGAAGCAAGGACCTGAAATTTGGCAAGTGGGGAAGAGGTTGCTCTGGGGTCATGGAAGTGTTTTTTTTCTAGCCCCATAAAAATTCACTCAAATTAGCCAAATAATAAGCCTTTGCAAATCACCATTTGTACATGAGGTTTGTTGGAGTTTGGTAGCTAAATTCTCAGAAGATTCTGTCAGACTTTCCCTGCAATTGCTCCTTCTAGATGACAGGGCCACTGTGGTGCTAGGCACCAGAACTGAAAGCAGGGAAGCAGCCTGACTCATGTGCAAAGGGAAGAAGAGCAGACAATGACAGGGACAGAAATACACCAGATGAAGGGGAAACTGTGAAAGTGTGTACCCTTATGTCCATCCTTTTTACAAGACTATGATCAATGTTGTACAAAGTATGCTTTGTGAGGTATCATTTGAAAACTCAGAATTTGCTGAACATTATTGTCCTTGTAAAATATATGTGACAACATTGTATGTAAAGTTATAAGACTCTACTGTATGACATTGTTGAGACATGCTCCAAGTTTAGAAAAGCAGGCACTAACCAGTTCCTCAGAGACAAAAGGCAAACTGATGCCTCAGCCAGGTGTCAACAAAATCAAATGGACTATCACCTGGTTAAGTGGGCATTCTTTGGCAGGAAGAAGGGTGTGAGGGAGAAATTTACATCTTGGCAATGGAACAGCTCAAGGTTCCTGAGCAAACAGACAGGCTGCCACCTGAACCCCAGCTGGAAATGATTCTCAAAGAGGAGGGAGAGATTAAAAATGAGGAACAGAGGCCCCAAATCACCTCTCTCCCCTCATCTCTACTCATGGCCTCAATAACACTTGAAAGACAAAAGAAGCATCATTGAACTGGGAGAGGCATCCTGGATGAAAGAAATCCACCCAGACTGCTGTAAGCATGTGGTGAGAGAAACCTTTTTGTTTAAATTCACTTATCTTGTTAAATTAGGTATTGTGTTCTACCATTTCTTTCTTTCTAACCAATTCTGAATTTTATGCTTCATTACTTGTAATCACTTAAAATCTTTCTTTCTGCAGTTAGTAAACTTGTTTTACTGAGGCCAGTGTATGTTTGGACTGAAGTGTTTGGGGAACTCCATTTGAGAGAACAATGTTTGTGCATATCCATCTCTATTAATGAAATGACTGACTTTATATGAGCTTGTATTGTTCAGGAGAGTATTGGGTAATACAAGACGCACATTACTGGGGGAAAGTCTGGGACTGGGAATTTGCTGGTGTTGCCCTGCAGTAACATTCAAGGGTGGCTGGCTGGCTGACTAAAGCACTCTTTCAGTATAGCTAGGGGTAATTTACATGCTGGAGTCTGGGTGTGAGCAGACCAGGAGCAGTTGCTCTCACAGCAAAGCAGTGTAAAAAGAACCTGAGGTTGGAGAACTGAGCGGACGCAGCTGTCCAACAGTCCAGATTGTACCCTGGGGAACATCACAGAAACATGCCTGGGCAATCTTAATTCTAGCTTTCCCTAACTTCCGCGTGCTTCACTTGCAGCCTTAACATTCTTTCACATAATTTTAATATAATTACTATACACTTTGTAATATAGTTAGAAAAAAACTCTGTCTCTACATAACATAGGGCTTGACTCCACTTACCAGGGGATCGACATGTGGTGATCGATCCACCGGGGATTAGACCTGCTAAATAAACTGCCTATCATTCTCCCATCAACTCAGGTACTCCACGGGAATGAGAAGCGTAAGGTAAGTTGACAGGAGAGTTTCTCCTGTCGACCCAGCGTGGTGTAGACACCACAAAAGGTCGACCAAAGCTACATAGCTGGAGTTGCATAACTTAGGTCGACCGTAGTGCAGACCTGCCCACAGATGAAAATTTGTAAAATGAAAGAATGTGTCCTAATCACAAACTACTAGCTGTGAGTTTTTATGTCAATGGACCTATATATGTTTTATCTAAACATTCTTGGATCTAATGGAATCCCATTGCCCTGACATTATTAAATATACTTGGATTCAGTAGGATCTCAATGGCTGTGCCTCCTTAGATCTGGCAAAAGCCAGCAAGAACCAGTCCTAACATTTTTACGGTTGGTTGGCATGTGTTTAAAGATCAATTCTTCCAAAACAAACACACTTCATTTCCTGATCAACTATTCCGATAAACATCAACCAGCTGATCAGACTGGTTGTCATCTTACATAATAGACAGTAAAGCTATACACTGCCCAGCCATTAAAAAATTCTTTGGACTCATCCATTTGCAAAGGACAGGGGTGGCAGTATTGTGTGATAATCTAATGGTCCTGCCATCCATTGCTTCAGACATCAGGCATGGTATTAGGACATCAATGCCCATTGTCTGGGCCTTAGAGTCCCTCTTTCTGAGCTCCATGTGGGCCTTGATCCCCATCTTCAGGTCCATTCCAGTTCAGATGCCCTACTCTATCTTTAGATGAGCCCTATGGATGGGGATTGTCTCTTTTCTATGTACAGCAAAGAGCTCAATGGAGCCCCAATCATGATTGGGTCCTTAGAGTTATACCATAGTATAACATTTAATAGTAATCCGGTTTGGATGTGGGGGCATGTGTATTGACCCATGTAAATAAGAACATAAGAACAGCCATACTGGGTCAAACCAAAGGTACATCTAGCCCAGTGCCTGGTGCTTCAGAGGGAATGAACAGAACAGGTAATCCTCAAGTGATCCATCTCGTGTTGTCCGTTCCCAGCTTCTGACAAAAATCACAGAACCTTTGTTAGTGGCATCTAACACCACTGAAGAAGTTTCCTGCAAATCGAGTCACTTGGGAAGCCTATTTTTATTCTCTTTATTCCTTTTTTTTTATACGCATTTCTATATCTACATTTTAATGACAAAGTTACAGAAAGCCAAAAATACAAAAACAGTTCTTTTAAGATCACATTTTCTGTTGTGTAAGAAGAGCATGTGGGTAACTAGGGATTAACAGCCAGGTTCAGGTAAAATAAGAACTAAGCGAAACCTTTTTTGGCATTTCAAAAAAAGTGGGTGAACTCTTGTTCTGTGTTGTATTTAATTTTTGCAAGTCTCTGCATTTCCTGGTTGTCTTTGGCACTAGAAATACCCAAACACTAAGAAAATGATGTTTCTTTTGATATTTTTGACCCTATTATGAAGTATTGAAAATATCATGAGGGGGCAGTTTTCAAAAGATTTCCATTGCAATTTTATAGTTGAGCCATTCAAACTTCTGAGTCTTATCCGAAGTGAAGCTTCTGAAGTTGGACCATTTTTAAATTTAATTTATAAACTTTGATTAAACAAATAGAGATCTTTGCAGAAGAAAAAAGACAAATGGTCCAATATTGGGGCACCAACCATAGCTAGCAACTATTTGTAATTCTAGTGGTGGGCACTGGAAACATGGACTCCTCAGGCCCAAACAGTTATACCGTGGATAAATCTAGTTCTAGTCAATAGAAATATAGACATGCCTTGGGCAAGTTACTTAATCTCTTAGGGCTGCAGTTTACCCAATACAGGCATACTTCTAATCTAGTTCTTAATGATGTTGTGAGGTTTAATTCATAATTAGCATTTGTAAAGTGTTTTGAGCAGATCTGATGAAAGATTATATAGGACAATGTGTTATTACTATTATGGCTTTTAATTGTATATTTTGTACCAAGAAATAGTCACAACATCTATTGAACTTCGCTTTTTGAATAAGATCAAGTGCAACTATTAGAGCTTGTCCATGTGGGAATGTTTTACCAGTTATACCGATAAAGTCATACTGTCATAACCCACCATATGAAAAACTTTTATTTTGGTATAGGAGTGGCTTTTTTTCAGATTAGTTTTCCAAACAACAAACTAAACTAAACAAAAAGCACTCCATAGCAGAATAAGGATGTCTACATGGAGGGTTATACTGGTGTAACTATATTGGTTTAAATACACAACTTGGGTTGTTTTCAGTATAACCTTTCCCATGCAGACACAGAAATTTAATATCCAATACATTCTGTATCAGGGGATTGTATCCTTCCGTTGCAGGTATATTGATTTTCCACATCTGTTACGCTCCAATGCTGAACTATGCAAATAAGATATTGTAAAACACAAAACTGTGTGTACCCATATCCATTATGTCAAACCCATTAGAAAATTACTAACTCTCAGATGAACCAGGTGAATGCTGGTACTCACTAGAAAGTATGCTAGATAACTGGCACGTACACATTCATGCTTCTTATCAATAGGACTTTGAGTGAATCCAATTCTCTAACAGCTACCGTAGTTCCTCAGCATGTTTGTGCTCACTGGAGATTTAAAGATGTTTAGAGCTCTAGTCAAAGGGGAGGAGGTCTGGTGGCAGATTCTGAAATGAGCTAAAACTTTTAGCAGCCTCCATAATTTCAAACAGATATCTTGAGTAAAATATAGTAAGGTTATAAATAATTATACATAACTTTAACAATAGAGTGATATTGCACAAAAGCAAACAAAAGTTTGAAAGTAAGGAAATTCACAATGAAGGTCCCTGAAGTATTACTCTTACTGCCTACTTCTTCCTATTGTAAATAAAATACACAACACTCTGGTCTTTAGTCGCATGGCGATTTAGTCTCCACCAACACTCCCCTCTTATGCCAGGTACAGGGAAATCACAAGGCGTGTACAATAATTGGAAGATTTATGGCCTATATGTATAGGATGGACACAACAGACATTATTTGTTAGATGAGAAAATCCATTTATTAGTGTTTAATATTTATACTGCAGTAGATCAGATTAATATATTTTAAGGCAAGAAGGGACCATTATGATCAGCCAGTCTGACCTCCTGCACAACAAAGAACTTCACTCAATAATTTCTGCATCAAGCCCATAACTTCTGTTTGAGCTATAGCATACCAGGATTAGTGCGCTATTCTATTTGGCACCATACAATATGTAGGAAGACTCAGTCCCTGATTTGAATAATTTAATCTACACTCCCAGTTATGCAAATAGATAGTCCCTTTGGGTAAAGTTACTTGCATGTGAAAGCATTTGCAGGATCAGGGTTTAAATAAGTTGAGAGTAATGAGACAGAGTTTAAATTGCTACAGGAAGAAAAAAAACTGCAAGAAAAAAATGGAAAATAAATTTAAACTTAAAACATTGATAATGACACATTAAATTAATGGTTAACCTTAACTGTATTGTAATTAACATATCAGTCTTGAATTTTCCTAGGTTTTAAACAGTGTAACCTATTTTGTCATTTATATTAAGAAATATTTACATATGCTTCCATATTAATTCTTCCAAAGTGTAAAAGGTCTGTATTTACTGCTACAGAATTTAGAACACCACAGCAGTCAAACCACAATTCATAAATTCTACAATGGTCACTATGCAGATTTAGCAGAAATTCCTTAAGATTCTAAAATCTACAGCAGTCACTCTGGAGTTTAAAAGCACATACACCTGCCAACTGTAAGAATGGCCAACCTGTGTGCAGGATACACTTCCAGGTCTTGTGAACTAACAATAAACCAATCTCATAGGATTGAACTACACCAGTGTTAGAAAATTAATGGCCAAAAACCCCTGACCCCACCCAGTCTTTGTATACAATACATTGGTGCTACAACTGTTAGAGCTGTACCCACTGGTTAGTGTGTTTCTGTTTGGCTTTGTCTACATTAAGATTTTTTTTCAGGGTTGCTTATGTCAGTATGAAAGTAAAGAAGGCTTCTGCAATGTGATCTGACCCCTATCCCGTAACTTCAGTGGGGCTCTGCACGGGCAAGTGGTCCACCTGCACAGAGCTCATTGCAAGATCAGGGCCTGAGAACGGGGAACTCCCAGAAGGTAAAAGTAGTAGGCCTAGGCGATAGCTTTCGCTGAGGAAAAGTGAATCAAACAAGCCTTCAAGCCCTTAAGCCAAGTTGTGTTGGAAGTGTGCGTTGGAGTTACACAACAGCTGCAAAACCCATTTTTTCTAAGGCCCACACCTGCCCCCCCCCGGGGTATCATTTGCACTCAAGGCCGCCCCCCTGCTCCAGGGCTGCTGCACCCCGAGTCCAGCTGTTACAACAACCCGCCTCCTACTCCCGCCGGCACCCAGCGCCCCCGGACCGCAGGGGGAGGTGCGTGTCCCAGCAGCTGCCTGGAGCCCGCAGAGGCAGGGAGGAAACAAACGAGCCTGTTCAGCCGGGGGCGAGCCCCGCTTCTCGCTACTCACCGGCTCCGCGCAGGTGTGTCCCCAGCCGGGAGGCGGGCAGGACCCGCGGGCGGAGGGGAGCCTGGCGCCGGCAGTCCCGGAGCTCCAGGCGCCGCCTGTCCCACTACCGGCGCGCTGGGCAGCCGGCTGCGGAACCTTCCCCCGCAGCCGCTGGGTCCAGCTCGGCGCCGAGCCTCTGGGCGGGAGCGGCCCTGTGGTGCCCGGCCCGCACCTGGCAGCTACTGCGAGTGCCGCGCACGGGCCACGCCAGCCAGGGCCTGGAGCCGGGGCAGGGCACTGGCAGCCCGGGGCGGGCGCGGAACAGCTCTGCCGGGCAACGCCCGGCGGAAGGACAGCGCGGGGGAAAGCCCAGGGCATCCCCTGTGACCCGCGCAGGGGGCGGGCAGCCCGGGGGAGGGCACGCGGGGCCCGGGGTTGCTCTGTGAGGGGGGCAGCGCAGAGCACAGGAGAGCCCCTGAGGAATGGGGGGAGGGCGCGATGGAGTTTTAAATCCCCCTTTCTCAAGTGGTGTGGCCGTGCTAGGTTTTGGTATGACCCGGTCTGCTATGTTCCTACTTGCTGAAACAAACACACTTGCTGTGTGTGGCTTCGGCGTGAGGCGCAGTCCGTAGTGCAGGTTTTGTATACGTGCCCCTACGCCAGTGCAATTCCTCCCACCCCCATGGAGGTGCTGCCTGCAGCCCTGGGACACGGGGCTTGCATCAGTGCTAGTTCACCTGCTGAGGTAAGGCACGCTGGTGCAAGCCACGGGTTTATGTTTTGTTTTTTTGCTGGTGCAGCGTGTGCATTAGGGGTTGGTACTGTTGTAAACAGTGGTGCTGGTGCAAATCTCCCTAGACTACGCAAGACCTCAGTGGAGAAATAGTTACTCCCTTCTAGAACTAGCTGTTGCAAGATGTAACTGTTTGAGGTGTTGAGAAATTGCTTCCCTACACCCACTGTGACATTTGACCAGATTATATATGGGTAATTACAATTTTATTAGATTTAGATGCCTCTTTGATTTCTCTCAACATTATGCACTCAATAGCCCACTGCTGATCTTAAGGCCAACAATATAGTCCTACTGGTATATTTGTATAATGTATTTGTATTATGATTTGGTATTTAGATACTTACATTGATTATTTTTGGTCATGTGCCTATTTTTATTTCCAGTTTATCTGACACCAGGGCCGGCTCCAGACACCAGCCTACCAAGCATATGCTTGGGGCGGCACCTTGGGACGGGGCGGGATTTGTTTTTGTTTTTTTTGTTTCGGCCTGGCTGTGCTGGGGGGGGTGGGCAGGGCTTGGGCGGCATGGCGTGGCACTGGGGGGGCGGGGACTTGGGTGGCATGGCGCTCAGCGGGGGCGGGCTTCAGCGGCACGACGCTCGGGGAGGCGGGCACTAGGGTGACGCGACACTTGGGGGGGGCAGGGACTTGGGTGGCGCGGTGCGGTGCTCAGGAGGGGAGGGGGGCTTAGGCGGCGCGATGCTCAGCGGGGCGGGGACTTGGGCGACGTGACGCTTAGGGGGGCGGGGACTTGGGCGGTGTGACGCTCGCAGGGGCGGGGCAGCGCTCTTTTTTTTTTTTTTGCCTGGGGCGGCAAAAATGTTAGAGCCGGCTCTGTCTGACACCTTAGTAGTTTATCAAAATTTATCTTTGTGGCCTGAACCTGTCACTCCTCCAGTACAGCTGTAACTTCCGTCCTGTTTTTTAAGGATACAGATATTTTTGTTTTGTAACCCTAGCAAATCTCTCTGTTTGACTCATGTGTGACTTAAGACTTTTTTCCAGTAACTTAAATTTAACTCCCAGGTCATCATTCCTGCACCTCTGTATGTCATAGATATCAGTACATAGTTCAAACACTGCGGGCTTGTCTACACACAAAAGTTGTACGGCTTTAATTATACCAGTATAGTTAAAGCAATATAACCTTCCTTTTGCGGGTGCAGCTGTAGCACTATAGATGTACGTGTACCAGTATAACTTATTCCCCTTCCCTTATGGGAATAAGTTATCTAGATATAATGCACCTTTGAACCAGTGTAACTGCATCTATCTTGAGGATTGTACTGGCTTAATTATTATGTAAAACTCATAGCCCTAATTGAAATAGTTTATGTACCGATGCCAACTCTGTCCACATATCTATTCAAGTGACATCATCATAGGACCTAATCACATCAGCCACACCATCAGGGGCTCATTCACCTACACATCTACCAATGTGATATATGCCATCATGTGCCAGCAATGCCCCTCTGCCATGTACATTGGCCAAACCGGACAGTCTCTACGCAAACAAGTCTGACATCAGGAATCATAACACTCAAAAACCAGTAGGAGAACACCTTAACCTGTCTGGTCATTCAATGACAGACCTGCGGGTGGCAATTTTGCAACAGAAAAGCTTCAAAAACAGACTCCAACGAGAAACTGCTGAGCTGGAATTGATATGCAAACTAGATACAATCAACTTAGGTTTAAATAGGGACTGGGAATGGCTGAGCCATTACAAACATTGAATCTATCTCCCCTTGTAAGTATTCTCACACTTCTTATCAAACTGTCTGTACTGGGCTATCTTGATTATCACTTCAAAACTTTTTTTCCTTACTTAATTGGCCTCTCAGAGTTGGTAAGACAACTCCCACCTTTTCATGCTCTCTATATGTGTATATATATCTCCTCAATATATGTTCCATTCCATGCATCCGAAGAAGTGGGCTGTAGCCCACAAAAGCTTATGCTCAAATAAATTTGTAAGTCTCTAAGGGGCACAAGTACTCCTGTTCTTTTTGTGGATACAGACTAACACGGCTGCTACTCTGAAACCTAATATAACTTTGTGCAGACCAGGCCTGAGTCTTCCACAGCAGTCACCAGAAGTTTTTCTAGATGTCTTCTGAGATCCAACTACCTTTGCACCCAATAGCTAAGTCACTGAACAGTTCTCATGATTACCACATACTCAGGTTATCGATATTTTCAATGATCAAATCCAATATCACCACAGCCTGTCTGCATCTTCCTGCAACACCATTCCAGGAGTGACACCTTCAGTGCGTGAGAAATGATCAGCTTCCTCTACTTGCACTGGAGGGCAAGTCCTACATAAGGGAGTTTGTCCTTCCATTCCAGCTTGGTTCCCTCCTATCATGAGAATGGTTTCTTCAACAGGAAGAATGAACAGCCAATTATAATGCATACTCACTCTACAATATTCTGTCTGTGTATATAATTTAACTTCCCTCTGTTCCTAAAGTTCAAGAGCTGTGGCTTCAAGGTGCTGTTGAACACAAACTACAGGTAACGGTTATGAAATTCACTCCTCTGTAGTGGACCAGCACTGTACACCACTTTACCTTACATTGAACATGAGTGGTACATAGGCCTTGTGATGGCCCTCTACAGAGAGCTAAATTTCACCTCAGGTGCATATTATGGCACTTGGCCCCAAGCAAGTAGTTGTACATTCTGCACTCTGCTGCAGTAAACTGAGTAACTCCCATTCTTATTAGTGAACTCTAAGGGCTGGTCTACACTACCACGGTGAATTGATCTAACTTACACAACTTCAGTTACGTGAATAACATAACTGAAGTCGATGTTGTTAGATCCACTTACCGCGGTGGCTACACTGCCCTGTGCCAACAGGAGAGTGTCTTTCTTTTGCAAGTTAACAAAAGGTGCAACCCAGTCCCCATGTCCCTTTGAAGCTTTCCCCTATGATATCCAGCCCTTCATGCTAGCTAGTCATGGAAATCCCAGATTGTCTGCTCCCAAGGAGTAATGTACATATAGAGTGAGTATGAGAAGCTTCCCTTCCAGGTTCAGCATTATGTGTGATCTGGATTGCTTGGTAAATGGCACAAGCAAACAATATGTCTTTTAATATGGGTAAATGTATATATCTAGGAACAAAGAATGTAGCCATACTTACAGGAAGAAAGAGTCTATCTTGGGAAGCAGTAACTCTGAAAAAGATTTGGGGGTCATGGAGGATGATTAGCTAAAAATGAGCTCCCCGTGTGACACTTGGCCAAAAGAACTAATGCAAACCTGGAGTAGAGAGGTTATTTTTGCTTTGTGTGGACACTGGTGCAATCACTGCTGGAATACTGTGTTCAGTTCTGGTGCCTGCAATTCAAGAAGGATGTTGATAAATTGAAGAGGGTTCAGGAAGAGACATGAGAATGATTAGAGGATTAGAAAACATACCTTATAGTGATGGACTCTAAAAGCTCAATCTATTTAACTTAACAAAGATAAAGTTAAGGGGTGATTTGGTTACAATCTATAAGTACCTACATAGAAAACAAATATTTAATAATGGGCTCTTCAGTCTACTAGAAAAGGGTACAACATGATCCAAAGGCTGGAATTTAACCAGTGGTTCCCAACCTGGGCCCAATCAGCACACAGCTGCAGACCATGTGACATCCTCAGGGCCATACACGTAGTATTGGATGCGGCCCACATAACACACTGTGGGCTGCACTTAGATAGATAAATTCAGACTGGAAATAAGGCATAAATTGTAATTAGAGCAATTTACTAAGGGTCATGGTGGATTTTTCCATCCATGTCAATTTTTAAATCTGGATCTGATGTTTTTCTAAAAGATATGGTCTAGGAGTTATTTTGGAGAAGTTCCATGGCCTGTGTTACACAGATGTTAGATTAGATCCGTGGTTCTCAACCTATTTACCATTGTGGGCTGCATATGCTCTGTGGGTGCTCCAGGGCTCAAGTACCCATGGAAAAAAAAATAGTGGGTGCTCAGCACCCAGGTGTCAGAGCTTGAGTGTGGAATGTGATGAGTTCTGTGCTAACAACTTCTGCCCTTGGGGCAGGGAATTTGTTTTTAAACAGAGGCAGGGTGATTAAGATAACAAAAGGCTTGTCATTAAATTAAGAATCCTTAGATGATCCTGAAAGCATTCCCAGGCATTCCAGTTAAAAGATAGGAAACAAAGGGTAGGAATAAATGGTCCATTTTCAGAATGGAGAGAAGTAAATAGTGGGGCTAGTACTGGGCTATTCAGCATATTCATAGATGATCTGCAAAAAGGAGTAAACTGAGGTGGCAAAGTTTGCAGATGATACAAAATTACTCAAGATAGTTATGTCCAAAACAGACTGGAAAGAGTTACAAAGGGATCTCACAAAACTGGGTGAGTTGGCAACAAAATGGCAGATGAAATTCAATTTTAAATGCAAAGTAGTACACATGGCAAAATTTAATCCCAACTATACATACAAAATGATGGTGCCTAAATTAGCTGTTACCCATCAAGAAAGAGAGCTTGGAGTTATTTGCAGTATTCTGGAAGCACTATGTTTCCAGAGTACTGCAAATTCATAAGTATCCTTCTCACTGTACCTGTATCATCCTAAATTCATTCTCCATTTTCAGAAGACTTAAAAATTGTCTCTAGTCATCAATGGACAGACGCAATTGAATAATGTAGCTGTCCTTAATGTGCATCAAAACAATACCAAAGAAGCCAGATGTAAATAAGATTGCTGATAGTTTCATGCAGAAAGCTACAGTGAGACATAATGTCTTTAAACTGGGACATTAGTGAAGACAGCTTGTAGGTGATTGCAATGATTTTAATATACTGTAATTTATGATAATGTAATTACATAGTTCATAGCAATTGAATAATTATTAAAATAGTAAAGATACCCATGACAGACACATTCAGTAACTAGAACAGGGGTCGGCAACCTTTCAGAAGCGGTGTGCCGAATCTTCATTTATTCACTCTAATTTAAGGTTTCGCGTGCCAGTAATACATTTTAACGTTTTTAGAAGGTCTCTTTCTATAAGTCTATAATATATAACTAAACTATTGTTGTATGTAAAGTAAATAAGGTTTTAAAAATGTTTAAGAAGCTTCATTTAAAATTAAATAAAATGCAGAGCCCCCCGGACTGGTGGCCAGGACCTGGGCAGTGTGAGTGCCACTGAAAATCAGCTCGCGTGCCGCCTTCGGCACTCGTGCCATAGGTTGCCTACCTCTGAACTAGAATATGAAAGAAGTGTATAAATATGCTGAAAATAGCCTCCCCCCAAAATTGGCAGAGTGTCCCCTTCAGACACACACACCTCTTCAAAAGCACCCACCCGCAAAAACAAAAGTCAGTGCCTGTGTGTGGCCCACAATGTGTATGGCCCTGAGGATGTCACATGAGCCTCAGCTGTGTGCTGATTGGGCTGCAAGTGGCCCATGGGCCACAGGTTGAGAATCACTGGATTAGATGGTCATGTTGTCCCTTCTGGCTTTGGGCTCTATGAACCCACCCCTGAGAAGGAGTGCTGGGAGCTTCTGATTAAAGGAGAGAGATGCTGAACTGGGGCTAGGGCCTGGAGGGACCATGTATAAAGACTAAATAATTTGGACCCCAAGAGAGGAGCATTCTAATTACTGTTGGACTGAAATGGTGAGTGATTGAGGAGCCCTGTGAGATGGAGAAAGGAGGCAGAGTTCTGCAGAGCCACTCCTAGTCACAAGAGAGTGCTTGGGTGGTGACACCCAGTTACACCCTTGTTCAGAGTTAAAGTAGATGTGCTGTGATGAAACATGCATGTTCCTTGCACTTTATATGAATGTATATAAAGGAGAATCTGGGGAACTACAGACAGGTCAGCCTCACCTCAGTCCCTGGAAAAATCGTGGGGCAGGTCCTCAAGGAATCCATTTAGAAGCACTTGGAGGAGAGGAAGGTGATCAGGAACAGTCAGCATGGATCCACCAAGGGCAAGTCTATGATGAGATAACTGGCTCTGTAGATATGGGGAAAGCAGTGGATGTGATATATCTTGACTTTAGCAAAGTTTTTGATATGGTCTCCCACAGTATTCTTGCCAGCAAGTTAAAAAAAATATGGATTGGATGAATGGACTATAAGGTGGATAGAAAGCTGGCTAGATCGTTGGGCTCAACGGGTAATGATCAAAGGCTCGATGTTTAGTTGGCAGCCGGTATCCAATGGAGTGCCCCAGGGGTCGGTCCTGGGGCTGGTTTTGTTCAACATCTTCATTAATGATCTGGATGATGGGATGAACTGCACCCTCAGCAAGTTTGTGGATGACACTAAGCTGCGGGGAGAGGTGGATATGCTGGAGGGTAAAGATAGGGTCCAGAGTGACCTAGACCAGTGGTTTTCAAACTGCCGGTCGCAACCCAGTACTGGGTCACAGAATGTAAGGTGCTGGGTTGTGGTGGCTGCTCTGGTCAGCACTGCCAACCGGGCTGTTAAAAGTCCCATCAGCGGTGCTGCCTGGCTAAGGAAGGCTCGTTCCTACCTGTTCTGACACCGCACTGCACCCTGGAAGCGGCCAGCAGGAGGTCCGGCTCCTGGGGGGGGGCCACGGAGCTCCACGTGCTACCCCCGCCCCAAGCACTGGCTCTGCACTCCCATTGACTCCCATTGGCCGGTTCCTGGCCAATGGGAGCTGGGGGGGGCAGTGCCTGCGGGCGAGAGCCAGGCAGAGCTGCTTGCGCGCCTCCACCTAGGAGCTGGACCTGCTGGTGGCCACTTCCAGGATGCACCACAGTCCGTGGTGCCAGGACACGCAGGAAGTTCCCTGTGCAGCAGCCGCCCAGCAGGCTATCAATTGCTGGCAGTTCAGCTGTCCCTCCCCACACTGCCGTGTGGAGCTGCTCCCGGGAGCCTCCTGCTTGCTGTGGGGGGGGGGGGGAAGAGGGGGCTAATGTCAGGGTGTCCCCCTCCCCCCTGCTCCTGCCACCCACTTACTCCATTCATAGAGCAAGGGGGAGACATGACAGGGCTCAGGATGGAGGGAGCTTGCTGGCTGCAGCTGCTGTCTCAACTTCCTGATCTACTTAAAAAGGCAATGTACTTAGAGTGGTGTCAGCATACTTAAAGGGGAAATTCGTCTCTCTCTCTCTCACACACACAGGGTGTGTGTCTCTGTCTGCAATGCTGTCTCCCCTCCAGCCATTCATGCTGCCTTGTAGAGTGCGAGGCTATATTAACAACAATGTATTAACCTTTGCGGGCTCAGCCGAGTGTTAGTTCATCATTTAGCAATAAGGCATTCCCTGGGAAATATCCCACCCTCTAATTTCACCACCTCAACCAAGCTTCACAATCATCATTGCTGTGTACAGTATTAAATTGTTTGTTTAAAACTTATACTGTGTGTGTATGTGTGTGTGTGTGTATATATATATAAAAAATATAGTTTTTGTCTGGTGAAAAAAATTTCCCTGGAACCTAACTGCCCCCCCGCCCCGAGATAACCCATTCCAGTGCTTCACTACCCTCCTAGTGAAAACGTTTTTCCTAATATCCAACCTAAACCTTCCCCTCTGCAACTTGAGACCATTACTCCTTGTTCAGTCATCTGGTACCACTGAGAACAGTCTAGATCATAGGCAACCTATGGCACGGGTGCCGAAGGTGGTGTTGCCGGCACCAGAGTGCCCGAGGCAGCAACAGCGGTTTGTTGCCCGGTGTGCTTCGCTCCAATAAACACACCAAGGTGGAGAAGCAGGCAAAGTTTATTTGAGATCTCAAAGCGGTGCAAGGAGACAGAGGCGTCTCAGATCAAGCACACAGCTACAAGCAGCTTTTTCTCTCTTTATACATAACTTCAGCTAAGCATTCCCATTACCCCCCCACTATTCCCCTTCCCCTCCTCCCCCTTATGTTCCCATGTAGCAGGTACACTATGCAGCAGCAATTACATTAAGCAGGTTAAATCATACTTGGCAGCAAACAATTCATCTTGTTAGTGACTTTTTCTTGAACTGTTATCTTGTCTTACTCTCTTTGATTTGTTATCCTGCCCCCCTTAGCCAGGTGCAAGCAGGCCTCATTATTACCTCCTGGTACCAGTGTTACACTGATAACTAGCTGTTACACATTCCATTCTCGGTTGCTGGCCTGTAAGGTCGATTAGAGTTTAAACATGGAGGCGCTCTGGGCAAGCATAAAATAACTTTGGTTCATTCAGGCCTAGTACAGATGCCTGATGACACCAACAGTGGCACTCATACTGCCTGGGTCCTGGCCACCAGTCCGGGGGGGCTCTGCATTTTAATTTAATTTTAAATGAAGTTTCTTAAACATTTTAAAAACCTTATTTACTTTACACACAACAATAGTTTAGTTATATATTATAGACTTATAGAAAGAGACCTTCTAAAAAGGTTAAAATGTATCACTGGCACGCGAAAGCTTAAATTAGAGTGAATAAATGAAGACTCGGCACAGCACTTCTGAAAGGTTGCCAACCCGTGGTCTAGATCCATCCTCTTTGGAACCCCCTTTCAGGTAGTCAATGGTGGCAGATGACAGAACAAGTTGCAGTGGGGAAGTCTAGGTTGGATATTAGGAAAAACTATTTCACTAGGAGGGTGGTGAAGTTCTGGAATTCTTTACCTAGGGAGGTGGTGGAATCTCTATCCTTAGAGGTTTTTAAGGCCTGGCTTGACAAAGCCCTGGCTGTGATGATTTAATTGGTGTTGGTCCTGCTTTGAGCAAGGGGTTGGACTAGATGACCTCCTGAGGTCTCTTCCAACCTTAATCTTCTATGATTCTATGATTTAATATAAGCAGTGCATGATTGATCTATGTTGTCCCCATTATTCATTATTCCATGATTTAAATGTTTGGGTTCTGGAAATGTGCTCAGTAAGTAAATTGTTGTCACTTAGCTACCTTAACTAGCTTTTGAATGTGACTTGGTTTTGGAATTAATGTTCAATATGAACAACTAGTATAGAATATGCGTTACAAATTCTGTGACTCTGGGTGGATAAAGAAATTATACTGTGATCTGAACTGAAGCAATCTTAGTTTAGTATTTGACTGTGAAGTAGTGGATAAAATGCTTGTGTATTTGTAATGTTCTTAGAAAGCCATATCCTGGGCTCTGGCTGTTAAGTCTGTGTGGCTGTTGGTACGCACCCCAAACTGTAAAATACTTGGGGGGAATTCTTGATACATACTTGCTGAATGAGCTACCAAATATTTATTCTTGAGAGGAACTGAGCATCTGCAGGTCCCTGTGTAGGCCTTCTATTGAAAGCAATGACAAAACTCTCCAGGATACCATCAGGATTTTGCAATGAGCTTGCACATGTGAAACCCCCCTGTACCTGCATGGAGCCCAGTGGCTTGCATTAAATTGTGCGTTTCCTTTCTGTAAGGAAACGCTTGTAGGATCAAGGCCTTAATACAGGGGTGGACAAACTTTTTGGCCTGAGGTCCGCATCAGGTTTCTGAAATTGTATGGAGAGCTGGTTATGAGAGGCTGGGCCTCCCCAAACAGCCAGGAGTGGCCCGGCCCTGCCCTCTATCCGACCCCCCCTGCTTCTCGCCCCCTGATGACTCCCCCAGTACTCCTGCCCCATCCAATCCCTCCATTCCCTGACTGCCCACCCAGGACCCCTGCCCCATCCAACCACCCTTTCTCCCTGTCCCCTGACCACCCCCAGAACCACTGCCCTGACTGCCCCCATGCCACCCCATCCACCCCCCCCTTCCTGACTGCCCCCCCCAGGACCCCTACCCCCATTCAACCCCCCTATTCCCCACCCTCTCACCACCCTGACCCCTATCCACCTCCCCGCCCCCAACCACACCATCCCCCAAACTCCCCTGCCCTCTATCCACCGTGCCCCCTTACCACACTGCCTGGAGCACTGGTGGCCGGCAGCACTACAGCCGCACCACCTGGCTGGAGCCAGCCACGCCACTGCGCAGCACAGAGCACCGGGTCAGGCCAGGCTCTGCAGCTGCGCTGCCCCAGGAGCTCGCAGTGAGCTGACGCTGTGGGGAAGGGGGAACAGCAGGGGCAGCAGAGCCGGCTCCAGCTTTTTTGCCACCCCAAGCGGCGAAGGAAAAAAAAAAGATAAAGCCGCGATCAGCAGCACTTCGGCAGCAGCTGTACTATGCCACTTCATTCTTCGGCAGCAATTCGGCGATTGGTCCTTCCCTCTGAGAGGGACCCGCTGCCAAAGACCCGGATGTGCTGCCCCTTTCCATTGGCTGCCCCAAGCACCTGCTTCCTGCGCTGGTGCCTGGAGCCGGCTCTGCGGGGCAGGAACTCAGGGGCCAGGCAGGAGGGTCCCGTGGGCCTGTTGTTTGCCCACCTCTTCCTTAATTTATATCAAAATAACCATGACCTTTCTAGATATGCCTTTTTAATTTATATTTAGAGACAAAATAACAGGCATAATTCATGCATTACTAAAATCCATAGATACTAAAATATAAGTGCTAGCTACAACAACTGTAATCCATGTCATTAATGCTGTCTGTTTTCCTTTAAAATTCCAGTTGTCATTATTAAACATTTTATTTTTGCTTGTAATAAAGTAATTCACTCATTTGACCTTTTTACAAATTTCTATGACAATGTTACAGGTCATTAAATATTCATTTTTAATCAGTCTGAAGCAGAGTTGCTCAGGTCATGAAAGTAACTGAGGAACTATAAATTGGGTGAACAAGTATCATAATTCTGAAACACTGTACTGCACTGGAGCCAAGTGAAAGCATAACTCTTCCCAGAAGCTAGTTCCCCTTCTTGCAAAAATGGGAGCAGAGCAAGGACCTTTCTGTGGTAAAAAATGAAAACACAATGAAGACCTCTCAGCTTTGTGCTAGCTGTCATGTGAGTTTAATTTGCAATGGTGCCGCTAGTTATAACTGTGACAAGCCCAGCCTTGCACAATACATGCATTATGAAATAATTTAAGAATAGATAAAATAGCTATTAAACCCCCTTAATTCTTAATATTTTAAGGGCTAGCTCTTGCAAATGGATCCTTCCAGGAGCATCACTGCATCCACAGGGAGCCAGGCTGAGTCATTGGAACTTTATGTGGGGGCAGGGTACATGCAGGCAGATCTATTTGCAAGATCTTTCTAGCCCATAATGATTTTAAAGACTTTCATTTGTCAAAAATAATATAATGACAGTAGGAATAATTTACAGTATGAATGACACACTTTACGTTTCTTGTTGACTTGAGACAGAATGATATATGAATAGACTTTTAAAAATAGGTATCAATCAGCATAATGTGATTTGCAGTGAAATACATGAAGAAATTGATTATTATAATTGCTGAAAAGGTAGAGAAAAGAATTTTCCTAAGGCATCACTGAAAGCCATAGTTGAAGTAGCTTTAGGCTACGTATAGGTCTAGGAAGAGTATACATAAAATATTCACAATTATACCACAATGAATTTCAGTTTCTAAACATAAAACATGCCTTTCTTTACTTCTTCATGTGAAAGATGTAGTAATAAAGAGAATACTGTAAGCGGATATGGTGTCTATAGGTTGCCGTGGCTCTGGACATTTTTTTTTTAATTAGCACTATAACAGTTGATTTCCAAAAAATTACTTAAACCTTTTCCTATAATTTGTCCATCTATATTCTTTTGTCAATCAGGATTGAGCATTAAAATGAAATCCATATTTCACCACAGGAGTTCTACCTAAGCAACAGTACCTCAGCTTACTGCAGGAAGATGAAGAACCCAATTTGGTATTTAAATGAAGCCAGCTCAATCAAAAGTCTCATGCAAAGAAGCCTTCATTTTGCAAATGTGATCTGGAATGCAGAGAAAATGCATTTATTTGTTTTACATTTCAGCTGTGAAAATACTGCAAAAGACATGTTGTCATTATATTAAAGGTTTGAGGGGGCAGAAACGGAGGATTATATCTTTTCTGCCTTTTGCATTAGCAAAAATTAGTTGTATAGGCTTGGCAGATTTCAATTTTCATTTTTTATAATTTTCATGGATAATATAGATGTTTAAGCATTTCCCCCATTTTTATGGATTTAAATTTTAACTGCCGTGGGAAGTTATGGGGGGGGAGTCAGACAATAGTTATTTAATGACAGTAGATGTTGAGATTCAAAAAGTTTAAAGCTTTATTACCATTAGACACATGTTGTCAATATCATGTCAAAATATACAAACTAAATTTCCTTAAATCAAACTCTGAGTTCTCAAGCAGCATTTTCCTTTTTTTTCCCTGTCTGTAAATTTTAAATATTGATGGAAATATTTTTGTTGGTTTGTGTGAACAGCAAAATCAGCATTTACTGATCAAAATCTAATCCTTGCAAGCCTAATTTTGTGTTCTTTTGCAAGAAAATGAGATGATAGCCATATTAAACATACAATAACCTAACTTTATATACCAACCTATGTCAGAACATTGTGTATGTTTTGTAGCATCATTGACTGCCAGGTTTCATTACAGCTCAGGAATAGTATCTAGTGTCTTCTATATTTTTTTAAACTTTCCACAGGGCCTGCATAGGGAAAATAAAATCTACAGATTTTATGGTTCCTTCAAAAAATAGGACCAAAGCCTGCTTGCTTTGTAGTAATTCTTGCTTGCAACAGATCTACTAATATGAGTAAAGAGAATAAGAATCAGTATGGGCCAAATTCTTACTTTCTTGATGGAATGGTAGATAGAAAAAAAGATTTAGAATGTGTAGTACTTCCCAATCAGATAATAATCACTTTATGGCAAATCCAAATTTGGGGCCTAAAACAAGTGACAGTATCCCTTTAAATTGCAGCTCTGCTCTGAAAATTGACTGTGTAACTGTCATTATTCAAACGTAGTTTAGTGTATATTTAAGGTTACCTGGTCACTTTGGTGCCAACTCTCCCCCCCCCCCCCAAAACAACAACAACAACAACAACAAAAAATCCCCCAAACTGTATTCCTGTTAGGACCTTAGAACCAAACAGCTATGGTAGAGCAAACTGGATTTTATTTTGGCTTATGCATCATGAACAGAATTGTTTACTATGTTCCAATGACAGAGACAATGTTGCATCCGAAGAAGTGAGCTTTAGCTCACGAAAGCTCATGCTAAAATAAATTTGTTAGTCTTTAAGGTGCGACAAGTACCTGAATGTTGCCTTGTTACTTGTGTAACTCCACTGAAAATAATTGAGCTGCACTGGTGTACCTAAGAGCGAATCTTGCCTGCAGAAACTAAGGCCCATGGGGAAAAATTGGTGGGTGCAGCCAAACTCCCTGTCCTGCCCCAGCTTACCTCACCTTCACCTCCACCTCCTCCCCCTTCTGGTGCCGCATTCCCGCTTCTCCTCCCAGCACTTGCAGCCGTGAAACAGCTGTTACATGGCATAACAAGCTGTGGGAAGGAGGAGCGGGAACGCAGCATGCTCAGGCAGGAGGTGGGGAAGAGGCGGGGATTTGGGGAAGGGGTTCAATAGAGGCAGGGAGGGGGTGGAGTTGGGGTATGGACTTTGGGGAAGAGGTTGGAATGGGGGCGGCGCAGGAGTGGAGTATGTGTGAGGCAGGGGCAGGAATGTGGGGGGGTCAAGCACCCACTGGCGCCAGAAGTTGGTGCCTATGGTTACCAGTCTTACCATGGTGACCGGTTTCAGAGTGGTAGCCGTGTTAGTCTGTATCAGCAAAAAGAATGAGGAATACATGTGGCACCTTAGAAACAGATTGACAGAGCCAGAAGAGTACCCAGAAGTCACCTACTACAGGACAGGCCCAAGAAAGAAAGTAACAGAACGCCACTAGCCTTCACCTTCAGCCCCCAACTAAAACCTCTCCAGTGCATCATCAAGGATCTACAACCTATCCTGAAGGACCATCCCTCACTCTTACAGATCTTGGGAGACAGGCCAATCCTTGCTTACAGACAGACCCCCAACCTGAGCAAATACTCACCAGCAACCACACAACAAAAACACTAACCCAGGAACCTATCCTTGCAACAAAGCCCATTGCCAATTCTGTCCACATATCTATTCAGGGGACACCATCATAGCACCTAATCACATCAGCCATGCTATCAGAGGCTCATTCATCTGCACATCTACCAATGTGATATATGCCATCATGTGCCAGCAATGCCCCTCTGCCATGTACATTGGCCAAACCGGACAGTCTCTACGCAAAAGAATAAATGGACACAAATCAGATGTCAAGAATTATAATATTCAAAAACCAGTTGGAGAACACTTCAACCTCCCTGATCACTCAATTACAGACCTCAAAGTCACAATTCTTCAACAAAAAAACTTCAAAAACAGACTCCAACGAGAAACTGCAGAATTGGAATTAATTTGCAAAATGGACACCATTAAATTAGGCTTGAATAAAGACTGGGAGTGGGTGGGTCATTACATAAAGTAAAAACTATTTCCCCATGCTAATTTTTCCCCCTACTGTTCTGACAGATTTTCGTTACCAATCTGCCTGGGCCACAGGATCTTTTCAGGGAGGAGATGACAAAGCACACCAAGGATCTAAGTTTTAAAGCTTTATTAATAAAATAATAAAATACAGCAGAGAGTGCTGGGAACGCTCCCACGTCACTCAGGGGAAGGAAGAAAGCACTAGAGTCCCAAGCCCTGACCCACTTTCATAATCACACATGCACTACCCAAGGCTGGCCAGGCCTGGGTGTAACATACTAAGAAGAAGGGGAGGGGTGGACAGGAGTTCTTGCCCTGGGGTCAGGTCATCCGGGGAATCCGCTGTAATCTCTGAATTGCTCCAGCTCTTGGGAGGGTTTTTAAGTCCTGGGTTCCTTTGGGGTGTCATTGTCCAGGGTCATCTGTGCCTGGTGCTCTTTGTACCAGTCCCAATCAGCTTGCTGTGGCCTTCTCAGCTGTCCAAAACACACCAGCTCCGGAGAATTTATTTTCCCTTATGTTGGCCTTCACTGTCACCACCTCATTCACTCTGTTTTCACTGCTGTCTTTGCAGATCTGCTCCACTTAGTTCTCCTCTTCTCATGACTGGGCAGCTGTAGATCTCTCATCTGTAGATGTCTCATTGAGCCCATCACCTTGGGCCGGGCCAGTGTCTTATTGTCACACGGAGCTAGCTAAAGTGCTGAGATAACCCATTCTCTGCTTTTTTCTTTCTCCCCCTGCGCTTTCTTGGCCTCTCGTACTCCTGCAAAGGAATCTTCCAGTCTCCACTCACACACCTTTGACCCTCCCCAAAATGCTTTGCGATGCTTGCAACAGCGTTAGCCACATACAATGCTGATCTGCCTTCCCCGGGGACTTCCTGAGGGAGGGGACCATTCGGGTGTGACACTGTTACTCACACCTTCTTGTCAACTGTTGGAAATGGGCCATCCTGATTATCACTACAAATGTTTTTTTTTCCCTCCTGCTGATAATATCCCACCTTAATTGATTACTCTCATTATAGTTAGTATGGCAACACCCATTTTTTCATGTTCTCTGTGTATATCTATCTTCCTATCGTATTTTCCACTGCATGCATCTGATGAAGTGGGTTTTAGCCCATGAAAGCTTATGCTCAAATAAATTTCTTAATCTTTCCATGGAGTCCCCTTAGACTCTCCAGTCTGTCTTGCACCCAGACAACTGAACTTTGTGATAAAAGGTCACTTAAACCTAAAATCACACCACATCAGGTTCCTCCCAGTCCCAAGATCAGTCACTTACCCAGATCTATTGGTACTCTGGATCTTACACCAAGGACAACGTTGGCAGCCAATTCTATAGTAAACTAACTATATGTTTATTAGCTAAGAAAAAATAATGAAAGTTATTGAGAGGTTAAATTGGGGTTGCCAACTTTCTAATTGCACAAAACCGAACACCCTTACCCCATCCTCTGCCTTGCCCCTTCTCTGAAGCCCCACATCCCGCTCACTCCACCCCCTCCCTCTGTCACTTGCTCTCCCCCACCGTCACTCACTTTCAATGGGCTGGGGCAGGGTTGGGGTGGGGGGTGAGGGCTCTGGCTGGGAGTGTGGGCCCCAGGGTTGGACCAGAAATGAGGGGTTCAGGTGGCAGAAGGGGGCTCTGGGCTGTAGCCAGGGGTTGGGGTGTGGGCCCTGGGGTGGGTCCAGGGATGAGGGGTTTGCGTTGCAGGTGAGGTCTCCTGCCTGGAGTGTGGGGCTGTGGGGTTCAGAGCGTGGGAGGGGATTCTGGGCTGGGGAAGGGGCTTGGGATGTGTGTGGTGGGGGGTTCGAGAGCTCTGCCTGGAGGTGTGGGCTCCGGGCTGGGGACAGGGATGAGGGGTTTGTGTGTGGGAGGGGGCTCAGGACTGGGGCAGGGGGTTAGGGTGCAGGATGGGGTGTGGGCTCTGGGAGGGATTAGGGTGCGGGAAGAGGTTCTGACCTGGGGCAGGGGGTTAGATCACAGGAAGGGGTTCAGGGGTGCGAGCTCCAGGCGACGCTTACCTCAGGCGGCTCCTGGAAGCGGCCGGCATGTCCGGCTCCTAGGTGCAGGGGCCAGGGGACTCTGGGCTCTGCCTGTACCTGCCAATGGGAACTGTGGAGCTGGCACTCGGGGTGGGGGCTGGCCACTTCCAGGAGCCATGTGAAGCCAGGGCAGGAAGGGAGCCTGTCTTAGCCCTGCTACACTGCCGACTGGACTTTTAGCAGCCCGATCAGTGGTCCCTTGTCGACCAGGTCTTAGTTAAAGCAAGTAAAATATATGTACAGGTGAGTCACAGTCTATAATTCCAAATGGTAGCAGAGATGTAGTAATCTACCACAGGGGTTGGCAACCTCTGGCACGCGGCTCGCCAGGATAAGCACCCTGGTGGGCCGGGCCAGTATGTTTACCTGCCGCATCGGCAGGTTCGGCCGATCGCGGTTCCCACTGGCTGCGGTTCACTGTCCCAGGCCAATGGGGGCTGCAGAAAGCGGCATGGGCAAGGGATGTGCTGGCCGCGGCTTCCCGCCACCCCCATTGTCCTGGGACGGCGAACTGCGGCCAGTGGGAGCCGCGATCGGCTGAACCTGCCTATGCAGCAGGTAAACAAACTGGCCTGGCCCACCAGGGTGCTTACCCTGGTGAGCTGCATGCCAGAGGTTTCCAACCCCTGATCTACCAGTTTCCCAAAAGTCTCTCAGGGCTACCAGAAATAACTGGGGATCTCTGTCTTCTCATTCAGTTATTTTGCCCTGTTAGAGTCCAGAGATGAAGGATCTTTCTTTGAATCCATATTTATGGTATCTCCACACAGAAAGCAAGCTGACAGTGCCTCTACCTGTGTGGGCTTTTCCTTTGACGATGAGCGAGGGATCTGCTTTGAGTTTCTGACCTCGGGTCATCACCACAATAGCCATTTGCTTTGGAATTAGCCTTTTCTGTTAAAGCTCTTAAGTCATAGAATCATAGAATCATAGAACTTAAGATCAGAAGGGACCATTATGATCATCTAGTCTGACCTCCCGCAAGATGCAGGCCACAAAAGCTGACCCACCCACTCCTGAAATAATTCTCTCCCTTGACTCAGCTGTTGAAGTCCCCAAATCCTGATTTAAAGACTTCAAGTAGCAGATAATCCTCCAGCAAGTGACCCCTGTCCCATGCTGCGGAGGAAGGCGAAAAACCTCCAGGGCCACTGCCAATCTACCCTGGAGGAAAATTCCTTCCCGACCCCAAATATGGCGATCAGCTGAACCCCGAGCATGCGGGCAAGACTCTCCAGCCAGACACTCAGGAAAAAGACTTTCAATATCCCAACATTGACCCTCTGTACTAATTACCAGTGGTGGCACGTTATTGACCTATTGACTAAATCACGTTATCCTATCAAACCATTCTCTCCATAAACTTATCAAGCTTAATCTTAAAGCCAGAGAGGTCCTTCGCCCCCACTGTTTCCCTCGGTAGGCTGTTCCAGAATTTCACTCCCCTGATGCTTAGAAACCTTCGTCTAATTTCAAGCCTAAACTTCCCGACTGCCAATTTATATCCATTTGTTCTCGTGTCCACATTAGTACTGAGCTGAAATAATTCCTCTCCCTCCCTGGTATTTATCCCTCTGATATATTTAAAGAGAGCAATCATATCTCCTCTCAACCTTCTTTTGGTTAAGGAAAACAAACCGAGCTCCTCAAGTCTCCTTTCATACGACAGGCTTTCCATTCCTCGGATCATTCTAGTGGCCCGTCTTTGTACCTGTTCCAGTTTGAATTCATCCTTCTTAAACATGGGAGACCAAAACTGCACACAGTACTCCAAATGAGGTCTCACCAACGCCTTGTATAACGGGACTAGCACCTCCTTATCTCTACTAGAAATACCTCACCTAATGCATCCCAAGACCGCATTAGCTTTTTTAACAGCCACATCACATTGCCGACTCAGAGTCATCCTGCGATCAACCAGGAGTCCGAGGTCCTTCTCCTCTTCCGTTACTTCCAACTGGTGCGTCCCCAGCTTATAACTAAAATTCCTGTTAGTCATCCCTAAATGCATAACCTTACACTTCTCACTATTGAATTTCATCCTATTACCAATACTCCAGTTTACAAGGTCATCCAAGTCCTTCATTAGTGTTATACAAGAGTTCTTTGATAGGTTATTTAGTCACAGGGTATACACCATGTAAATGTTTACAGTTACATTATAACAGGAACAGATAAATGAAAACAATACAAGTAACATTTGACAAGTTTTCATGAAATTTAAACATCTGAATACACACACATACCTTTAACACTTTGATCTATACCAGAGGTTCTCAAACTTCATTGCACCATGACCCCCTTCTGAGAACAAAAATTACTACATAACCCCAGGAGGGGGGACCAAAGGCTGAGCCCTGCCGCCCTGGGTGGGAGGGCCAAAGCCGCTTCAGCCCCAGGCGGGGAGGCCTGTAACCTGAGCCCTGCTGCCCAGGGCTGAAGCCTGAGCCGCGTCACCCAGGGCTCAGGTTTTGGCTCTGGGCCCCAGCAAGTCTCAAGCCAGCGCTGGCAATTCCATTAAAACGTGGTCACGACCCACTTTGGGGTCCCAACCCACACTGTGAGAACCTCTGAGCTATACTAACACACAAGTGAATCGGCCTAGGGTTCTGACCTGAGCTGGCACCTGGTTTGCCAGTGTCACACTAGAGCTTGGCAGCATTCACAGCACATCCCCTCCAGGACCCTGCAGAGGCCTTTTCACAAGTCTACCCTGGTGCAGCCACTGTGGACTCGCCACCAGCGCATCATGGCCCCACCTCTTCCTCTCTCTGCTCCACCCCTTCCCCAAGGCCCCCACTGCCTGCTGCTGCTGCCTGGTGAGTCTTCCACCTCTCCTTCACTCCACACCCTCCCCCCCCCGAGGTCCCCACTGCCTGCTGTGTCCCTCCTCATCCCCCCGTAGAGGTAGGAGGGGAGAGGGGGGACATAGCAAGCAGCAGGTGAGGAGGCGGGTGGACAGGGGAGCGAGGAGGGACATGGCAGGTGAGGGTAGTCTTGCAGCAAGTGGGGGATGAGGTGGCGAGTGGCTGAGGAGGCGAGTGGGGGTGAGGTGGTGAGTGGCAGGTAGGGAATGAGGCGTGATGCAGCAAGCCAGCTGCAGGCAAGGGGGGTGTCTTGCGGTGGGCAGGGGGATCTGGTGTGGGAGTGAGGAGGGATGCAGGGGGTGAGGGGGTGAGGAGGGACAAGGTGAGCAGCGGTGTGAGGGGGGTGTGGTGTGGTGGGGCCCTGGGGCAGAGCAGGGAGGGTCTGGGGTGGAGTGGGGGTGGAATGTGAGCAGGGCCACGGGCGAGAGGCAGGACAGGGAGCTCACCGCTCCCAGGGGAAGCTTCATCCACTGCGCATGGTTTCAAGCCTTCTGTTTAGAAGAGTTTCCGCCCCCCTCCCACACACACACTTTCTTTTTCTCTTTCTCCTGGCCTGGTGGTTAATGGACACTTAGGATGGAGAAATTCTAGCCAAGCTGTCTTAATGTTTTCCCATTAGCCCCATTGGCCCATCATTTGGCTTTTCCTGGGTTGTGGAACACTAAATAGCTGGCGCTAATCTCATCTAGTTGGAGAGGCAGCCCCTCTCCGCCTGACTGGTTCACTTCCCTGCTGTGAGATGGAGCAGACTGCTGCAGCACAAATCATGAGTGCAGCTCTGCACGTACACAAATACATAAACTCAAGCACAGTCTATATACACATTTCATAATGACCATCAAGTTCAGAACATTTCAAGTTTTCATAATAGATCTTACTCAACCTATTTTATACACAGTACAACCAGTTGATTTGATGGCTTATTCTTTGGGGGTGCAGACCCCCTGTTCTCCCCTTGGGTTGTCTGGACCCTGTTTGCCACAGAAGGCAAAGCTGTTGAAATACGATTGGAGTCTTAGCAGGAGGCATAGCAGCAGCAACTCCTGATGGAGACAGAAGTGGTCTTGCCTATATCCACCTCTTTGTCTTCAAAGGACAATCTGTTTCTCCCTTTTACCCTCTGCCAGCCCTGCCTTCCCTCTGAGCAAAAAGGACAATACATAGATTTTGCATAAATCTTTCAAAATGTCTCAAACTCTTATACTATGGGAAGCTACACCAGGTTTTTCAGAAAGTTCTGCAGATGAACCTCCTGCAGCCTTTCCTCCTGTTTTTAGTTGTTTTAAAATGGCTTTAAACAGAATCCTCATGTTGTAGACTAAAAGATGGTATTTACAGATATGGAGATGGGGAGTACAAGCAGTGTACTCCTGCTCAGCTCTGCATGGTACATGCACAATTGAAATATAAAACAGTGGATAAACTTGTGTAAAACTGAATTAATTTTAATGCATCAAGAACAGATTTTATCTGCATTTTTATTCTGCATGAGTTATATGTGTATAGCCGAGAGGTATTATTGCTCAGGATAGTAAACGGGTCTTTGAGGAAGTAAATCAAGAGAGGAACTCACTAATTTTTGTGACTATCATGAAAGGGCTCACTATTATGTAGTGATGCAATATTGCATCATCTTGCGGTACTAGGACTCTAAAAGAGGAAGTGAATGGGAACAAAAACGAGAAATGTATAGAAAGTTCATATGCCCAAGCAGACCTTCAGAGAGAGAACAAGCATTTTGTGACATTTTAAAATCTAAGATACAGATAGGAGAGGTCGCCGTAGCCTCTGGAATATTCCCACCAAAAATGCATCTGAGTTTAAACTGGCTATATATAGATAACAGTGAAAAACTCTTTATTCAGCTTTCTATAACCGTGTACACTAATACCCCTTGCTTTTAGCCTACTAGCTAGGTTTTTCTTATTCTTAGTCCTTGTAAGATGAACTGCTCTGTGTGTGTTAAGTATGCGGGATGTTGGTATGTGTGTGTATCTGTATGAGTGCATGTGTATACTGGAGTAATACATCGGTTACCTTAGGTAAGAATTTTATTAGGGGATTTGTGATGCATTTTCTTATGCTGATGTTAAATGCTTCTATTTTAAACTACTGTGTTTATTTCTTTAGATTTAGGCAGTGTAAATCCCCCCGCACCCCTAAAAAAATCCTATACAAGAGTTCTAGGCATCCTCGTACCTGACTAATCTTGCAACATAATACCTGTTTGCTTTTTAATGCTACTATTAAAAAAGGAACAAATCATCTCAACTCAATTCAGCCCTTAAGTAAATCAGCCACAGAAAAACCTCTTTCCCAACTCCCATCATCTCTGGGAACATGCCTTTAGTCTTCTTCAAAAAACATGTGAAACAAATAGCTTTTGCAGCACATGCAGAAAACAACTAAACTTGCACTATTCTGGACCAATAGCAGGAGCAAGTTCTAGAATCCCGAGGCTGGTGGGAGCTGTCAGCAGAGCATTCTCTTTCATAATGAAGGGGATCCAGTGTAAGTGCCTCTGACCACAACTGTGGCAGTGTGTTACAGAGAGAGAGGCAGTGCTTCATTGACACAAATAGCTTTGGTGGAGAAAATGCCTATATTTACACTGGGAAGTACAGTTTCTCCTTTTTCTGACTATTGTCCCTACAGCCAGCACTTCAACTAGAAGCAGATATAATAGACCAGAATCTACCCTGGTGTAGCAGATACTTCATGTATGTCCTTTTTATAGAAATGAAAACGTTAAAGCAAAATCCATAATATTCAGGTACCTACAAGACAGAAAACAGCAGCACTCGTACATAAGTTTCAGACAATATAACTTTGCATTATGAATATCTTTGTTAGCTATCACAAATAGCTTTGTCGTGTGGCCATCTATCCAAGTGAATGGACCTTTGAGGAGACTCTGCAGGGGCTCAGGTTTGCCTGCACCGAACATCTTGCAGGATTAAGGCCTTAGACTATATGCTCTTTGGGCCAGTGAACATGTCATCTCATATGTCAAAGCACCACACACTCTTGTGGTGCTGACCTGGGTATATAGCTGCACACTTCATGGCCTCCAACATGAGTCACAGATTCCTTCCTGCTACTTCTCACAGAATCCTCTCAAGAATCACTTCCTGACTCCTATTGTGCTACCCAAGGAGTAGAAGGTGTATGGGTGGGTGATGAATCACAACAGTGCCTACAGGAGAAGGAGTACGCATCCTTCAAGCAAGAGGCCATTTCAACGCAGTCCTCTGCCACTGTGGAGAAGAGGCCAGTAGAGGGGATATTTCCTTAAGCTGACAAGCTGGTGGTTTGCTTATCACCATCCTTAATCTCTCAAGGAGAGAAGACTCTGGTTCTGGGCCTGCAGTTGAGTCACTCAGCACCATGTATGCTTTGAATATTGAAATATTGAATAGTGGGTACCGACTGGGCACAGTTCTGAGGCAACTGATACAGAAGTGGTAGGCACTAGGGCTCCAAGTACTGTGGCACTTGGTGCCAAGGTTCTGGGTGCTGAGACACTTGTTGCCGGGGGAGGGTGTATGTGTGGAGGGGTCCAAGATAAGTGCGGCTTGCAGATCTAGTGGGTACTGGTTGTGCTCTTAGTGGTCAGTACTGGGACACCAGCAGAGGCCTTTTCAGACTTTTGTCCTTTATAAGTTGCACCCACAATGCATCAGAAGTCTGACTCTTGTGTCTCTACTTGCTAGGTGCTAGATGTGGTGACCTGTGACTTGGCTCATCCCTGGGGTGGGGCTTCTTTCTTCTCGTGTCAGAAGATATCAATCCCTGAATAGTGGTGGATAATGGAGCCTTTGAGTAGATGTGACCCAGGAGCTGGGGTTGTTGGGGTGTTGGCTTACTGGGGCAGCAATGGAGAGAGACTCACCAGAACACTGTGGTTTGGCTGTGACCGTCCACTTGCTGTCTGAGAAGGCTTGCATTGACTTCTCAAGGAGGAACAGCTTCAGGTGAGCTTCTCTAGCTCTGAACATTCTTAGAGGAGTTTCATATAGAACATTGCTTCAGGATATGTCCCTCTTCTATGCAGAGCAGGCACCAGGGATACACATTATTAACAGGTATCAAAGCATCACAAGGGACAAGTCTTCATTCCCAAAGATTTAGGTTCAACATGTTGCTGTCACACCTGTACTGGAAGGGGAGGAGGTTGTGACGGGTTGGATCACAGAAATCCCCTGGGATCTGCCACCCAATATGCCCAGACTACTGCTCCTGCTTTCCCTGCCAGCTCAGGACTCCAGCACCCTGTCTTGCTGAGCCAGACACACCCGTCTGCTCCAACAAAGACCATGGGTCTGAATTACTTGCCCCAGAGCTGCAGGTTTACCTGAAAGCAGCTAACAGAAGTGTTCCTGTCTTTAACACTCAGATGCCCGACTTCCAATGTGGTCTAAACCCAAATAAATCTGTTTCACCCTGTATAAAGCTTATGCAGGGTAAACTCATAAATTGTTCACCCTTTATAACACTGATAGAGAAATATGCACAGTTGTTTGCTCCCTCAGGTATTAATACATACTCTGAGTTAATTCATAAGTAAAAAGTGATTTTATTAAATACAGAAAGTAGGATTTAAGTGGTTCCAAGTAGTAACAGACAGAACAAAGTAAGTCACCAAGCAAAATAAAATAAAATGTGAAAATCTATGTCTAATCAAACTAAATACAGATAATATCCTCAACAGTTCCAGAATGTTCCCTTTTACAGACTAATCTCCTTTTAGCCTGGGTCCACCAATCACTCACACCCCTTGCACACTGTCCTTTGTTCCAGTTTCTTTCAAGTATCCTTGGGGGTTGAGAGGTTCTTTCTTTAGCCAGCTGAAGACAAAATGGAGGGGTCTCCCAGGGGTTTAAATAGATTTTCCCTTGTGCATGGAGACCCCCTCCTCACTCCTATGCAAAGTCCAGCTCCAAGATGGAGTTCTGGAGTCCTCTGGGCAAGTCACATGTCCATGCATGACTCACAGTTTCTTACCAGGTAGCAGCCTTGGGTCACATGCTACCTTGAATGTCCTCAAGTAGACTTCTTATGTGCATTGGAGCATTCCAAGATTCATTGTCCTTTAAGTATCTCTTGATTAGGTACTTAATTTCAACATTCCTTTCTCCAGAAACTGATCAGATGCTCTACTAAAGTTATTTAGAAATCAAGCCAGTACACAGCCAATATTCATAACTTTGAATAAAAAAATGATACATGCATACAAATAGGATTAATAGATTCAGTAGATCATAACCTTTGAGATATGTTACATGGCATATGTAGCATAAAACACATTCTAAACATATTTCCATAAAGCCTTATGGGAGGTACCGTCACAGAGTTCTAGCCTAACAAACTATCTAAGATACATATTAGCCAGTGGGCAATTAATCATACAAACTAATTAATAATCTTATCTAAAGGAACACTAGCACCGCGTGCAAAGGGTCGACATTTCAGGTGTTCAGTCTCGTTACAGAAAGGAGGAACTGAGGTGCAGTTGGTTCCACTAAAGTGGGGCACAAGGACATCTAGGGCACAGGTGCAATCCTAATAGACATTGCTGGCCAGAAGGATCCAATCTTGCGCACAGGGCGTGCATGTGCACCAAGTGTGGAATTCATGTGGACAGAGCCAGATTAAAGAGTTTTGGGGTTCCCTCCCCACCTTCCTCAAACTAGGCAGAGCTTGTGACATAGTCTAAATGCAAGAACATCTTCATTTGATTCTTAGATCAGAGAAGACTTTTTTTAATATGAAATATATTAAATTTAGATATACATGGCAATTTGATTTTATTTTTTAAAAATCTAGTACCTTCTTTCCTTTTGCCCTGGGAAACATTTGCTAAGGAAGCTAATCACTTGGGTGTATTTATTAAATGTGACTTAGAAATGAACTTGTCTGAGCCTAGTTGGCTCCCATTTATAAGGGAAAGGGTCCCTCACTAAAGCAGAACTTGCTGGAGACCATACAGATCAGAAGAGAGCAAGTACATTAGCATTTGGATCTCTGAGCCTCCTGATACAGAGACGCTTTACTGCCTTTGGAAAAGCATGCAGGGCTAAGAGGAACTTTATCAGCTCCTAAGGGAAAGAGTCTCTGAGTCTCAGCTAGCACTGTACACTAGTTTGATCTGAGTTGATACAATGAAGGGACTGATTCAGACACTCATGGGATTGGACTTCAGCAGCTGAGCAAGCAGAAAAGCTGGTCCTTTTCCCCCAGGAAGAAGGGTGGACTTGGGTGCCATGGTGGCCAGCTACCACATCTCTGAAGAGAACACCATGGCTCCTGACACCAATTTCAGCAGGAGGCATAATGAACCAAACTTGAGCTGAATGCTGAAAAGGGACCCAGGACACTAGACCCCTACCAGAAGCCCCCTACTCTTATGTGGCTCTGATCACCATGGCCATCTGGGAGAGTGCTAAGAAGAGGCCCAGGTGCCTAGGGATCTTAACCTGCCTGTGCTGCTCCCTAGGGCTCCAGACCTGAGTGGTGCTGCAACCCTGTTCACCAGGTCATGGCACCAGTCACTGAAGTTTGGCCTGGACACCTCTGGTCAGGGTCCAAATATGTTTGCCACCTCTCAGGCAGAAAAAACAACCACTGTCCCCTCTACCAGTCTGTTCCTCCTCTTCCCCTCCCAGGCGTTCCAGCACCACCAGGAGCCTGGAATCCTAGCCCATGAGCCCTCACACCCACCCACTCCCACAAGCCTAGGGTGACCAGACAGCAAATGTGAAAAATCGGGACAGGGGGTGGAGGGTAATAGGAGCCTATATAAGAAAAAGACCAAAAATCAGGACTGTCCATATAAAATCGGGACATCTGGTCACCCTACAAAAGCCTCAGCCCAGGGAGTCCCCTCTTACATTCCCCTCCCAGGAGCCCCTGTCTCCCCCACCCTGGTCCCCACTCCTTACCCCACCGGCTGGCGAGCCTTGGATGCATCCTGTTTTCTGGCACCGAGAGGAGCTGGAGTTGCCATGTCAGCTTGTTGAGGGCCTGACACATGAAGCAGGATATGAGTGATGCACCACAGTGCTCCCAGTGGCCATGTGACCTATGTGCCATAGTGGAAGCAGCAGCTGCCACTCCACTGTGTGCACACAGCAATGGTTGCATTTTGCAGCGTGTCATTTTTTCCCATTTGTAATTTAAAAGTAGCTTGTAAAAGAGATGCCCATACACCCCGCCCTGTGGCACATCACAACAGGCAATGCAGGAGAAAAAACAGCTAGGCTGGTTAAAAAACTGAGCAGGTGGTCATTATGTGAGTGGGGGCCCTGTGCAAGTGTATTCAGTGCACACCGGTTAATCCAGGCCTGCATGTGGACTGTCACTCGAAGAACTGGGCATTACACTGAAATGACTGGTGTACTCAGAGTTTCACAAAAGGAGGAGTACAAAAAGTGAGAATCCTCTGCCCTGGTTAATGGGGAATAACAAGCTATATTCATCTGAAGTAGGCTGGCAATCTGATTTAAACGAAGTGCAAATATTAAAACACTGCAGCTTTTGGAAAAAAACAAGTTCTATCTTTGTAGTACAGCCCTATGCTTTGAGAGAAGGGAGGGCTCTGTGGTTAAGGTGCTTGAATGGGACTTTATAGAGAGGGGTTTGATTTCTGGCTCTGCAACATGCTTCTTTGGTGACCTTGGGATGCTTAGATCCTAGCCCAATGCTCATTGAAGTTAGTGGACTCCCATTGACTTCAATGGACTTTGGGGTTGTGACCTTAATCTCTCTGTGTCACAGTTCCATAAAAGGCAGTGTTATCTTGCCCATTTCTCCCACCCGTTGTCCCTCTTGGTAACTTAAGTTATAAATTCTTCACTATTTGCTCAGCATAATGGGGCCCTGATCTCGTTGAGGGCCTCCAGGCATTACTGTAAGGCAAATAATAAATAGCAGTGGCTCAACTCATGACGTTAAACTAGTTCACTCTTTCATAATGTAATTAATTGGATGTTATATAATTTTGTCTTCTGTGAGCACTCTTATTTTTCACTTTGCTTTTCCTTTACAAGGCTTTACTCTTCAGAGTGTAAACTATGTGGAACAGGAATTTAATTATTTGTTTGTTGTTAATATATCTAACCTACTGCCAAGTGGTATGTACATTTATGGCACCCTATAAATGATACGTCACTCACTGTATTTTGGATGTAAATGAGACCATTGTCTTATAGTGACACCTGCTGGGAAAGTGGAAAAATAATAATGGCTGCTTCTCTCAGTAGTAGTATTTTTCAATGAAAGGGGAAATAAAGTACTTTTCTCTGTGACCTTGTTTTATTTCTGGTACAGTGCAAAGAGTTCCTAAGGCTAATCTTACTAGCAAGGAAAGGTGGTCCAGTAGTTAGGGTGTTAGTCTAGGACTTGGGAGACTCCAGTTCAATTCCTTGCTGTGCTACAGAGTGTGTGATCTTGCGCAAGTCACTTAATCTCTCTTGCCATGGTTCCCTGCTGTAAAATGGAGATACTGATAGTCCCCTACTTAACAGAAGTGTTATGAGAATAAATACATTAAAGGTGGTGAAGTGCTCAGATACTGTGGGGGGCCATGTAAATACCTTAGATAGGTGTCTCTTCTCCATAAACTTAAAAACTTCCTCTTCTTCTTTCTTCATTAGTTCCACTTGGATGGGAGGAAGGACAACTGTGTGGTTAAGGTACAAACATTGGAGGCAAGCAATCTGAGATCTCTGCAATGATCGTAAACAAATCATTTAGCCTGTATGTTCATTTCCTTACCCCTCTGTAAATGTGTGAGTGTGGGGTAATATTTACCCACCTCAGAAAGGTGGTGTAAAGTTTAATTCATTAATACTTGTAGTAAATGTTAAGATTTGTAGATGGAAGGTGATCTAGAAATACGTGTGTAACAGATGAATGACAAAGAAAGTACATTGTGATGTAGCAAAAGGCTTTATCAGTAGGAATTTGGGATAGCCACACCAAATGGGTGCTTTAATATCACATCAGACCATCATGTATTCTGTTCTTGCCACATAAAAACCTAGGGTGGATTCTGAACATGCATTAAAAATGAGGACGGGAAGGGCACAAAGAAAAGGGTAACCTTGCTGAGTGTGATACTGATACACTCGGAATGATTGCTGGATCAGTCTTTGATGCATGGACTAACTAACTTGCTGACCCATCCTAAACAAGGCCAATGGTGTAGGGGAGCTGACAGCATGAAGATCAGTAAGCATCCTCTAAGGCAGGTGGAAGGACAAGCTGGAGGAGCATGTGTCTGATGTTGGACTTGCTCCAGGTCTGCTGTCCTATAATTATAGAACACTATGCTCCTTACTGATAGGGTGACCAGACAGCAAATGTGAAAAATAGGGACAGGGGGTGGGAGGTAATAGGAGCCTATATAAGAAAAAGACCCAAAAATCGGGGCTGTCCCTATAAAATCGGGCCATCTGGTCACCCTACTTACTGATATTAATTATCTTGCACTTCCTGCTGCTCTCCATTCTCCACGTTATATCGCCTCTACCTTGCTTTCTATGTACCCATCACCCCCATCATTGCCTGTGGATTTTTCTACTGTTGCATTGGTGTTTTGCACTTTTTCCTGGTTAAGTTGCATATTGCTTAGGTGCTGTAGAGTTTATTTGCTCTTGTTCATCTATTTATTTTCTTCTGCTCCCTCCTTCAAATGATCCAGCCTGGTATGAGGGACTGCATCTGTGATGTCAGTTGTGATGAGAATTATGGGATACCTTCCCACACAAAGATATTCGCCTCACCCTAGCCTTATCCCTTTGGCTGAATGGACCTTTCTGTGTTCCTTACTAGAAGATCCCTTTTGAAAATGCCAGGTGTAGCCAGAGGAACTAAAACTCCCCCTTTAGCCACCGTCCATACTGCCAACTTTTCATGCGCAAGCTTTTGAAAATTCTGGCCCATATAAATAAAGTGAACCTACACAGGCTTCTATTGTTAGACAGGTTTGAACATCCATCACACAGGAGGAAGTCTTAATAACCATATGTGATATGAAAAATAGAAAAGTCCTGGACCCATGTGGCTTGCCAATAGAATATTATGAAACACTTAAAGAAAAACAGACATGACCTGTCAAAAATGGGTTTAATTTGGAATTGATGGAGAAGAAATAGCAGTTTCTAATCAAACTAATATAATGTTTGTTCTAAAACTGGAAAGGATCTTACAGCATACAGGCCAATTTTCTTATTAAATTCAAATGTAAAGATTCCAATTAAGGTATTGGCAAAAAGTCTATATCACATATTACCAAGTTATATCAACCAAGGCCTGATAAGATTTATCAAAGACAGTTATCTTAATAGTCAATATAAGAGGGGTATAAGGAATATTACATTCAGCTCAAATAAAAAGAACCTTCTAGTACTCCTATTGTTACATGCAAAAGCTTTGATAGAGTTAACTGGAATTATTCTAAATTAACACTAGGAATAGGCCTCAATTCATGGAAAGGATACAGCTCTGATACAGTCTCTCTCCAAAAAGGCACCATAGCAAGAGAACCACTTGTCCAACTTACTTCCAATGAATATTTTTTAAACAAGGTGTCACTATTGCTGGAGGACAACATAGATTGCTATCTACATGTTATTACCTGTCAACTCTGTGTTCTTGGGGAACCAGGGCACAGTACCCAGCCTGTCTGACTCAGGAAAGACCTTCCTGCCACCACCCCCCCCCACCCCACCCCCAGCCTCTGCTTGAAGCAAATCTGCATCAGAAGAAAGACTTACAAAAAACAATGAAAAGGCAGTGGGAGACACACCTAAACCCCTGGGATAAGGATAACAGGATTAAGGAAACTCCCCTACCCTCATTTGCATTGAAGATGGGACAAGGAGGCATCGCCATTAGCATACAGAATGGAGAACAGAGATTCCAAGGCAAGAACCACACAGAACTCTGGGACCAGAAAAGCAGGGAAGCAGTGCATGATGGGGGATCTCTGCTCCAGATGTTAATGAACCCACACCTGCACACACCCAGCTCAGTAGTTATCAGATCAATTCTAGTAATAAATCCTTTATTGGTATCCAAAATAGTGATGCTCCCTCATTGCATTGTGAGCTCCCTCCAGCTCCCATTGTCTGGCCTGAACAAAACAGCTGTGGTATACTCCCCTGAGCCATCAGTTTACACATAAACAAATCTAGTGTTCTCCCTTGAACCATTGTTGTTTCTCTACAAAAACCCCTACCCATGCTCAGGTAAGTGTTCTGATGCCTGGATCCAAAATCTGCATCAGTTCCATTGAGACTTATCTTCTCCTGACTGATCATGCTGGGGGCTGTGCCTGTCTCCAGCACTCCGGACCCTCAGCTACCACCACCACCTGGGAACCCCGATCGAGTCAAGCTTCACGGAGTGGTGAGAACTCATCTCTCTCTCTCTAGGTGTAGCCTTATGACCCTGACTTGTGTGATCAGTTATAGTTTTCTAAATCTGACTTTTATAATCAAATTTAAGTTAGATTTAATATTATAACTGGTTTGTTTGTTTGGCTCCCCTATGGTTATTACCTGGCAATAAGTAACTTTCATGATTAAGCTGGTTGCTTCTCTCTCTCTCTCTCACTCCTCCCCCCCGCCCCCGTGGGTGTGTTTTTTGGTTTCCTCATTCGCTCTGCAGCAACGCTCCTTGTACCTAAGCGAAAAGATCCCTGCAGCGCCCAAAATCCTGTGGGATTTGCTCATCAAGTGGGTTACTACCAGAACAATTGTAATGTGAAAGTGGGGATAGGGACGTGCTGAACCTGGGTGGCAGCTTGGAAGTGCTGCTCGACCCAGCCTCTCAGGTGTACTCTATTCCGGTGCAGTGCCCATAGCATCTGAGGGTGACAGCTGGGAGGTGCTGTTCAACCCAGCCTGCTGAATCCAAGGACCTATGAGGGTGACAGCTTGGACATGCTGCTCGACCCAGCCTACTGAGTCCAGGGACATATAAGAGGTCAACTTGGGAGTGCTGATTAAGTTGGTCCTCACAGACGTGCTCTGTTAATGTGTGTGTGTGTGTTTTCATCTGATTCTGGGGCTGGAGGAACCCAGCCAATGGGAACCTAGGTTCTGCAGGACAGCTCCACTGGGAGGGAACTTGCAGAAGGGAGGAGTAGAACTCCATATGAGAACACAAGTGACACAAGCAGTACATTGATAGAAGTACAGATCCCCCCCACCCCGCCCAGAAGAGTAAACCAAATAAAAGAGCGTACCCCAAAGTAATGGGCAAAGCTGGTAACAATGTAGGGAAATTTTATTTGCTTCCAGCCTGTTTTTGATTGTTTGTTTGTTTGTTTGTTTCTTTTAAAATTACTGGCCCTTCTGGAGCAAGTGTTTGAGAAAGTCTCTAGCTTTAAAGTGAACTACAGTAAATCAGAAATGTTAGGAGTAAGTATCTCTCTAAAAAAATTAATAAGATGTGATTTAAAAACTTGGATTTTAATGAGCACTCAATAAAATACCTAGGGGTATGTGCAAAGGAATATGTACCTAGGGGTATGTAAACCTGGTGATAGAATCCCCTGGCACCAGAGTTATCCCATTCCCATGTGTCCCTCTGGGGATATACCTATGGGATAGATGTACCAGAACCCCTTGATTCTACTTTGTTAGTGTGCCAGTAAGAATCATCAGTCAGAACTGGTGTCATTTTGTTGCATCACCACTGTGAAAACCAGTTTCCTGCCGCCGGGCTCCTCCCTATAGTAAAACCATTATTGTAGGGGTGGACCCCCGGAATACAAAGACTATGCTAGACTGTGACTAAAACACAATCAGTTGAATTTGATGACTCTTCTATTAGTCCCTCAGGGAGTTTCAGGCATTACAATAAGGCTTGCTGCCCTTGATATCTCTAAGCAGTTACTGTTACATACGCAAAATATAGGTCACATTCTTAAAAAAGGTTACAATTTCAGTTGATGATTTTTGCAATTTGATTCAGACATGTACAGATCTATACTAATCTGTCACACAGGATATATAAGAACCCCCCGCCCCCAGAAAACTCTGCCCTAAACCACAGGGTGAAGATTGCAGTGGAGCACTTCGTTCTTCTAGCACAGGCCTGCACAACTCGTAAAGCGGCGAGGGCCACATTCCTCCAAAGAAAACAGCTGAGGGCCGAAACCTCCTGGCCCCGCGGAAACACCCCGCCCCAGGGCTGTCCAGCCCTGTGGAAACAAACCCTCCTTCCCCAGCGCCGCCCCACCAAAACAGCTGTGGGCCAAAAAGAAAGGTTGGGGGTGGGGAGGTGATACTTTATTTTAAATCAACCAGGGGCTCCCAGCTAAAGAGGTGGCTGGGAGCCCTCAGGGTCAAATTAAAGGGCCCGGGGCTCTGGCAGCTGGGGGAACCCGGCAGGGCCGGCTCTAGGTTTTTTGCTGCCCCAAGCAAAACAAAATTTGGCTGCCCCCCTTCCCAGCCCTGGGCTCCCCCCTGTACCCTCCTGCTGCCCCAGTCCTGGGCTCTCCCCCCACCCACACACACCCCCTGCCGCCCCAGCGCTGGGCTTCCCCTTTCCTCCCCACCAGTGCCCCCCCCACCTCCTGCCGCCCCAGCCGTGGGTCACTGGTAACTCGCTCCCAGGGTGGGTCATTCAGCAGGAATTTTGGATGTGCACAAAACACAGACAGGATTGGTTCCCATATGGTTACAGAGCTGCAGTAAAGTGGAACAATTTTCAGCTTGTGTGATTGGAGGATATCTGGATGCATATTATAAGACTGTCCTCCATAAATGAGGAAAAGTTGAGGTGCCTTTATTATTCTTTTGTTCCACTCTTTCTTTCTATGGGGAATTTGCCAATGCAATATCACTGTCTTCCTTTCAAACAAACAAAAAGGCAATTCCAGTCCTAATAAGCATTTCTTGCTCAATTTTATCCTACTTTTTCTACAGCAAGTTACAGTGGATCAGTATATGTGATTTGGGAGAAATGAAGTAAAAACTGCCCAAACTGAGCTTGAGCACTCCTGAATTTTGAGGTGTTCAAATCTGGAAGGCAGGTGCTGGGGGGAGAGGGGGCTGTGGGCTCCACGGAGGAGCATGGCAGCAACTGTCTGGAGCTGCACGGAGCCAGACACGCTGGTCTGAGTGGCACGGTAAGCGGGCTGGGGGTTGGAGAAGGGTTAGGGAGTTCTGGGGGGCAGTCAAGGGACAGGGAGCAGGGGGGGTTGGGTGGGGCAGAGATTCGGAGGGGCAGTCAGGGGACAGGCAGCAGTTGGATAGGCATGGGAGTCCCAGAGGTTTATCAGGGGACAGGTATGGGGTGGGGTCCTGGGGGGAAGTTGGGGGGGGTCTCAGGAGGGGGCAGTTGGGGACAAGGAGAAGGGAGGCTTAGATAGGGGCTGGAGTCCCAAGGGGCAGTTAGGGGCAGGGGTCTCGGGAGGGGGCAATCGGGAGACAAGGAGCAGCGGCATTTAGATAGGGGGTGGGGTCCTGGGGGGCAGTTAGGGGCAGGGGTCCCGGGAGAGGGGTATCAGGGGACAAGGACCAGCGGTGCTTAGAGAGGTGGTGGGTGTTCTGGCGGGCAGTTGGGGCACTTTCCGGGGAGGGGGCAATCAGCGGCCCGGGGCTGGAATTCAAAGGGCTCTGGGCTGCTGGCAGCCGCGGGGAGCCCTGAGCCCTTTAAATCCCAGCCGCGGCTGGGAATCTCTGTGGGCAGCCCAGAGCCCACTGATTCCCTACTGCGGCTGGGATTTAAAGGGCTCTGGGCTCCCCACGGCTGCGGGCAGCCCAGAGCCCTCCGATTCCCGGCCGCGGCTGAGATTTAAAGGGCTCCGGGCTCCCCGTGGCTACCGGCAGCCCAAAGCCCTTTGATTCCCGGCCGCGGCTGAGATTTAAAGGGCTCTGGGCTGCCCGCAGAGCGCCGTGTGCGAGGGATTTAGAATCCCCCCGCGGGCCGCACAGTGAGGCTCCGCGGGCCGCATGCGGCCCAGGGGCCGTATGTTGTGCAGGCCTGTTCTAGCACAAAGGAACTATCTACAATAAGGATACAAGTTGTCTGTGCAGGAGACAGAGCTTTGACAGAGCCCAAGACTGTGGAATGAACTCCCGCAGGAACTAACGACTATCACAGATCTCTCCACCATCTGCTCCAAGAGCAAGATGCCTTTCTTTGACCTAGCATTCTCTAACAAATATAAAACAACATAAAAAACAGGAGTACTTGTGGCATCTTAGGCTTTGGCTACACTTACACTTCAAAGCGCTGCCGCGGCAGCGCTTTGAAGCGCTAAGTGTAGTCAAAGCGCCAGCGCTGGGAGAAAGCTCTCCCAGCGCTGTCCGTACTCCACCTCCCTGTGTGGAATAACGGACAGCGCTGGGAGCCGCGCTCCCAGCGCTGGGGCTTTGACCACACTGGCGCTTTGCAGCGCCGCAATTTGCAGCGCTGGAGAGGGTGTGTTTTCACACCCTGCTGCAGCGCTGCAAATGTGTAAGTGTAGCCAAGCCCTTAGAGACTAACAAATTTATTTCAGCATAAGCTTTTGTGGGCTACAGCTCACTTCTTTGGATGCACAGAATGGAACACACAGACAGGAGATATTTATATATACAGAGAACATGAAAAGGTGGAAGTATGCATACCAACAGGAAGAGTCTAATCAATTGAGGTGAGCTATCGTCAGCAGAAGAAAAAAACCTTTGAAGTGATAATTGAGATGACCCATAGAAGGTGTGAGGAGAACTTAACATAAGGAAATAGATTCAATTAGTGTAATGACCCAATCATTCCCAGTCTCTGTTTAAACCTAAGTTAATTGTATCTAATTTGCATATTAATTCGAGTTCAGCAGTCTCTCTTTGGAGCCTGTTTTTGAAGTTTTTTTGTTGCAAAATTGCCACCTTCAAGTATGTCACTGAGTGGTTAGAGAGGTTGAAGTGTTCTCCCACTGGTTTTTGAATGTTATTTATTCCTGATGTCCGATTTGTGTCCACTTATTCTTTTGCGTAGAGACTGTCCGGTTTGGCCAATGTACATGGCAGAGGGGCATTGCTGGTACATGATGGCATATATCACGTTGGTAGATGTGCAGGTGAATGAGCCCCTGATGGGATTATCACACATCCAGGTTTTCCTGGATATGACCTCTTTTTTGGTCCTCCAATCTCTGGCAGATTTTTTGAAATACAAACAGATGTCTGTGATTTTTCTCTGTTTGTCCTTTTTCCTTGCCCTCAGAGCTGGGAGCACGAAGAGCTGTAGCTGCTGGCTAGTACAGAAGTAAGGATGGCAAGGTATGGTTTTGCCACCCTTACTTCTGTGCTGCTGCTGGCAGTGGCACTGCCTTCAGAGCTGGGTGGCTGGAGAGCAGTAGCTGCTTGCTGGGCACTCAGGTCTGAAGGCAGCACTGCCGCCAGCAGCAGCACAGAAGTAAGGATGGCATGGGATGGTTACTTAGCTCTGTAGGGTTCTGTACTGATGCTGCAGAAGCTATGTCTGGTACCAAGAGAATATGTGTGTGTGTGTGTGTGAGAGAGAGAGACAGCCTGAAATATTTTCAAAGGGTGGGGCCCAGTAAAAAAATATTTGAGAACCCCTGCTATATAGAATAGAATAGATCCTGGGACCCTGACAAATGGGTCAGAGCCAAGGATTGCATTTTGGGACACGTAAGCTTTTTCTTTCCTTTCTTTAATTTAAGATGAAAAGGCCTTAGCTCGTATAGATGATGTAAAATGTAAATCTAACAGTAATATTAGATGAACTGTTTGTTTTTGTTCTTAGTTTCCTTAAAACAGAGGTAGAGGAGGTTCTGGAACCCAACCCTCACTGTCACCTTGGTCAGTTATATTCTTGTTCTTGATCTCCATTGCTGTGGAATATGCCAGTAAGTGTTCTTTCTCTAGAAAGTACAGTCTGTAAGAACACAGCTGCAAGTTCTGAAGATGCAAATATCTATGAAATATTCCTTCAGTTATTCAGATAATTAGGGTAAAAAGCATGTTACACTAAAAAGTGTTGGGTTCATGTGGTGCAGCTTTTATCAGTCTTTTGCGCTCTCATGTTGTGGATTTCCTATCACATATAGCCCTAGGGCAGAAAAAGCTGCTCAGTGGTTTGAGCATTGGCCTACTAAACCCAGGGTTATGAGTTCAATCCTTGAGGGGGACATTTAGGGGTCTGGGGCAAAATCAGTACTTGGTCCTGCTAGTGAAGGCAGGGGACTGGACTCAATGATCTTCAAGGTCCCTTCCAGTTCTATGAGATAGGTATATCTCTCTATGTTAATAAGCTAATAAATATTCCTGAATGACTATAGCCTACAATGACATTATCCTAAAATATAAGACTAAGGTCAGATAGACTACTAATTATGACCCCAAAATCTATTAACAGAAAAAATGCTGAAGATTTAGGAAGGAAATCCCAGCAGATTTAGTCAAAAATTTCCACACATTTCATTCTCAGTGAGAACCACCATTTCTAAAGATAGTATAGAGCAGAAGTTGTTGGGAATGGTGCAAGAAACTATGATAATCTTGTCAAGTATCAGAGGGGTAGCCGTGTTAGTCTGGTTCTGTAGAAGCAGCAAAGAATCCTGTGGCACCTTATAGACTAACAGATTCTTCTTGCATCCGAAGAAGTGGGTATTCACCCACGAAAGCTCATGCTGCAAAACGTCTGTTAGTCTATAAGGTGCCACAGGATTCTTTGCTGCTTCTATGATAATCTTATTCTGGAAAATGTAAATGACTGTCTTCAAGTGGGTCTTTGATTTATAGATAATCACTGACCTTGGCTATCATCTCTTAGAGAGGTGGATTAGCTATAATGATGGAAAATTCCCTTCCTTCGCTGTAGGAAGCATCTACACTATGATGCTATGGCAGCACAGCTGCAACATTGTAGCTGTGCTATGGTAGCTGCTGTAGTGTAGACATAGCCTTAGTCAGGTTGGGTGGCACAGAAACCTTACAGCCTACTTCTCTCTCTGCTGATCTTCCCAATCCTTCCACTTCTCTAGCATCAGCTCTCTCGCTCTCTCTCTTCACCTTCACACATTCTAACTATTGTTAGCATGAGAGCCTTCTGCTGTGAAAATCCTGCCATCTAGAACAGCCTTCTTGTAAAATCTCTGCCTCAAAGACTCCACATCTATCTTCAAATTTCATCTGATTACATCTAGTATCTGAAAACTATGCAAATTCCTATTGTAGTAGACAAGGTTTACATAAAAATTTTCATCTTTTCTGCTTTCCCTGTTTCTCCCGTTGTTCCTTTCTGCTAATATCCATTACCTTTTAATTTTGTAACTGAATTATTTAACTCTGTAATCATACCAGGATATAATATGACATATATTATACAAAATAAATTTGTACTGTAATGTATTAGTCATTGAAAGGAAGTGCTGCATCTGGAAACACTGACTCACTGTGGCAGGAAGCAATAGGAGGACTTGTGGTGACTAAACTCACAGTCAAGGAGAGGAACAGTTAGGAGGAAAATCTTAAGAAAGGGAAGGGGGAATGGAAGAAAAAGAAACAGGCTTAGAGTTCTTAACTTGTAGAATAAATGTATATTCCTCTGTTGTAACATGTTCATTATGTGTTACAGTCCAGAAACTATAAATTAAGATTTTCAAAAATAGGACCTTAAAGTTAGCCACTGAAATATTTATTTAAACTCTTAATGTTCTAATTTTCAGAGATGCTGAGCACCTTGGGCTCTCATTGACTGCAAAGAGACTAGTGAGTGTTCAGTACTTCTGAAAATTGGGTCATACATTGCAAGTATTGAACACCCAGCAACTCCAATTGAAGTCAATGAATTTAGGAATATAACTTTAAAATCTTAGCCTCAAGAAGTAGATTTATGAGAACAAAGGTCTGAGAAGAGGTTGATTGTAATTGATTTGATTATATCAGCGCAAACGTTTGTGAGCACACATTTCTGTTTAAGAGTGGATTATTTCAATTTAGCTTAAATTGATTAGGAATGGGTAAAACAACTAAAATAAGCCACATGTAACCAAAATGAGAGTCTCACGCAGGCATTTATGCCAATTTAATTAAATCAGTTCAGATTAAATGAGTGCAATTTAGGTGCTTGAAGGGAATCAGATTTGGATGGTGTTAAATTCTTGATAAATCTTGCCTTTATTATACAACTTTGGAGGCCTCTCTCTATATCTTGGAAAAAGATTTCCACACAATTGCTAGTTGATTACTTGGATACTACCATCTGTTTGGGTGAGGCTGAGCAAATAGAGGAAGACAATTCCAGAAAGATAATTGTATTTAATTACTGATGATAGAGCTACCCAGCCTGGAAACAATGAGCCAGTGCAGTTACATAAAAGATGAATTTGGTCTAAGTACATAAAAACGGTCATACTGGGTCAGAACAATGGTCCATCTAGCCCACTATCCTGTCTTCCGATGGTGGTCAATGCCAGATGCGTCAGAGGGAATGAACAGGACAAGTAATCATAAAGTGATCCATCCCATTGCCCATTTCCAGCTTCTGGCAAATAGAGGCTAGGGACACCATCCCTGCCCATTCTGGCTAATAGCCATTTATGGACCTAACCTCCATGAATTTATCTAGATTTGTTTTGAACCCTGTTATAGTCTTGGCCTTCAACATCCTCTGGCAAAGAGTTCCACAGGTTGACTGTATGTTGTATGAAGACATTTTAAAAAAGTAATAGCAATTTTTTTTTAATTACATCAGAAGCAGGAAGCCTGCTAAGCAACCAGTGGGGCCACTGGACAATCGAGATGCTAAAGGAGCACTCAAGGACAATAAGGCCATTGCGGAGAACCTAAATGAATTCCTTGCATCGTTCTTCATGGCTAAGGATGTGAGGGAGATTCCCAAACCTGAGCCATTCTTTTCAGGTGACAAATCTGACAAAGTTCTGAAAGAACTCAAATGTGAAATTGCGGAACTATTAACTAAGGTTTGTAACCTGTCCTTTAAATCGGCTTCGGTACCCAATGACTGGAAGTTAGCTAATGTGCCGCCAATATTTAAAAAGGGCTCTAGGGGTGATCCCGGCAATTACAGACCGGTAAGTCTAACGTCGGTACCGGGCAAATTAGTTGAAACAATAGTAAAGAATAAAATTGTCAGACACATAGAAAAACATAAACTCTTGAGCAATAGTCAACATGGTTTCTGTAAAGGGAAATCGTGTCTTACTAATCTATTAGAGTTTTTTGAAGGGGTCAACAAACATGTGGACAAGGGGGATCCAGTGGACATAGTGTACTTAGATTTCCAGAAAGCCTTTGACAAGGTCCCTCACCAAAGGCTCTTACGTAAATTAAGCTGTCATGGGATAAAAGGGAAGGTCCTTTCATGGATTGAGAACTGGTTAAAGGACAGGGAACAAAGGGTAGGAATTAATGGTAAATTCTCAGAATGGAGGGGGTAACTAGTGGTGTTCCCCACGGGTCAGTCCTCGGACCAATCCTATTCAATTTATTCATAAATGATCTGGAGAAAGGGGTAAACAGTGAGGTGGCAAAGTTTGCAGATGATACTAAACTACTCAAGATAGTTAAGACCAAAGCAGATTGTGAAGAACTTCAAAAAGATCTCACAAAACTAAGTGATTGGGCAACAAAATGGCAAATGAAATTTAATGTGGATAAATGTAAAGTAATGCACATTGGAAAAAATAACCCCAACTATACATACAACATGATGGGGGCTAATTTAGCTACAACGAGTCAGGAAAAAGATCTTGGCGTCATCGTGGATAGTTCTCTGAAGATGTCCACGCAGTGTGCGGAGGCGGTCAAAAAAGCAAACAGGATGTTAGGAATCATTAAAAAGGGGATAGAGAATAGGACTGAGAATATATTATTGCCCTTATATAAATCCATGGTACGCCCACATCTCGAATACTGTGTACAGATGTGGTCTCCTCACCTCAAAAAAGATATTCTAGCACTAGAAAAGGTTCAGAAAAGGGCAACTAAAATGATTAAGGGTTTAGAGAGGGTCCCATATGAGGAAAGATTAAAGAGGCTAGGACTCTTCAGCTTGGAAAAGAGAAGACTAAGGGGGGACATGATAGAGGTATATAAAATCATGAGTGATGTTGAGAAAGTGGATAAGGAAAAGTTATTTACTTATTCCCATAATACAAGAACTAGGGGTCACCAAATGAAATTAATAGGCAGCAGGTTTAAAACAAATAAAAGGAAGTTCTTCTTCACGCAGCGCACAGTCAACTTGTGGAACTCCTTACCTGAGGAGGTTGTGAAGGCTAGGACTATAACAATGTTTAAAAGGGGACTGGATAAATTCATGATGGCTAAGACCATAAATGGCTATTAGCCAGGATGGGTAAGAATGGTGTCCCTAGCCTCTGTTCGTCAGAGGATGGAGATGGATGGCAGGAGAGAGATCACTTGATCATTGCCTGTTAGGTTCACTCTTTCTGGGGCACCTGGCATTGGCCACTGTCGATAGACAGATACTGGGCTAGATGGACCTTTGGTCTGACCCAGTACAGCCTTTCTTATGTTCTTATGTTCTTAACTGTCCCAGATTAAGGAGTCATTATAGGCGGTTTTGGAACAAATTGATAAACTAAACAATAATAAGTCACCAGGACTGGATGGTATTCACCCAAGAGTTCTGAAGAAACTCAAATGTGAAATTGCAGAACTACTAACTGTAGTTTCAAAGAGTCCTGTGGCACCTTATAGACTAACAGACATATTGGAGCATAAGCTTTTGTGGGTGAATACCCACTTCGTCAGATGCATGTAGTGGAAATTTGCAGAGGCAGGTATAAATATGCAGGCAAGAATCAGTCTAGAGATAACAAGGTTAGTTCAATCAGAAAGGATGAGGCCCTCTTCTAGCAGTTGAGGTGTGAACACCAAGGGAGGAGAAACTGCTTTTGTAGTCTGTTAGCCATTCACAGTCTTTGTTTAATCCTGAGCTGATGGTGTCAAATTTGCAGATGAACTGGAGCTCAGCAGTTTCTCTTTGAAGTCTGGTCAGATCTACTCAGGACACTCCCTATGGACGCCATCATCTCGGGCATTGGAACTCTCACTGAAGGACTGTCTGGATATGTAGACTCTCTACTCAGACCCTATGCTACAGCACTCGCTATCTCCGTGACACCACTGATTTCCTGAGGAATGTAGACACAAACATTTCCTCAGCTCCCGTCCTTAATTGCTAGAAGAGGGTGTCATCCTCCCTGATTGAACTAACCTTGTTATCTCTAGACTGAGTCTTGCCTGCATGTTTCCTCTACGTGCATCTGATGAATCATAGAATATCAGGGTTAGAAGGGACCTCAGGAGGTCTTCTAGTTCAACCCCCTGCTCAAAGCAGGGCTAATCCCCAGACAGATTTTTGCCCCTGATCCCTATGTGGCCCCCTCAAGGATTGAACTTGGGTTCTGCAGGCTAATGCTCAAACCACTGAGCTATCCCTCCCCCCTTCACCCATGAAAGTTAATGCTTGAATACGTCTGTTAGTCTATAAGGTGCCACAGGACTCTGTTGCTTTTTACAGATCCAGACTAACACGGCTACCCCTCTGATACTTAACTGTTGTTTGTAACCTATCATTTAAATCAGCTTCTGTACCAAATGACTGGAGGATAACTAATGTGACGCTAATTTTTTAAACAGTCTCCAGAGGTGATCCTGGCAATTACAGGCCGGCAAGCCTGACTTGAGTACTGGGCAAACTGGTTGAAATTATAGTAAAGAACAAAATTGTCAGACACGTAGATAAACATAATTTGTTGAGGAAGAGTCAACATGGTTTTTGTAAAGGGAAATCATGCCTCACCAATCTATTAGAATTCTTTGAGAGGGTCAACAAGCATGGGACAAGCCTTTGACAAGGTCCCTCACCAAAGACTCTTAAGCAAAGTAAGTTGTCATGGGATGAGAGGGAAGGTTCTCTCAGTAACTTGTTAAAAGATAGGAAACAAAGGGTAGGAATAAATTGTCAGTTTTCAGAATGGTGGGAGGTAAATAGTGGTGTCCCGCAGTGGTCTGTACTGGGACCAGTCCTATTCGGTATATTTATAAATGATCTGGGAAAAGGGGTAAACAGGGGAGGTGGCAAAAATTGCAGATGATACAAAACTACTCAAGATAGTTAAGTCCAAAGGAGACTGTGAAGATCTACAAAAGGATTTCACAAAACTGGGTGACTGGACAACAAAATGGCAGATGAAGTTCAATGCTGATAACTGCAAAATAATGCACATTGGAAAACATTATTCCAATTATACATATAAAATGATGGGGTCTAAATTAACTGTTACCATTCAAAAAAGAGATTTTGGAGTCATTGTGGATAGTTCTCTGAAAACATCCACTCACTGTGCAATGGCAGTCAAAAAAGCTAACAGAATGGTGGGAATCATTAAGAAAGGGATAGATAATAAGCCAGAAAATATCATATTCCCTCTATATAAATCCATGGTATGCCCACATCTTGAATACTGTGTGCAGATGTGTTACCCAATCTCAAAAAAGATATATTGCAATTGGAAAAGGTTTAGAAAAGGGCAACAAAAATAATTAGGGGTATGGAATGGCTTCCATATGAGGAGTGATTAATAGGACTAGGACTTTCCAGCTTGGAAAAGAGACGACTAAGGGGGATATGATAGAGGTCTATAAAATCATGATTAGTATGGAGAAAGTATATAAAGAAGTGTTATTTACTCCTCATAACACAAGAACTAGGGGTCACCAAATAAAATTAATAGGCAGCACTCTTAAAGCAAACCAAAGGAAGCATTTTTTCACACAGCACACAGTCATCCTGTGGAACTCCTTGCCAGAGGATGTTGTGAAGGCCAAGACTATAACAGGGTTCAAAAAAGAGCTAGATAAATTCATGTAGAATAGGTCCATCAATGGCTATTAGCCAGGATTGACAGGGATGGTGTCCCTAGTCTCTGTTTGGCAGAAGCTGGGGATGGGCAGCGAGATGGATCACTTGATGATTACCTGTTCTGTTCATTCCCTGTGGGGCACCTGGCATTGACCACTGTCGGAAGACAGGATACTTGGCTAGATGGACCGTTGGTGTGACCCAGTATGTCCGTTCTTATGTTCATTAATTCAGAAAATGAATATAAATTATAAAAGCCATATGATGTGGACTTGAAACACATTTAATTTCATATACTGTGTGCAGTGTTTCAGTATATAAATGTAAGCTCATACACCAATGGATAGGAAATAGTGTCACAGTTCAGGGCAATTGCACAGGTATTTCCCCTTAGTGGTCCAACAAGGGCAGCCACAGCCACTTTCAGGCTTTCAGCTCCCCAGCTATTGCTTTTCTTGGTGGACACCTGGGTCTCACTTCCTTCTAACTGGCATATTTCCAGGCTGCACAGTTCACTCTCTTCACTGTGTTATTCCCAGCAGTGATAGGCTGCCCAGCACACCTGCTTGCTTCCTCTTCAAAGACTGATAACAGAGTGATTTCCAACTGTTATGTTACCAGACGGTTCTATTTTATTCTTAAAGTAAAAGCACTACAGAAAAAAACATATTAAAGACAATAAAAGAACATATACACATGCTAATAAGGCCAGGTCTACGCTGTAAACTTACATCCGCATAACTACATCGCTCAGGGGTGTGAGAAATCCACACTCCTGAACAATGCAAGTTATACTGACCTAACCACCAGTGCAGCTGCGCCACTGCAGTGTTTTAAGTGTAGACCTGCCTAGGCTTACCAGGCGCAGCACCCCAACTCTAACATGGGCTCTGGCAGGAACAGTCCTTCGACACTTCACTCAAGAGATTTCCACTTCAAATCAGAACAAACACACTCAGATCCGCCCTTTATACAGTTCAGGGGTCTTTGATCAGAAGTTTCCAAAAACAAGTAATTAGTATACAATGGGTCTCTCACCTCAGGGCATAGCTTAAAAATATTGACTTCAGAGAAGGATTAGCATGCTCCTCACGCCCACATACTTCCTAGGAAATCCGCTTCACAGGTATTGTTCCAAAAAGCCCTTTGAAGTTCCTAATGCCTTCCAGAGATTATATTAATCTTGTCTACCTGCTAAAGAAGTTCCATACAACCTCACAGAAGTACATAAACCTTTGCATTTTTAATACGAAGATGTTTAATATAATTCCAAAGATGTTAAACTTAATTCAATAAAGTTTCACTTAATTCAATGAGGTTTGTCCAGGATGCACAGCTAAAAATTGTGCAGTACGAAGTCTGAGAAAGACCTAGGAAGAGTGTCAGTAGACAACTAACTCCCTCTCTCCCCCCCCCCCCCAATCCTGCACTGTGTAGCACTGTGGTGGACCGCTGCACTCATGTAGAGCCACAATGAAGTTGATACAGCTTCGTGGGGGTCACAAGTCTTTCCACATAGGTCACAATGCAGGCTCAAGACCAAATACAACTTCATACTTGAATAAAGAGGTCATGATTATGAACAGATTTTCATAAACAGACTAAATCAGGGAAGAGTGGAAACAATCTAATGCCTGATTATGCAGTAGAAAAGGGCCAATTCCTACAGTCCGTATTCAGATTTGACTCACGCAAATCTCCCATAGACTTCAATGGAACATTTGAGTGAGTAAGGACTGCAGGATCAGGCACATAAAGAGTGGCCCTGCAAAATTCAGGTAGTTAGACTGGTTGACCTAAATAAAAGGGTTTTTACAACATTCTCAACTTTTATTCTATACTATCATTAGAAGTGGTGGTTCCCATAGAGAATGAAATGTATGGAAAATTTGGACTAAATCTGCTGGGATTTCCGTCCTAAATCTTCAGCATTTTGTTCTGTGTTTATGGAATTCAGGGTCACAATTAGTAGTCTATTTGGTCTTACTTTTGTATTTTAGTATCATTTGTCATTGCAGGCTTTAGTCATTCAGGAATATTTATTAGCTTATTAAAATGAATAGCTTTTTGTGCCCTAGGACTACATGTTATAGAAAATCCCAAGATGAGAACACAGAAAACTCATAAAAGCTGCACCACATGAACACAACCCTTTTAGTTTAACATTGCTTTTTACCCTAATTAGCTGAATAACGGAAGGAATATTTCATAGATATTTGCACCTTCAAAACTTGCATCTGTGTTCTTACAGCATGTACTGTCACTACATTGGCACATTCATCAGCAATGGAGATCAAGATCATAACAATGATGCTAAGTGTGATGGTTCTTGGGGTACCTAGGACTGTGAATCCCTTTGTTACCACCTGCTTCCAGTGGGGAGTCTTGCCTGTAGTGGCTGGGTGTTAGCTCCATAATGACACCAGCCTTTCAGCCACTCAAGCATTCTCCTCTGGGCTATGCCAGCTCTGTCTTTGCATTGCAGGTTAACAATAGGTCCATCCCAGTCCTGGAGTCCCTTTGAAGCATTGCCCTGTGATACCCAGTCATCCCCCTCACCCACTGACTACTCTCAGAAATCCCAGGTCCTCTGCCACCAAAGGAGCAGTGTAACCCAGTTTCACTTTGAACCACTGCTCCTGTATAACACAGTTTGTAATGAAACAAAAGAAGGTTTATTTAAGTAAGAATAGAGGTTCCACTAGAAACAAGAGAGAGTGATGGAAATAAATAGTTACACTACAAAATGTGAACTGGGGCTTGCACTTATTAATAGTTACTTTTCTTATTTAATCAAGTAGGTATCCCCACAAAGTGCAGTCTGTTGCAGAGCGGGCTGGCTTCCCAGGAACCAGCGCTGACAGATTCTTCCTAAAAGTGTGGGGAGGAGGGCACAAGACCCCACCCCCTCTGTGGCCCCACCCTTACCCCTCCTCTTTCCCCCTAGGTCCGGGCCCCTAGCCAAGACAGAAGCCGGAGCCTGGCTGTGGAGCCCAGACCCATTCACCTGCTTGCAGTGTGGGGGTCCAGAGAGCAGCCCCTGTCCTGTGTCCCCATCCCCCAGACTTTCAAAAGTGGGCGGGCCAAGGCCCCTTGGCTCTCCCTGTCCTGGTGCCCCGACCAGGAACCACGATCCAATCTTACAAGAAAAATACCCTCGCTCAACAAGATGTTGGAGTCATTGTGGATAATTCTCTGAAAACATCCACCCCATAGGCACCAACTCCATGGCTGGAGCACACACAGAAAAAAATAGTGGGTGCTCAGCACCAACCAGCCACAGCTGTTCAGCGATGCCACTGGTCAGCTAATCCAGGGCATTGCCGAACAGCTGATAGGCGGCTCTGCTGGCAAACAGCTGTTTGGTGGCTTGGAGAAGGGGTTGGGGGAGGGCAGAGAGCAGTGAGTGGCAGACATGCGGGGGCCTTGGGGAAGGGGTGAAGTGAGGGCGTGCAGGGCCGGTGCAAGGATGTTTCGCGCCCTAGGCAAAACTTCCACCTTGTGCCGCGCCCGTGCCCCCGCCCTGAGGCGCCCCCCCCATGGCAGCTACCCCCCTCCACTCTGAGGCGCCCCCCTTGTGGCTGCTCCCCACCCCCCACCCTCTTCCCTGAGGCACCCCCCCCGCCCCAGCTCACCCCTGCTCCGCGCATGAGCACAAGCACCCCAAGCACGCCATGGCTGCTTCACTTCTCCCGTCTCCTGGGCTTGCGGTGCCAATCAGCTTAGGCGCCGCAAGCCTGGGAGGTGGGAGAAGTGAAGCAGCCACGGAGTGCTCGGGGAGGAGGCGGGGCAGGGGTGAGCTGGGGCGGGGAGTTCCCCTGCGTGCTGCCCCCTCCCTTACTTGCTGCAGGCAGCCCTCCCCGCGTTCCCCTGCCCCAGCTCCCTCCGCCTAAATGCCGGCAGTGACTGGGGCGGCCGAAGATCTGGCCGCCGCAGTCGCTGCCAAAGAAAATGGCGCCCCCCAAATCCCAGCGCCCTAAGCGACCGCCTAGGTCACCTAAATGGTTGCACTGGCCCCTCCACACAAAGAGCCTCCTCACCGTGCACCCAGCACCCAACCCTCCACCCTGCTAAGCCACACCCTGCACCCAGACCCTCCCACCAAGTTCCTGCCAGCATCTGGACCTCCGCTGAGGCCCTCCCCGCACCCGCATCTGGACCACTCATCTCCCACTGAGCCCCCCGCATTCAAACCCTGACAAGCCCCACTCTCTGCACTTGAACCACCCCATTGAGCTCCCTGCACCTGCACCCCCACCCCACTGAGCCTGAGTCCCCCAGCAAACAGACCCCTCGCTGATCCCCCCACACCCAAATCCCCCTGCTGAGCCCCATCCTCCAGTATTCAGACCTCCCTGCTGAGCCCCAACCACCTTCACCTGGACCTCTTTGTAGAGTCCCATTTCCTCTGTACCTGGAACCCCCCTAATGAGCCCCTGTGCATCCAGACCCTCCCCCTCAGACCCCACACTAAGCCACCTGCACACAGAACCCTCTCACCCCACACCTGGATCTTCCCACACTAAGCCCCTCCACACTGGATCCTATTGGGCTGAGCAGGAGACCAGGGCTGGGTGTGCGTGCGAGGCTCTTTCCCTCTTGTTTGCTGTCTTGGTGTGCCTGGCATGGAGGAGCAGGGCCCTGGGGTGTTTCTGGGGCAGGCCCAGCCCATGCACTGTGTCAGGGTCAGGTACAGCAGGGTCTGGGGGCAAGAAGGGGGCTGCAGGGTGATTTCCCACCTCTGTGCAGACAGTGGCCTGCGCTCCCCACTGCCATGCTAGAGCCTCCACATTTATTTATTGACAAATAAAATATGCAGAATTTTGCATAATTTTAAAATATTGTGTGCAGAAGTTTAAATTTTTTGGTGCAGCATTTCTTCAAGACCATATATGCTGAAACAATCTTTTGTCTTTATTCATAGCCAGGGCAATCCCATGTGTGTTGTAATCGTCCTTTTTTTACCTCCAAGTGGTTGTGGTTGTTTGCCGTTGTCTTTGATAGCTTTCTACTGACTTAGGCCCAGATCCCTCAAAGATACTTAGGGTATATCTATACCAGCAGTTCTCAAACTGCGGGTCATGACCCCACAGTGGGCCACGACCCCATGTTAGTGGGGTCACCATGGCTGGCTTAGACTTGCTGAGGCACAGGGCCAAAGTCCAAGCCCTACCGCACCGGGCTGAAACCAAAGCCTGAGGGCTTCAGCCCTGGGTGGCGAGGCTCAGGTTACAGGCCCGTTACCTAGGGGTGAAACCCTTGGGCTTTGGCTTTTGTCCCCCGACCTGGAGCAGCAGGACTCGGGCAGGCTCAGGCTTCAATTCCCCTTCCTGGGGTCGTGTAGTAATTTTTGTTGTCAGAAGCGGATTGTAGTGCAATTAAGTTTGAGAACCCCTGATTACTGCTTCTGGAGTGAGTCTCCCAGTGCGGGCTAGCAGACTTGTGTTCGTGTGGCTCGTACTAGCGTGCTAAAAAGAGGTAATGTGCATGTTCCGGCTGGGGCTCAGACCCTGAAGCCCAGTAATTTTACAATGTATATTGTACAGACCACACCATTCAGAGATAAGACACACTGGGTGATCATATACTGGAAGGTCTGGGCCCAAATAGATTTTGTTTTCAAATTAAATGGAGGATTATTATTTAGAAGGATTTGTAGTAGAAATGTATTTTAAAGAGGAATTTCAATGAAGAAATTGAACTAGGAGAAATACAGCCTAAAATGCTGTATGACCGAGAGAAGACACAAAGCTTAGTATGTGAGAATATGAAGGGCTTGTCCACACATGAAAGTTACTGCAGAATAAGGTAGGGTGTGAATTTAAAGCAGAATAGCTACTCCTGGATAACTCCATGTGTAGACACACTTATTCCAGAATACGAGTGCCTTTTTCTGGTTTAGTTTAATCCACTTCCAAAGCCCTAAGTCTATACCTACACTAAACTTTTTCTATGAGGTTTCCCACCATAACTACCAGTGGGACAATTCCAGTGATGAAGACAATGGGGGAACAGTACTATAGACTAGCTGTTGGTATCTTAACCACCATGTCATCTATCACTGTACAGACCTGGTCTAGATGAAACAGTGGTTAAAGTACTGGCATCTTGTCTGTACTAGAGCTCCCACCAATGGAACCATCCCAGTGCTAGAAATGGTGGAAAATTTGAGGAGACAGTCTAGTGTAGACAAAGCCAAGATAAGTGGTTAAGCAGAAGGTTTAGATGGAGTGAAGGGAGAAAGAGGAGGAACAAGGAAAAATAAAACCAGACTTAGTAAAGAGAAAATTGGTTCATAGCCAGCATGAGATATTTTTAAGAGTAAAATGTACATCCAACACTTTGTCAAGAGATTTTTTTTCCCCTTACCAAGAATCCTATAGCGAAAAGAATGTTTTAGTAACGTATTCAAATGATTGAGAGCCAGGAATTCATGATTTCTAATCGCAGTTCCAATACAGACCATCACTGTAGTTTTAGAATCATAAAAGAAATTAAAAAGGCTTACAGAATTATATCACTGAACCCATCCTTTTTAGGTAAGCCATTTAAATCCAGTGCTTCACTTTACTCCTCTGTAAAACAGTAGTAATTACTTACCTAACTCAAGGGTGCTGTGAATGATAATTTAATTAAAGTTTGTAAGCAGTTGGAAGATGAAAAGGAAGAGCTATGTACTTGCTAACGGTTATTACTTTTATTATTACTGTTATCGTACTGAGCTATTGTAAACTACTGAAAGATACCTGGAGTAACATGTATTTCCTTGAGATGGCTTTTTTTTTTTTGGAGAGGAGATTGGTATTTTGTATACTTCCACTAAATATGCAAAAATTAAGTCTGCATTATGTGCTTTTGTCTACTCTGGAAGCAAAGAAGTAGAAGTACTTAATAAATGTGGATTAACATAAAAGGAGCATAATAATATGTTTTAACCTATACTTACACAAACTCACTCTACTGCTTTTGCTGAAAATTCCACAGTATTCCACCCCAGTAATTTTCTAGGTCGTTTGCCAGGTGCATTCCTATTTCAGGTTATGTTTATATAAGCATGATATGGATAGAATTGACTTCTTTCCATTGGCAGTAAAAGGTAATTTCTTACCTATAACTCTTTGTGACAAAGTCAGGCCGCAAGAGGGTCTTCATATTGGGTTTTGGGAGGTGGGCGGGTGCAAGCTCACCCACGGTAAAAGGACCCTCCCCCAGCCTATCAGGAGGATCCACTGAGCCTGGGACTCAAATAATTACGGGGGGTGGGGGCAACTGAAAAAATAACAAGGACGGGTGTGTGGGTCAAAGGGTCAAAAGTAGGGAACCTGAAGGGGACACCGAGCAGAGAACCCCGGACAGTGCCCACTGCTTTTCAAAGGTGTCAAGAGAGCCAGCGGATGCTGCCCAGAGGAACTCTGCCCGGATACGTGAGCGGAGAGAGGAACTGAAGTAGTAGCCATGGACGCAAAGAACCCCCTCAGCCAACCTCCTCTTCCTGGTGTTATAGATGCCTCTTTGACCATCGCGAAGAGGAAGTTGACGAAGAGGTCCTGCAACTTTGTGGGGCCACAGACAGGGTGTGCATATATAAAAAGGTGTGGGGAGAAGTGCAGCCAAAAATGTAAAAGGAGGACCAGGAGTTGCTGGAATAGGGGCTGCAGCCTGGTGCACTCAAGAGAGGCGTGCACCAGGGTCTCCCTCACGCCGCAAAAGGGACAGATATCGGGAATGGAGGTGAACTGCGCCAGGTACATGTCCGTGCTCACGGCTCCATGAAGGAGCTGCCAACAGATATCTCCGGCGGGTCGTGGAGCCAAGGTGGAGTATAGGCTGGCCCACTGGGGTTCCTCACCCTTGACAGATGACATTAGGTCCTGCCATTTAGTGTCGGGGCAGGACACAAGGGTGAGGAAATGGAGAGTATGGAGCACGAGTGTGTACAGATGTGCCAGTGGCGCAGTTCTAAAGCAAACCTGCTGCAGGTCATGCAGCCAGCTCGAGGTGTATGGGTGGGCAGCCAGGGAGGGTCACGGGACAGGGATCCAAGTCCTCCAGAGCTTGAGGGGGATGTACATGCCCCCCACCACCAGGCCCTTCCCCACTGCCTCCTGGGTGGCAGCCTCCGATGCCAGGAAAAAAACCACCTTCCCATACATCTTGGAGGCCACCACCATGGCTGTGAGTCCCACCACCCTCACCAACGCTCACATTTGGTCTCTACGTGGGGTGAGGTGGGCACCGGGAGGCAACAGACACCCCATGCTTCCTGGTCAGGGTGGGAAAGGGTACCCGGCCATCAGGGATGGAACCGGAGGCGGTGGCCAGGAAGGATGACAAGGTGGCGGGTGGAGGGGCTGCGGCCACCTGGGTGTACGCTCTGGGGGTTGAGGGAAGGATGCTGGTGGGTGCAGAGCACCCACCAATTTTTCCCTGTGGGTGCTTCAGCCCCGGAGCACCCACGGAGTCAGCACCCAGGGGCGACTCCAGGCCCCAGCACGCCAAGCGCGTGCTTGGGGCGGCATGCCGCGGGGTGCGCTCTGCTGGTCGCTGGGAGGGTGGCAGGCGGCTCCGGTGGACCTCCCGCAGGCGTGCCCGTGGAGGGCCCGCTGGTCCCGCGGCTCCACAGGAGGCTCCGGTGGACCTCCCGCAGGCGTGCCTGCGGAGGGTCCTGTGGTCCCGCAGCTCCGGTGGACCGCGGGACCAGTGGACCCTCCTCAGGCACGCCTGCAGGAGGTCCACCGGAGCCGCCTGCCACCCTCCCAGCGACCGGCAGAGCGCACCCCGCGGCATGCTTGGGGCGGCGAAATGTCTAGAGCCGCCCCTGTCAGCACTATGCCTCTACAATGTTGTGCAGAGTACCTGCACGCTCCACCAGCAGCAAAAGTCCTCCTCTTCCTCCTCCTCATGGCAGCAGCAGGCTGCCAGGCAGCAGAAACAGCAGCAACCAACAGTCAGACAGGCAGCCAGGAGGGACCCCACAGGTGGTAGCAAAGGCAGGGTCCCTCACTCCCCCTCTGGGGAGCAAGCCAGCAGGACCCTCAAGGAGCAGCAGCAACCAGGGAGACCACCAGTCAGCGAGGTAACAGGTGGGGTCTGGCCCAGACAAAAATTGAGACAAGTGCTCTGGGCCTAGCAGCAGCTCCACACCAGCAAGGGGGTCTGGGAAGGCCGATATGTTAGCCTTAGAATGTTAAAGGCCCTTTTCCCAACAAGCTGAGAAGGGGTTACCACAGATCATTTAGGGACACCTGATCCCAACTGAAGCCTTTAACACCCCTCCCCACCACCCAAGGGAGCAGAGGGAAGGGGAAGAGAGACACAAGCTACTGCCAGGCTAGTAGCAGTAGAGAAATAAGTTTCTCCAGAAGGAAAGCCTGTGTTCCTTCCGATGGGGGAGACAGCCAAACCTGAGCACCTGCTAGGGAAAGGACTGACACCCCAGTGCAACCAACAAGGCGACATCCTTTACCAGCAAGGAGTCAGCAAAAGGTACCCCACTGGGTTTTTTTGTTTATGAGACTGTTTCCTTTTTGTTTGGTGGAGGATCACCCTGTAGGCTGACCCTCAGGCCTACCCTGAAAGTATGACCAAGGGAATACAGAAAGGGGGAAGGCAAACCCTCCCCTGAGTGGGGCTGATTACCCCAGGCCTGCCATCACCAGAGAGGGAAGCGCTAAGTCAGGTGAGACGAAGGAGGTGCCTTGCCACATCTGCTTCTAGTAAAATATTATTTGACTATATTTTTACCTGTGGGTTAGACAGGTTAGAACTCCTCTAGCTTAAAGATTTTTTTTTAGCTTTTTGAGGAACAGGCAGATCAAACTGGTTGTTAGGTCAATTTGCCCTCCAGCACATTCCGTTTCAGATCTCTTGATGAGCGGGAAGCAAAAAATCCCCAAAGTTTTAGTGTAGTCAATGCCCAAAGATTATTTACGAGAGAATGGGACTATCAGAAAAAAGTAGGGCTGTCGATTAATCGCAGCTAACTCATGTGATTAACTCAAAAAATTAATTGTGATTAAAACCATTAATTGTGGTTAATTGCACTGTTAAACAATAGAATACCAATTGAAATTCATTAAATATTTTTGGATCTTTTTCTACATTTTCAAATATATTGATTTCAATTAGAAGACAGAATACAAAGTGTACAGTGCTCACTGTATATTATTATTTTTGTTTACAAGTATTTGATAAAGAAAACATAATAGTATTTTTAAATTCATCTCATACAAGTACTGTAGTGCAATCTCTTTATCATGAAAGTGTAATTTACAAATGTCGATTTTTGTTGTTGTTACATAACTGCACTCAAAAACAAAACAATGTAAAACTTTAGAGCCTATAAGTCCACTCAGTCCTACTTCTTGTTCAGCCAATCGCTAAGACAAACAAGTTGTTTAAATTTACAGAAGATACTGCTGCCTGCTTCTTATTTACGTCACCTGAAATTGAGAACAGGTGTTCGCATGGCACTTTTGTAGCTGGCGTTGCAAGGTATTTATGTGCCAGATATACTAAACAATCGCATGCCCCTTCATGCTTCGGCCACCATTCCGGAGGACATGCTTCCACGCTGATGATGCTCGTTTAAAAAAAAAAATGCATTAATTAAATTTGTGACTGAACTCCTTGGGGGAGAATTGTATGTCTCCTGTTCTGTTTTACCTGCTTTCTAACATATATTTCATGTTATAGCAGTCTTGGATGATGACCCAGCACATGTTTGTTTTAAGAACACTTTCACAGCAGTTTTGACAAAATGCAAAGAAGGTACCAAAAATGTGAGATTTCTAAAAATAGCTACAGTGCTTGGCCCAAGGTTTAAGAATCTGAAGTGCTGTCCAAAATCTGAGAGGGACGAGGTATGGAGCATGCTTTCAGAAGTCCTAAAAGAGCAACACTCAGATGCAGAAACTACAGAACCCGAACCACCAAAAAAACTCAACCTTCTGTTGTCAAGTATCAGAGGGGTAACCATGTTAGTCTGGATGTGTAAAAAGCAACAAAGAGTTCTGTGGCACCTTTTAGACTAATAGACATATTGGAGCATAAGCTTTTGTGGGTGAATACCCACTTTGTCTTCTGTTGGTGGCATCTGACTTAGATGATGAAAATGAACATGCGTCGTCGGTCCGTTCTGCTTCGGATTTTTATCAAGCAGAACCCATCATCAGCATGGATGCATGTTCTCTGGAATGGTGGTTGAAGTATGAAGGGACATATGAATCTTTAGCACATCTGGCACGTAAATATCTTGTGACGCCGGCTACAACAATGCACGAGAATACCTGTTCTCACTTTCAGGTGACATTGTAAACAAGAAGCCATCAGCATTATCTCCTGCAAATGTAAACAAATTTGTTTGTCTTAGCAATTGGCTGAACAAGAAGTAGGACTGAGAGACTTGTAGGTGCTAAAGTTTTACATTGTTTTATTTTTGAATGCAGTTATTTTTTGTACATAATTCTACATTTGTAAATTCAACTTTCATAGTAAAGAGATTACTCTACAGTACTTGTATAGGTGAATTGAAAAATACTATTTATTTTGTTTCTAACGTTGCAAATATTTGTAATAAGAATAAATATAAAGTGAGCACTGTACACTTTGTATTCTGTGTTGTAATTCAAATCAATATATTTGAAAATGTAGAAAACATCAAAAAATATTTAAATAAATGGCGTTCTATTATTGTTTAACAGCGCAATTAATCATGATTAATTTTTTTAATTGTGTGACAGCCCTAGAAAAAAGTGATTAAAAATTTTATCTCCTTAATGAATGCTGGAAGGAGGCGGTGAGTAGGAATACACTCAAACAGTGGGCACAAAGTCTAATGTATTAAAATGCCATAGTTTATGTGTTATTGTAAGATTGTATGTAACTGCTTTAGGAGGAAGGAGCATGATAATGTAATTCCTCCTGTTATCAGTTCTTTGAAGCTTCCCTGTGGGGAAGGGACTCATTGTCTGTCTGATTACATATTCATGCTTTCTTCAAAGGTTCTAATTGGATTCTCTAGAGACCAGCAGACAAAGAAAGGAGACTAGATAAATAACCTGGTGGTGAACTGACTTAGGCCTTTGGTTCAGCTCCAGCAAAGGGACAAGACCTCCTGTCCATGGAAGGCCCCAATCCTTAGGGAAGGGTTGGAAGAGCCTGGTGGAGATGGCAAAGGGGGTGGGGAGAGGGAAGCTTATTAGCATGCATGTGGGCAATTACACTATTATCAGTCTCTGAAGAGGAAACGAGTCGGCCTGTTTAGGATGACCGTTGTTTACTGGGAATAACACAGTGACAATAGGGAAATACTCTGGTCAGGAGGGAGAGAGATAACACTGGTCTACAATTTTTGAGAAGTCGTCTGCTTCAGAGATAAAATGTGCTATTTATTATGTATTTTGATGTGCTGAATTCAAATATGACAATTAAAACAACTGATTGGCTACTGTTTCTAAGATATATAAGTTTTTACATTTTATGTCTATGTATATTGTGTAGATAGTAAAGTTTTAATCATAAATTGTAAACCTAGGTCTTTTCATGTGTTTATGGTGGAAAAAAATCTAGACGAGAGTGCAAAAAATGTATCTTTAGTGACATGTTGCAACCAAGGCTTTTGTATGCCTTGAGGAGGTTTTCCACCAACAACCTGTAGTTGTCTGCCTTGTTGTTTCCGAGAAAATGTATTGCCACTAACTGGAAGGGTTTCCATGCCGTCTTTTCCTTGACACGCAGTGCATGGTCAAATGCATCATCTCGAAGAAGTTCATGAATCTGAGGACCAACAAAGACACCTTCCTTTATCTTAGCTTCACTTAACCTTAGAAATTTTCCACAGAGGTACTTGAAAGCTGCTTGTGTTTTGTCAATGGCCTTGACAAAGTTCTTCATCAGACCCAGCTTGATGTGTAAGGGTGGTAACAAAATCTTCCTTGATTCAACAAGTGGTGGATGCTGAACACTTTTCCTCCCAGGCTCTAATGACTGTCGGAGTGGCCAATCTTTCTTGATGTAGTGGGAGTCTCTTGCACGACTATCCCAGTCGCAGAGAAAACAGCAGTACTTTGTATATCCAGTCTGCAGACCAAGCAAAAGAGCAACAACCTTCAAATCGCCACAAAGCTGCCACTGATGTTGGTCATAGTTTATGCACCTCAAAAGTTGTTTCATGTTGTCATAGGTTTCCTTCATATGGACTGGATGACCAACTGGAATTGATGGCAAAACATTGCCATTATGCAGTAAAACAGCTTTAAGACTCGTCTTCGATGAATCAATGAACAGTCTCCACTCATCTGGATCGTGAACGATGTTGAGGGCTGCCATCACACCATCGATGTTGTTGCAGGCTACAAGATCACCTTCCCTGAAGAAGAATGGGACAAGATCCTTTTGACGGTCACGGAACATGGAAACCCTAACATCACCTGCCAGGAGATTCCACTGCTGTAGTCTGGAGCCCAACAGCTCTGCCTTACTCTTGGGTAGTTCCAAATCCCTGACAAGGTCATTCAGTTTACTTTGTGTTATGAGGTGTGGTTCAGAGGAGGAGGATGGGAGAAAATGTGGGTCCTGTGACATTGATGGTTCAGGACCAGAAGTTTCATCCTCTTCCTCGTCTGACTCAAGTGAGAATGATTCTGGTGCATCAGGAACCGGCAGTCCTTCTCCGTGGAGTACTGGGTGTATAGCTGATGGAATGTTTGGATAATGCACAGTCCACTTTTTCTTCTTTGACACACCTTTCCCAACTGGAGGCACCATGCAGAAGTAACAATTGCTGGTATGATCTGTTGGCTCTCTCCAAATCATTGGCACTGCAAAAGGCATAGATTTCCTTTTCCTGTTCAACCACTGGCGAAGATTTGTTGCACAAGTGTTGCAGCATATGTGTGGGGCCCACCTCTTGTCCTGATCTCCAATTTTGCAGCCAAAATAAAGGTGATAGGCTTTCTTAACCATAGTGGTTATACTGCACTTTTGTGTTGCAAAAGTCACTTCACCACAAACATAGCAGAAGTTATCTGCACTGTTCACACAGGTACGAGGCATCTCTGCTCACTTTGGCTAAACAGAAATGTGTCCCTTTGCAAAATCAAACACTCACAAATAAGAGAGCACGATACTGTATGATTTCTAGAGCTGATATAGGGCAATTTGTTCAGCAGAGTGATGTAAACTTCGTTATGATTGTATCATCCATGACTTCTAGGAATAACATGATGCAATTCGTATAATGTATGATGCAATACCAGCTTCAGATTGCATCATTCATTGTTTTGCCTAAAAAGCAAGTACTGTCCAAACCCAGTCATAGATTTATTCATAGATCCAGTCAAAGATGTATTTTAGTCATTTCTGGTTTAAATTGAGATCCCTTCCCTTTATAACTCACTTATCCTCCACTATTCCCAAGTCAAGGGTCGTATATACTGACCCAATAGCATAACTTGAAAACTAGAGCCAATCAACAATTTTAAGCATCATTTTTGTTCTCAGTGACCCAGAATTAGTAAAGTTTGACTACATTTATTTCAGAAGCATTTTGGCTGTAGAGCAGTGTAATGGGTCTCCGCCCAAGAAAGGCAATGGCTAGGAGACCAGAAGCCTGAGGATTGGTACCTTTGCTGAACCACTAAGGGAAAATAAGGTTCAATTGCCCTGATCTGTGACAGCACCCTCCTGATACTGGGCTGTTGTGGTGACTAGAGAAATCTCTGTTCTAACTTAAACAACCATGGGGCCTGTCAAATTTCAGGCAGGCTGCTCTATGGGCTGCAGCATTCCCTGAAATCTTGGCAGTGCTATGGTCCCACCCCCAATATACCCCTTGTGTCCACAGCCTTGGCCATATGCCAGGGCTTGCAAAGGGGTCCTTAGGAGGCTGATTTACAGCAGTCTCTGCAATGAGCTGAGGGGACTCATGGCAGATTATGAGGTTTTGGGGGCCCCTTTACAGTGTTTCAGCCCTTTCATGCAATGTAAAAGGAACAGAGTGTAGGCAAGGATCTCATCTGATATCTTCAGAGAAGCAAATAAAGAGGTAGAACTGTCAAAGATATTCCAAACTTTACTTATCTGTAGGGAGACTTGTTCATTTTGGGATTAGCTTTCAAGGTAGTTTTCCAAGGTCAGTTTTAACAGTATAGTAACATCAGTCAGGGGTGTGACTTATTATTATTATTATTATTTTTACATTTATGTCAGCAAAAGCCCCAGTGTAGACACAGTTATAGCTGCAAAAATGTGCTTTCTGGAATAGCTTATTTTGTTTGGGGAACTAGTGTAAAATATGCTGCCAAAATTTTACTCTTTTACCAGTAAAAAGTTCACCTACACAAGGAGACTATAGCTAAACTGGCATACAAAGTCAAAATGTCTCCTTTCGAAGAATTTTTCCTTGTGTGTTTCAGTGAGTCATTTAAGCCTCATACTTTTAAAAAATAATTCCAAAATATAAGTGATCCCCACACAGATTAAGGATTCTGGGAGACATTGGACACAGAGGGGGACTCCTTTCTTTTATTCAAGTGACTCTTCAATTTATATCTAGTCTATTTTATTAGGACCAGTCTCTATATCATTTGAAAGTCACAGGCTGAGGAAGACATGGGATTTGTTGATATCTGAGAAATGGCATTGCAATGCTGGAAAGTATTATGAGTACCATACAGTGAGGAATGGTGCTGTGAACCAGGTTCAGATGGTGGCTCACAAAAAAAATCAACAAACTGGAGGAGATGATCTTTATTTTTGGACTTCATAACCAATCTGCTATCCTAAGATACAAAATTAATTATGTAAATAGTGTGAATACATCAATATCTTCAACACATCAGTGAACTGAATAATTGATTTACTGCATTACAATAACTTTTTCTTGGTAATCAAAAAGCCCAAAGGATCTAGGGATTTCAGTAGTTATTATTATATAAACACACGAGCATAATTTTAATCTAGTATGAATTTTGTCCACTTCTTCTTTGTTCTTTTCATCTTGGTTCCCCTTTTGAGTCTTCTGTTCTTTCTCTGGGGATCATTTCCCCCTGGAAGTTGCTACACAAATCCTTCTTTTTAAATATACACAAGAAAATTTATTTTGCTGCATCTTGAAAACCCTGTAAAGGGACTCTAAATGCAACCTGAAAAGTGAGGGAAGCATGAACATTTGACATACACATTGGAAATTCTGAATGTGTTATTATTTTGGAGTGAGCTGAAGCCAGGTGGCATTGTGAGGCTTTCAGTGAAGGAAATATCTTGGGAGATGGGAGTTGCAAATGGGGGGGTGTAGTTACTTTTTAGGGCTTTGGCTAAGGAGTGGGGTGGGATGGAAGGGCTACTGTGATAACCAGGTAATTTTTTTTGTTGGTGCTAGATGATTATTTGGTGAGACCTCCCCCTCAGCCTCTATAACACAAAATGAGACTCGGAGGAATTGTTGTGAACCAGGAAAAGCCCCCCAGCTGCCCCTTTGCTCCCTCCACCTCAACTTCCAAGTGGAAATCCAGAAGACTGCATGGTGCAAACTGCAAATTACAAATCACAATAAAAACTTGGGCCATTTTGACAGAATGCTGGGAAGCAACACCTATTGAAGTCCTGGGAAGTGGGTGCTAGGAACCAACAACTGAGCCAGCACTCTGGTCACTTAAACACCTTTAATTCCCCTAAAGTGTTGGGGCCAAATTAATGGATTAGAATGGGCTGGGGGAGGGGGGACTAATGAGCAAATTGGTCCAGTAACACAGGAGGTATAAGAAGACACAGGAAGGAGGTGCAGGATTGAGGGGCAAACTATCAGAGCCAGAACCAGGAAGGATCTTTGGGTAGAGAGATCTCTTCCCTCTCCTCTCCTCTCCTCTGCACAGAACTGAAGAGAAAATGAAACTGTAAATAAATACTGTCTATGCAGCAGTAAGGTGGTGGGAAGAGCAAGTGTAAAGAAAACTGCACTGTGGTGTTTAACAACGGAAGGTCTCTGAGTCTGAGTGTGTAGATAGAGCAGAAGATGGTAGTGGGATGTCCCTGTCACGGAAGTGTTATAGTGCGAACATAGGAATGGCCATACTGGGTCAGACCAAAGGTCAATCTAGCCCAGTATCATGTCTCCTGACTGGCCAATGCCAGGTGTCCCAGAGGGAATGAATAGAACAGGTATCAAATGATCCATCCCCTGTTGCCCATTCCCAGCTTCTGGCAAACAGAGGCTAGGGACACCATCCCAGCCCATCCTGGTTAATAGCCATTGATGGACCTATCCTCCATGAATTAATCTAGTTCTTTTTTGAACCCTGTCATAGTCTTGGCCTTCACAACATCATCTGGCAAGGAGTTCCACAGGTTGTGCATTGTGTGACGAAATCATTCGTTTTTGTTTGTTTTAAACCTGCTGCCTATTAAGTGAGATGTGATTGCTGAAGTTACAAGCAACTGTTATTTCCAATGATTATTTGCCATTAAAAATAGCAAGAGCACAATGCCATCCTGCTGCACAATGTTAACAAGGTAAATGATGAAGTACTAAGAATAAAAAAAATAAAATTTTAAAAAATAAATAATTAAAAGGAGTTAAACTATATTTATAGGGGTTTATAAGCAAGGGAGTCCAATTTAGGAAATCAGAATAGCACATAAGACAAATGTGTGAATTACAGTATGAGGCTTTATACAGACATATAAACAGATAAGGGATTCTTTTAAACACTAAAAATGTATGAAAATTACATTTTCTTGTTTAAGAGTTAAGTGAGTAAAATATTTAACTGAATCCTGTCTCCTTTAGCAGTTCAAGCCATCATTTCAGATAGGGAAGAGCAGCTTTGGCTAGGCAGAGGGGCACAGTGTGTGTAAGGTTCCCACTAACATGTTCCTAGAATACTGGACATTCTGGCACTTCCCGAAACAGCATGGGCCTGCCCCTGCTTGTGTGACTCCGCCCCTGTCTGCCTGCCCCTGCCCCTGCCATCATGACAAAGTTATGCTGCAAAGGAGATACCATTTTCAAGAGTGAGCTGCTTTTGCCCCCATTGGCGTGATCTCACATGTATGGTGAGTGCAAGGTCACACTACACAGGGGACAGCATTTTCAAAAGCAAGTTGCCCCACCCTTACTGGCATGATCTCACATGCATGATGTGTACGAGGGCATACCACTCTGGGGACACCATTTTCAAGAGCCAGCTGCCCCGCCCCCACTAGCATGAGATCATATGTGGTGTGTGCAAAGTCATGCCGCTGAGGGACAACATTTTCAAAAGGGCGCTGCCCTGTCCTGACCAGCCTGAGCTGGCATGCAGCATGTGAAGTTGTGGTGGCGGGAGCAGAGCAGTGTACTCTTCAAAATGGTGTCCCCTGTCCAATTCCAGACAGAACTGGATGTGGTTTTGTCCCAGTACAGGATAGGGGACAAACCAGAAAAAAAGCCGGCCCCTCCAGTACACAACTGGATGAGTGGCCTCCCTGACTGTGCCTGTAGGACCACAGCCCTGTAAGGAGGTGTGGAAATTTCCTTTCTGCAGGAGCAGCAGGGAGCCCCTCTATTCCCCCACCCCACCCCTTTCCAAACAGCTGCTCACCTCTGATGTGGTAACATTTACCCCCCCTCCCCACCCCTTCCATATCCCAGCTCCCACCCTCTCCTTCCCCTGCCTTCAGTGCGCTCAGTTTGCCCCCTGCACAGATTTTGCCCACCCCTCCCCCCTCCGCTTTCACAGCCGGCACACTCTCCTCCTCCCCAAGTAAGGGCAGGGTGAGGGCAGCGAGCGTCTTCAGTGGCTATTACCGAGCACGCGCAGCCCTCCTGCGCACGCTCAATAACAGCCAAGCTGCCCCTTGTGTCTGAGGGGAGCGAATGGGGCGGGGCCTCTCCAGCCGGGCGGTAGGATATTGATCGCTGCTCTCCGCCCTGGGAGGAGGAGAGACAGGCAAAGGAGCGCCTTCGGCTGGGGCTGGCTGCCGTGGCGGCAGGAGACAGGCGAGCGAGCGGCGTGGTGGGGCCGGCGCTGAGGCCAGTCCTCACGCTGAGACCGTTGCGCCTGCAGTCGGAGGCAGGCGGCGCTGGAGCGAGGAGCCGGGAGGATGAAACAGGAGGGAGCCGGCCGGGGAGCCGCTGCCGGGCTCGGCGCGGCGGCGTGGGGCGAGGAGGGCGAGGCGGAGAAAGTTGTCTACTCCCGGTCGCAGGTGTCCTTCGCCGGCACCAAGGCGCTGGGCGACGCCTTCAAGCTCTTCATGCCCCGCTCCACCGAGTTCATGAGCTCGGACTCGGAGCTGTGGAACTTCCTCTGCAGCCTCAAGCACCAGTTCTCCCCGGTCATCCTGCGCAGCAAGGACGTGTACGGCTACGCCTCCTGCCGGGCCGTGGTGCCCGACGGGCTCCCGGCGCCGGGACACCGGACCCGCCGCAGAGCGGCCAGGAGGCGCCCCCTGGCCGCCGGCGCCAAGCGCGGAGCGCCCGGCCGCGCAAAGAAGGGGAGGAAACGCGCCCCAGCGCTCGCCGGTCCCCCCGGCAGGGAGGCGCAGCGGCCGCGGGAGGAGGAGCAGGTCGGCTCGGCCGAGGTGCCTTCGTGTGCTCCCTTCGGGGGCCGGTCCTTGGAGGAGATCTGGAAAGCGGCCACCCCCAGTCTCACCACCTTCCCCACCATCAAGGTGCGGGGCAGCGTCTGGAAGCCGCGGAGCCTGGAGGCGGCGCGGCGCCAGGCGCAGCGGATCCTCCGAGTGGACCTGGCGCCCGTGGTGAGGATCCGCCGCTTCCCCGTAGCCAAATCGTGAGCTGCTGCCCCGCCTGGGAACGGGGATATCGGTGGGGGGGGAAGGCTCTTCCCCTGGAAGAAGCGAACAGAGACAAGTGTCAGTCACCTGTTTACATTGCATTTGTCTGGATCGTGTCCTTCTACTGCACTTTATGGCTCAGACTGATGGGACCATTTCCTCCACAGAGCCAGGTTCCTGCCCACCCAAACCCGGATTGAGAACCTGCCTGGCCCCTGTCACCAGCTGCGACTACCACCCTCACCTGGACTGAGAGGCTGTTTCGCTATGTTCCCTAGTAGGGGCCATGGTTCTCTATCGTATTTATGCCCAAAACTGAGAAGCTATTTGGCAGGCATCTCAAGTAGGGACTAAGGTCTACTTCCTTCCATTCTCTTCCCTGGGACTACCTCACTGGTCTGGAAGTCCACCCAAGAAGTTATTTTCCAAAGGAACTCGCTGTCATGCTTGTATAATAAAGCACCATCTGACTCTTGCTTCATTTTTTCCCTAACCCATTGGATTATGTATGGTTTTTTGTGATGTTGCACTAGTATGTGCTCAGGGTATCTTGAATCCCACGTGTTGCCAATTTCAACCGACTGAAGCTTTGACCAAGGATGCAAAAAAAATTATGAAGATTCAGAACTTAGGCTGTCTCAATGGTGCAAAAATTTCCTTAGTGATCTATAAAAGGATGTACCGTGTACTATACTTTTTGTATCTAAAGTCATTTCTAAAGTTTTATAGCTGAATTAAGTACTTGTTTTTATGGAGCACCGGAAGCCGATTGAATCACTCTTATTTTATATACTCTAGTGACACTTATTTGGTCAATGTAAGTGAACTTAATAAAAGTGAAAGAGCAACTAATGCTGTTTCAGTACATTGAAACTAACTGCAAAGGGATGGATAGTTGTTGGATAGTTACATATACCTTTTGTGTAATTCAGTGGAACAAGCAAATAGTTTGACATATTTACTGCTCTAGTAAACAAACCCAAAGTTACTTAAAATGAGGAATATTTTTTAAAAATCTAATGTAAAAGAGAAATAACTATTATGATGATTACTAGAAGGCAGGCAATATACAGTCTCCTCATTAATGCTAGCAAGTGATTAGTTCAAGTGGCCAAATATCAGAATTCTAGATTATCTAAGTGCCTTTTTAAACAGAGGTAGCAATACTCTATTGTGGTAGCTAGTGCCTTCTTAGTTAAAATAGCACAGGTTGTCACCTCAATGTCTAGAGTCCAGTAATGGATGTTCATATTAACATGTCACTCCTTCAAGTATTGTTTTAAAAATCAGTTGCAGCTAAAATATGGTATGCAAGGACTCAATTAGAGAGTGTTACAGTTTATGGCTAAAGGCTCATTTTGACTGAGGCTTTGTGTTTTGGCTGTCTTGTCTTGTACAAATGCCCATTTTTAAGGCAAAGTACAAAGCCTTTGGTAGATATTTAAAACTGTTTAACATTTTACTCATCCTTCTATAAATCTTTTTTTGGTGCTTTCACAATACTAAAAACTGGAATATTCCCAGTAGGGAAGGTAAAGTTGATAAAGGTAGGGGGAGGGAAAAAGATCTTGGAAATTCCAGAAGAGGGACAAGTAACTTGCTTTAACTGGTCATTTATATCCCTATAGGCCCTGAGAAGTAGGACCTGCTTCTTGATTTCCCTGTTCAATTTATTGGTTCTTCAAATTCCTGTTCTAATTTCCTTTCTTCAGAAGGCTTGCTCCTTCTTAGCAGAAGTGCTAAGAAGCAAATGAGATTTGATTATAGTTACATTTGTCAAATTTTGTTATACAGTGCTAATTTTTAATTAAAAAGTAGTTCTCTCCCTTTCTTTGAATCTTAATATTTTGGGTTATTTATACCATTGTAGTTCATTTAAATCTACATTGCAATATCCATATCTTTCTAAAACCAAAAACTTCTTCAATCTTGTAGGTGCTGTGCTTTTAAAATTATTTACATAAAATGTGATGAAAGGCTGATTGCTGTACTGTACTACCATTTCAGATTCCAAAACACTAGGAAATCATGAAAGATCAAGGTATATTTATACAACTCCTATCTGAAGCCTACATTTTTCTTAGACATACCTTGGTGTAATTTATATGTTGACTTGAAAAACCTTATTGTATGATGAATTAGTACTAAGAATAAATACCCAAATGTACAGAGTATGAAGGGCCAAATTTGGCCTTGACTTCTTTATGACATTGACTTCCCAAAGTTGGACCATGGATTGATATTCCAATAAATAAGAAAATGGGTGAAATACTGGCCCTATTGAAATCAATGATAAACATTCCAATTACTTCAATAGGATCAGAATTTTATCCATTACTATTGTGTGTTCAATGTAATTTCATCCCATATTTGGACTCTGGAATGTTTTAACACAATAGACATAGGTGGAGTTTGAACTGTGACTTTGTGTTTGGCGTTTTAAAAACTATTTCTTAGAAATATGCATCACTGATCACTGTAGTTTATGGGGGTTTTTTGTGTGGAGTGTGTGTGTCAAATCAGCCTCTCGTTCAAATCCCAGCCTTGTTAATTCAGTTCCTCATTCTGATGAGGTAGCTAGTGGTTTGCAAATCACCATTCTTACTGAAGCATTTATAATACTACACCATGCATGAGAGAGAACACAATGTATAAATATAGTTGAGTACAGGGATACTGTGGTAGGGCTTGGGATTTTTTTTAGAGAGGAGGAAAGGGGTGGAGATTACTGAGTGCTGCAGGTAGGAAGCAAGGGTATGGGAACATGAGTGCTTAAACTGACAATCTCAAAACTCTTGTCTTGTTTCTTCTTCTCCCAAAACTCTTGTTTCATTGAGGCTATGCCTCATTAGAGTAGGGCAAAGGACTCATTTCTATCTTCTTCATATCCATAGTGGAATATCAGCCTCTGGAGATGGCAGTGGTGGCTGTTCTAGCAGCCCGTTTTTGTTTTTACAGCTCTTTCATACATTCCTGACTTTTAGAGCTAATAGGGACGGCTCTGATCATTTACTTGTACCTCCTTCATAACAGTCCAGAAAATAGGGAACCCAGCTTCTTCTAGCTGTAGCTGCATCTCTCTTAAAAGAGCAGTTTGAATTTGTCAAGTTGCTCTAACTAGCCCTGGCTCAGTACTGCTATAGCTAACATAGGGGTCTGTGAAAGTATATGAAGAGGGATGGTCTGTAACTTTCACTCCCATGCCTCTGAAGAAGTGAGGTGTTTTTTTACCTACAAAAGCTTATGCCCAAATCTGTTAGTCTTTAAGGTGCCACCGGACTCCTTGTTGTTTTCGAGGGATGATATAGAAATTATTGGGGATAAATGAAGAGAATGTTAAATTGTTAGGGCTAGATCAGGTTTGGTTTGGTCCCCCCTGCCTACTGGCAGAGTTAAGGTTGTGTGGGGCTATTAGAGATGCTAGCTTTAACTTTGTATTTCCCGACTTCCAGAGATTTATGTTTATCTATCTTCTGTGTTCTGGAAAGATACAAGGCAGGAGTAGATAACCTTAACTCTGTGTTAAAGTTTGTCAGTGACTTTCCTTTGTTTTCTGAGGAAGGGATGGGGCCATGATTGAGAGGGGTCCTGGGTATGCTTTGCCACCATTCATCTACTGCATGTGCCCTCCATGAGGGTTAGAGATGGATGAATGAATGCTAATGGCCTGTGAAGAGTGCATCTGCCAATTTGAGATGGTGGCAGGGTGGGGCTAGAATTTCTACTCCAGGGGTTAATAGTAGGAAGGGGCTCTGTGGTGTGGGAGGTTACAGAGGTGTGAAGGGGCTCTTTCATCCTTCAGTTGAATGAGAACACACCATACTGATGAATATAGGCTGAAACACTAGTTCTGAGGGGCCTGAACTGCCCCATTCAGCTCAGTGAAGATTACACCCAAGTCCATCTCCTCCAAATCCAGGACTGGTCTAAACTAGAAATTAGGTTGGTTTAACTACATCAGTCAGGGGTGTGAGAACCACACCCATGAGCCGTGTGGTTAAACTGACCTAAGTCCCTGTACAGACATTAGTTGATGGAAGAATTCTTCCAAGGACCTAACTACTGCTGCTCGGGGAGGAGGATTACCAGTGCCACTGGGAGGATGCCTCTTGTTGGCATAGCTAGTGTCTACACTGAAGTGCTCCAGGGGCACAAGTGTGCCCCTGTAGCGTTTTAAGTGTAGACAAGCCCTCACCTCTTTGTAGATCTGGCATGCTTGAATAATACCCTTTTCCAGCTCCCTACCCTGGTTTCAGCACTGTGTGCCTGCACCATGCACTCTTGTGCCTAGCCCAGACCCAGTCCACTGTGCCTACTGCTTCCTGCCAGGAGTTCATTGAGCCTCTCCTGGCACAGAAGTGCTTATCCTGGCTAGGACTCTTATGCCAACCTCTGGTGTCATTTTCAGTGTAGTAGCTAGTTCCTCCTCTATGAGCCCTGCCTACCACCATCATATTAGGTCTCATGTCCTGGACACAGTCCTGCCCCCAAAACTGTCCCGGGAGAGGGGTTGTGCATACAGCATTGGGGTACACTTGTGGGGTACTGAATTTCACATGATATTCCCACTTCCAGAAGAAGTCCTATTGTAGCCCAAGACACCAACCAAACAGAAGGTTGAGAACACCAGTGTGCGCAGTCCTCAAATCTCCTGCATAGAGGTTTGCATGCATGTTCTTGGTTTTAAGAGGCAGTGCTTGGTTCTTTTGAACTGTCATGTGATTCCATGACTCAGCATGTGTAGTTCACAAAGGAGTTACTGAGGAGGCAATAGCTTGTAGAGGATGCTGTGGTCAGCAGAGGTTCTAAAGCTACTCCTGAGGGCATTCTGTGCCAAAAAATTAAAAATTCTGTGCGTAATATTTTAAAATTCTACAATATTCTGCCGGCTTGATTTGTCAAAAAATAAAGGCAGAGGCTCCAGCATGGCAGTGGGGAGTACAGGCCTCTGGTTGTACAAAGCTGGGAGGTCACCCTGCAGCTTCCCCACTCCCAGGACACAGACTTAGTGGTGAGGCTGCACCTGATCCTGACATAGCACAGGCCTAGGCCTACCCCAGAAACTCCCTGGGGTCCTTCCCCTCTGCTCCATGTGCACCAGGTGGGAGCAAGCAGGCTCAACCAGGCAGGATCTAAGTGTGGAGGGGCTAAGTATGGGGTGAGAAGATTATGTGTGGGACAACTTGGGTGCAGGCAGCCTAGGTGTAGGGGGAGCTGGATGCACAGAGGCTTGTTGTGGGGGTTCCAGGTGCAGGGGCAATAGGACTCAGTAAGGGCTTCCAGATGAAAGTGGTTGGGGCTCAGCGGAGGGGTCTGGGTCTTGGAGGAGTAGGGCTTGGTGAGGTTGGGGTCAGTGCAGCTAGTTTGGGGTCAGTGGTGTGGGGGCTCAGGGTGGTGTGGGGGTTGGGGCTCATCAGGGTGGGGGTTTGAATGCAGGGAGCTGGGGGTGGTGGTCTGGATGCAGGGGTTCTGGGGGCTCCAGATGCAGAAGTTCAGTGGGGTGGGGTTTGGGTATGGAGAGCTAGGGGGGTTCTTGGTGTGTAGAGTGTCTGGGTATGGGAGGTCCAGATGCATGGGGTTGGGTAGATGGGGAACCCCTCCCCCCTACAGTAACCCCTCCCCCTGCAGCTGAGGAGCAATGAGGGCAAGAAGCGGGTGGGGGGGAGGGTGGATGCTGAGCTTCCTGCAGCTGGGGGAGCTTTCTAGGGATGGGTCTGACACAGCTCCAGCCACTCCTTGCAGGGGAAGAGGAAATTCCGTCTTCCCCTGCCTCCAGAGATCCCTGTTCAAGGTAGGAGCTACTGGCTGGAGTGTCCCCAGCCCTGTGATGATTTATCTCTCTGCCGGCTGCTCTGGGTGCCTGAAACAATATACCTGCGCAGCTAGGGAGTGGTGCGTAACTGCTCTTGCAGCTTCCCTTTGCTTCCCTGTCAGAGAGTTTTCTGTGGGGAAGCAAAGAAATCTGCAGGGGACATGAATTCTGTGCAAGTGGCCCAGAATTCTCCCAGGAGTATAAAGCTTTTGTAATGCAATAAGTTTTGGAATATTTCTAAACAGGTCCTTGTAGTGTTGAATAGCTGATCTTGAGGGCACTTCAGTGATACAAGTTTCCTGAGATCAGAGCCTTAATTCTCCCTCCTCCTGCCTCCAGGTCTACACCAAAAAAGTTTTAGAATCTGAAAATATTAAAAGCAGCTTTTGTGGGGGTGTGGGGAATATTTCCTCAATGCCTTGGTCCAAGTAACCCAAAATTTGCCCCACAAATTCTACTGCAGTCACTTTTGCAGAATACCAGTTTTCGAGACAAGCTTCCAATGCACATCGATTTGTAGAGCATTTTGAAAATTATAAGCAGCTTGTATCGTGGAGGTTACATCTTGGGAGATCACTGACCAAATGACCCTGGATTTGCATCTGTTGTTGCACAGAGGTTTTCATGACAAGTCTCCATATGCATGTGGAATTTAGAGTAATTTGAATAGTAAAATCAATTATTTACTGTGATGGTTGTACCTGAAGAAACCCTTGATTAAATGATCCCAAACTTGCTCCACTCTCTCTCTACCCTGATGGAGCATAGAAATTTTCAAAACAATCTGTGTGCATTTGGCCTTTAGAGCATGAGTTGCTGGCTTTTAAACAAAAAGCTTGGTTCTTAGGCCCAAACTTCCAAAAGGGCCTCAAGAAAAATGCTGGCATAGAATAATCTCAGATATTTGCCGCAGGTAGGATTTAAACTCATAGTGTTTGTGTTTTGCTTTGGTTCAATAGCATCAGCATGTTGCCATGAGCTGGCCAGTGTCTCTGTCTCCACAAACTTGCACACCACAGAACAGTAGTCCCACAGTACATGTGCAAGTCACTGCAGCTTGCACCCAGGCTCAAACCAGTTTGTACAGCTAACTTTAACTCCTAATAACTTTTAAAATATTTCTTCCCTGATAGGGCAGCAGGTGCTAGATCAAATCCAATTGGGTAGTGTCATTTTGGGGTTGATCGGTGCTATAGTTTGAGCCTTAAGTGTGCATAAAAAAACAGAAGAACTGGGAAATTTTACTGACTGGTCCTTTCTAGGAGATCATATCTTAGGATCCTCTCAACCAATCAGTCCAGATTTGCACCATGAACTTTACCACAGGCCTTGCTGAGGCACACCAATTTATAGGACAAAGGGAGTATGAGGATTTTAGAGCTCGTCTCATCCTTAACTCTGGCAGAGCTATTGCTCCATAATGCATAAACAACATAGATTCTTAAATCTGTCTGAATCTTATAGGCTTATAAAAAATGTTTGTGATTTGTTTGGTTTTGGGCTTTTTTGCTGCTGTTTTCTTATACTGTAAGGAGACGTGAAAGTGTTTTCAGAAGTTTTGATATCAAGAATTTCAAATTATATCTACCCATTTTTTTGCTGGGGAACTTTCTGAACAATTGCAGAACCAGAAGCATTTAATGACATCACAGGAGTTTGAGGGGAATGGTTTACATATACTTGTTTAACATCTGACAGATATTCTTGAGGAAAAGGCTGTCTTTGTTAAAGATTCAAATATTTCTCTACACAGTCCCCTGGAGTTTGAGAAAGTTCCCACTCCAGTTTCTTGTATTCCAAAACATTCAAGCAAAATTATGGAGGATGAGACTTGATATTCTTAAGGTTAAAAGAAGAAACAAACACAGGGAAAAAAAACCCTCCAACCCTTTATTTGAAAATAATAAACATCATCTTGCTTCTAACTCTGCAGCTCCAGAAATGCAGACTGTCTTCTCCTGCTGTTTTTGCAGTGGGTTGATCTGGGAGGGTGCTACTCAGTGATCTATAGCAAATGTCAGGTGCCTGGCTTGTACAACAACTTTTTAAGTTGCTGTATTTTAGTTTATTGGGTACAGTTGGCTTTCTCTCCTCCCCAGGAAGACTTTTACTGCATCTTCAGCCTTCTCTGAATCCATCTTCTACATGCTCCAGCAGTCCACTTTGAAGTCCACACCAAAGTCCACACCAAATGTTGCTGCTACAGCATGATGTGAGAAGATAGAGGTCATAGTTATATGTACACCCATTGCATATTGATAGTAAGTATTAAAAATGTGCATTGTCCTAATCTCAGGTTTGTAGGGTGAATGAAGGACTTAAATTACTATACAAATGACTTTCCTGAATGAAAAGTCAAAACACTTTAGTGTTTCTCCTACAAGGATTTTTAGAAGCTAGTGCTTGAGTGGGAAGTAGGGGAGATTTCTTCCGCTATCCTCTTTACACAGCCCACACATTCATACACTTGAATTCCACAATGGGGATACTGCATTGTTAAAGTTTTTTTTCCAATTCAGTAATTCCAAAAATAATCACCCACTTCTTTCATTTCAGGATTGTTACAATCATTTATAATTGAGATTGTCTCCTGTTTTTGTAATACAAGAGATAACTAGTGAGTACTGAGCATATATTTCTGGAGGGATGGTGAGCTCTCAGAAATGAGTGTACTTAACAAACTCTAAATTCACTGTACAATAGAAAATTGTTTAGGTAACCTTGACAGAAAAGTAACATTTTCTCCCCTAAGAATCTCCATCTGTGCAGAATATTCACTCTTGAGACTTAGCTCTTAAGAATTAAATTGATAATGGAATTCTTCCAATTCTTAAGGTTTTTTGATGCTTCAGAACAGAAGTAGTGGGCTAGAGCACAAGCCAAGCTCCTTAGGGCCATTATGTACCACATTCCTGTGTCTCCTTGCACACACAGTAGAAATGTTGCCTTACAAAACAGTTGTCAATTCTTGCATGACTGTGGTTGGCAAAGGAAATCCCCATAAAAGACTATCTGCCAGCGATCTGGCTTTTCATTGGATCCCATCACCACCTTGTTGACTGGGTATCCTTTTGTGCGTATAATCCTGCCTTCTAGTTGGGTTTGAAACTGTTGTCTAGGGTGCATTTTTTCTGACATTGGCTGCTGGCTATGCAGCTCCAGTGCCTATTTTTGGGCACATACATACAGTTTTGGTATTTGACATAATTTTACTTAAACTTCTTAATGTACTAATGCCATTCTTGCTGTAGAATCATAGACCATGTCTAGACTTAAAACTTTGGTCAATGCACGTTACACTGACATAGCTGCTGCAGTTAGTTTATCACTTGTGTGTGTGCATACTTGTTGCTTTGCGTACTCACCAGGAGTTCTTGTGTTAACACAAAGTGCAATGCACCATGGGTAGATATCTCAGTGTGCTGTATGGCACCTTCTGGCGCAATGCCTTTTGGAGAATTTTCACAATGTGATGTGTGGTTCGCATGAGTTTTGCAGGGGGTCTGGGAGCAAGGTGTCAGGTTCCCATCCTGCAACTTTCTCCATCCTATAATGCCATCTCTAGCCCATAATCTTCACACTTTTTTGAAAAATCCCACAAACCTGGGCACCACTTTTTGCTGTCCATCTCTGACAGAGGCATGGAGCTCGCACAACTCTGCACTTATTGTTGTGAATGTTGCATACATAGCACAAATGATCCTCCTGTATTTGCAGAGCCACAGGAAGTACTGAAATAATGGGGGACATGATTATTTCTTTGACGACAGATTGCTAGGGGTCATAGTGAAAAAGAATTCAAGGTTGTTGATGGCCTTCACAGAGCTGTTGCAGTTGGTGGAGTGCTGCTTCTGGCCCCAAGAAATGAGCACTGATTGGTGGGATTGCATCATCATGCAGGTTTTGGAATGGTGAGCAGTGCCTAGAACTCTTGGCTGCAGAAGGCCACGTTCCTGGATTTGTGTGCCAAGCTCACCCCAGCTCTCCAGTATGTAGACACCAGAATTACAGCTGCACTGACAGTTGAGAAGCAAGTGGCAACCACACTGTGGAAACTTGCAATGCCAGATTTTTACTGGTCAGTGGGAAATCATTTTGGAGTTGGAAAATGCACAATGGGCACTGTTTCATGAAAATGTGTAGGACTATTAATCAAATACTGCTATGCAGGACTATGCTGCTCAGTAATATGCAGGATATTGTGGATGGATTTGCAGATATGGGGCTCCTAAACTACAGTGGGGCGATAGACAGTGTGCACATCCCTAGTTTAGCTTCAGCTCACCTTATCACAGAGTACATCAACAAAATGAGCTATTTTTCTATGGTTATATAAGCAGTGGTGGATCATGAGGGATGCTTCACTTATATCAATGTGAGTTGGTCAGGGAAAGTGCATGATGCTCACATCTTTAAGAACACAGGATTGTTCAGGAAGCTGCAAACAGGGACATTTTTTCCCAAGCAGCAGATTACCACTGATGATGTTGAAATGCCAGTAGTGATCTTTGGGGACCCTGCCTTGCTCCCCTGGCTCATGAAGTCATACACTCGCCATCTTGACAGCTCCAAGGAAAGATTAAACTACTGGCTTAGCAGGTGCAGAATGACTGATTAATGTACTTTTGGCAGGTTAAAGGGTTGCTAGTGGTATTTATTCACTAGATTAGATCTGAGAGAGAAAAATATTCCAATGATTATAAGTGCCTGTTGTGTCCTGCACAATATCTGTGAGGTAAAAGGGGAAAAGTTGCTGTCAGGCGGAGGGCGGAAGTGGAGCGGCTGTTTGCTAAGTATGAACGTCCAGACACAAAGGCCATTAGAAGAGCTCAGTGCAGACGTATGCAGCTAGGGAGGCCTTGGAAGAGCACTTTAACAGTCAGTGACTGTAATGTGTTATACTGGATGGCGCTCTGCCTGGCCCTGAAGTTTTGGGGGTTGTTAGGAATTGTGTAAAGCTTGGTGTACATTTGCGAATATCACACTGTCTTTTAATGAACCTCTGAATTATGCAGTGCTTACCTATGAATTCTCCAGTCCTGTTCTATTACACAGTGTGCTTTGAGTAGTGGTGGGCTTTCTGCAGTATAAGTTATGAAGTAATAAAGATTATTTAAAAAAAAAGTATACCAAAAAGTGCAAAACATTAATATGCAATTAAAAAACAGTACAGTGCAAACTTATAAAATCAATTAACAGAACTTTAAAAGTAGAACAGTACTGTCCATTTAAATCCATTGCTGCCAAACAAACACCAGCCATGGCTTTCACAGGTCAGTGTATGTGAAGCTATGGTTTTCCTTACTGTCCCACAGTGTGGAGCGGTAGGGGTAAGGATGTGGTCCATGATGCCATGCGGAATTTTGGGGGATGTAGGGTGCTGCTGAAATGGAGCTCTCTCCATTGACTGCAGAGGGAGGGAAGCCTGTGATTGTTGTAATTGTAGGTCAGCAAGAATTAATCATTTGTGTTTGCTGCCTGAGATGGCCCCTTTATGTCCTGGTGCATCTTCCTCTCCTTTTCCTGCTGAGACTCCTAGGCATTTCTCTTCTCTGCTTTCTCTTTTTAAGTCTATCTGCTATATTCACCCTCCAGACCCTCCGTTCATGGTTCAATGCACCGCTGACTTGCAGCATCTTGGTGTGAACATGTCCTCCCTAGTCCGCTTCTTTCTCCTCCTCCTCAGGGCCAGGAATTCCATGAGTGTGGAGGGAGCGCTCCTCAAGGTCACAATGCCAGCAACTACAGATGAAATGGACAGTCACAATGGAAAGGGAAAGTTAAGTTTCAGAACTCCCTTCCCTTATTTCCCACAAGACTTTTAAACAAGACATGCTTATTGACAGCTTTGGAGCACCTCTGTGCAGCACTGGTCTCCAGCTGCAGCCTTGGTGTGTATGGCCTGCGGGGGCTTCCAGTGCTGGGGCACTTTTTACAATGGCGCTTTACAATGCTGCAACTTGCTGCGCTCGGGGGGGTGTTTTTTCACACCCCGAGTGAGAAAGTTGCAGCACTGTTAATTGCCAGTGTAGACAAGCCCAAAGAGAGTATATCTGCTGCTGGCATCATGAAGCCATCCAGGCCCATATGCCGCTTGCCTCTTTACCGCAACGGTGCCTGCTGAAGTCGTGGGAAAGAAAGAAGTCATGGAGGAAGAAATAAGGCTGCTATCCCTGGAAACATTTGGGAGAGGATTGCAGGGTACTTCCATGAAAGTTTCATTGAGATCTCTCAGGAGGATACAAGGGACATCCCTGTGTATATAAACAAACTGCTTATCCCCCCACCCACAGGGGAATGAATCCCCCCCTCCCTACAGGGGAATGAAAAGCAGGTAACTCTGTCTCTGTTGGTTGTACCTCTACCTCTTCTCATACAAGTAAACCAATGAAAAGTAGGTACCTGCGTCCTGCTAACTTGGAGTTGGGCCAGGCTCCATCTTCACTTTTAAATATTGTAGGGGAGAATGGATACCCACACTTCCCCAAGGTTCTTTTCCCTGGATCAGGCTCATGCATGCTTAGCTGGTGGACTGGCTAGACTGCAGTGGAGTCTCGAAAAGATCCTGGCTCGTAGCTTACCTGGACACTCTCCTCTTTTTTTAATAGCTTCCTCCTCCTTCTCACTGTTCACGGCAGGGGTCTCTCTGTTGTGCTCCTTGGAGGTATCCAGGATGGTGTGTGGGGCACTGATGGAGCCTCCACCAAATATGGCATGCAGCTCATTGTAAAAGTAGCAGGTCTGTGGCTCAGCACCAGATTGTCTGTTGGCTTCCCTGCCCTCGTGGTAAGTCTGCTGCAGTTTCTTTGCTTTCATGCGACACTGCTGCTGATCCCTGTCATGCCCCTTTGCCTACATTCCCTGTGCATTCTTTTTGTAGATGTCTGTGTTTCTCTGACTGGTCTATAGCTGGGCCTGCACAGCCCCTTCTCCCCACAGGCTCAGGAAATTCAATACTTCCTGTCTGCTCCAGGTAGAAGCTTGTTTAGTGTGTAGCCTGCATGGTTGATTGCCCCAGTTGGTGAGCTCTCCTTTGTTGTGTGCAACTGCCCAATCAGGAAAGGGCATTTCAAAAATACACAGGGATTTAAAGGGTGGGATCTCTGTGGCCCATGGGCAGTGGAGTTCACAATTGTGACTAGAGTGGTCATTGTCGGGATTGGAAAAATCTGGCTAGAAATCTGGCATGCCATGAGAAGGCAGCAAATCACCAGAGAGCATTCCATAGGTGGAGAGAGCTTGAGATGAGACCAGGGGCGGCTCTGTTTTTTGCCGCCCCAAGCATGTGGATTCAGTGGCGTTTTTGTGGGTGATCTGCTGGTCCCATGGCTTCGGCGTACCCGCCACTGAATTGCCGCCGAAACCGCTGGACCTCCCACAGGCAAGCCGTTGAAGGCAGCCTGACTGCTGCCCTCACGGCGATCGGCAGGCCGCCCCAGGCACGCACTTGCTGCACTGGTGCCTGGAGCCGCCCCTGGATGAGACTAAGGTTAAAGGCCACCATAGATGATCAGCTTCAAGAGAAAATTGCATCAGAGTCTGTTTACTGGCAAAATGTTCTGAAAAGGCTCATTGCCATTGTAGGAATGCTTGCTATCCAAAACCTAGCACTGCATGGCACTTCAGATCAGCTGTATGTGCCAAACAATGGAAACTTGCTTAAAATTGTGGAGCTGATGGCTGAGTTTGATACTATACTCCAGGAGCATCTAAGAAGAGTCACCACCCAAAAAATGTACACACACCACTACCTTGCAAAAATAATTCAAAATGATATCATACAGTTACTGGCACCAAAAGTCAAACAGAAGATTGTGACAGATCTGAAGTGAGCAAGATATTACTCTGTTATTCTGGACTGCACACCTGACATCAGCCATTCAGAACAAATGACTTTAATGGTGCGTTTTGTAACAACAAAACCTAGTGAAAATGTCCCTGCAATGGTGACGGTCAGAGAGCATTTTCTAGAATGTATTGACATTGATGATACTACAGGAGCTGGTATGACAAATGTGCTTCTTAAAAAGCTGTAAGATACAGGAATTGTGATAGCTGACATGAGAGGTCAGGGCTACAATAATGGTGCCAACATGAGAGGAAAGAACTGAGGAGTGCAGACACGGATCCGAGAGTTAAACCCTTGAGCTTTTTTTGTCCCAGGCAGTTCTCATTCATTGAACTTGATGGTCAGTGATGCAACATCAGCAGCTTCTAGTGAGGCTGCTGAATCTTTTAATGTAATTCAAAGCATCTATGTATTTTTCTCTGCATCAACTCATTGATGGCAAATTTTGAAGCAACGTCTGGGAACATCCTCTCTGACATTGTAACCACTGAGTGCCACACGATGGGAAAGTCAAGTGGAGGCGATAAAGCCCTATCAAACACCAAATTGGGAAGATAGATGATGCCATAGTTGCCATTATTCGGGATAATGCTATGACAGGAACTGTTCGTGGGAGAACAGTGGCAGAGGGAAATGGAATCACCAGAAACATACATAACTTCACATTTCTGTGTGGCTTAGTGTTGTGGCATGACATACTGTTTGAAATAAATGTTGTAAGCAAGAGACTCCAAGGTGTTGACCTTGATATATCTGGAGCAATGGAACAACTGGACAAAGCAAAGTCATATCAGTCAGATGAGGGATTTCAAAACGTTCTGAAGAGTGCACAGAAGTTGTCAGAGGAATTTCACACTGAAGCTATTTTCCCACCCATTCAAGAATACAGAAGTCACCGAAGAAGAAGACATTTTGATTACGAGGCACGGGATAAGTATCAGGGGGTAGTCATGTTAGTCTGTATCCACAAAAACAACAAGGAGTCCAGTGGCACCTTAAAGACTAACAGATTTATTTGGGCATAAGCTTTTGTGGGTAAAAAACCCTCACTTCTTCAGATGCATGGGATAATCCCATAAGAGACCCCAAACAACAATTCAAAGTTGAATTCTTTAACCAGGGGCTAGATTGTGCAATACAGTCAGTTGAAGAAGGTTTCATGCAGCTCAAGGAACACAGCAGTATATTTGGGATGTTGTATGATGTTCCAAAACTCTTCACTGTACCTGAAGACCTACACTAGCAATGCAGGGCACTAGAGACAGTGTTGACACATGACATGCATGATATTGATGCGAGTGATTTAGGTGATGAACTGAAAGCCCTTTCAAGATACATTTCAGCAGGATCAACTCCATTTGCTGTTCTGGATGTCTAAGATGACCACCCTCTTTCCAAATGCTTTTGTTGCTCTGTGCATACTTCTAACACTTCCTGTAACAGTTGTCAGTGGAGAATGCAGCTTCTCCAAGCAGAAGTTAATAAAAACACATCTATGCTTCACAATGACAAACACAGGAGAGGCTGGTCGGCCTTGCAACCATCTCAGTAGAGCACAAGCTGGCCCAGACAGTATACCTTCAGGAAGCAGTTCAAATCTTTGCAACCAAGAAGGCACGGAAAGCACCACTTTGATTATTCAAACAGATAAAAATGCCAGTGTTTACTATGCAGACAAGAAAAGTTACATTTGCTGTTCAGGTATTTGAAAATTAAGTGTTATTTAAAATTTTGGAACAAGGTATTTTAAGTTGTTCTCCTTTATTGAGGTAGGTAGCAGAGCAGTACCATGAGAGGAGTAGAACAGGAAGAAGGCAGAATTGAGACCTTTCAAAGTTTTGGCCAAACCGAGGGGGCATGGGGGCATCATTTTAGCTCCCCACCTCAGGTGCCAAAATTTGTTGGCAGGGCCAGCCCACAACTACTTTGTTAGGTGTTTTGGTATCTAAAGGACTCCCACCTATCCACTACAGAGGATCACCAGAATTCTTCAGAAGAGGAACTTGCACTTCTCCAGTTCTTATAGAAATTGTTTAAGATGGCTGAAGCCACTCCAGGAATTGACAACAGTCCACAACAGAGAAGTAGCTGGGCCAGGAAACATTGTGTAATACAGTTTCTGTGTCCTTCTACCCTATTTTGAATCAGCTGGTGCAGAAATTGGGGCAAACTCCCCATTTAGCTGCTTCAGTCTTGGAAGGCAGTGGAAAAAAGGATGACACCTGCTGTCTCTCTTGCCCTTCTCATGAGAGCTTGATGGTTAAACTTTGCATTAACATAAGTTGGTTACCTACTTTGGAGGATTCTAAGTGAATTAAGAAAACTGTTTTTGATGTCTGGTATTAGTTCCCAGCCTTCCGCTCTGTGTATTATAGCATAGAGGACCTATGTGGTATGTTTGATTTATACCCATTTAAATTAGTCATAATGTCAGCAATGATGCTGGATTCTTAACACATGTAATGCCCTCCCCCTAAGGTTTTCCTCAGATGAAGCAAATTAAGTGTAAAGTTTTAATGGTGAGAGTAATTAACCACTGGAAAAATTTACCAAGGGTCGTGGTGGATTCTCCATTACTGACCATTTTAAAATCAAGATTGGACATTTTTCTAAAAGAGAGGCTCTAGGAATTATTTTGGGGAAGTTCTGTCTGTGGCCTGTGTTACACAAGAGGTCAGGCTAGATGATCAAGGTGAGATTTTCTTTTCAGTTTCAAGTTGTTTTTATGTTTCCCCATTTACTCTAATAGCCCATCATTGTTTTTTCCTAGCTGGCAATGGCTGGATACTTGAACTTAGCTTTGTGTAAACAACCAGCATGAGAGGAGTGTCTCCATGCTGTGAAGTGTATTTGAAATTGTAATACATGTCATGAACATATTATTCTATATACATAAATATATAGATTCATAAGTACAGACAAATATACCTATCTCATAATGATCAAGTTCAGAACAACAGAAGCTTCCATAAAAGACCTTACTTGGTACTCGTTTTAGCATAATACCATTTTATACCACCAATTGATCCAGTTGCTTACTCTTGAAGTGGAAGGGATGGAAGGCAGCAGTGAGGGGAGGGTGCTGACTTTGGAAGGGAGAGGGGATAGAAATGGGGTGGGAAGTGGGAGTACAGAGACAAATAACTGGAGATAGATGAGAAGGTACATGGTTTGTTTCCCTAATAATGCCAAAGAGACAGGTCTTCACTGAGACTCTCCTGTTGAAAGGCATGAGGTTGCGCCTTCGGCCCTCGTAATAGAGATTCAACTGCCAGGGTCAAGGGACTTTTTTACTCCTGGGGGTATTCTGTGCCAAACAATTAAAAATTCTGCAAAGAATATTTTAAAATTCTACAGATTTTATTTGTCAAAATAACACTACATAATCATGCCAGTTTCAATTATTTTGCTAATTTATTTCAAAATACCTGTCAGCAAGTATGTCTGTAACAATACAAACACACACAAAAATTCCCCTAGGAGTAGAGAGTTAAAGAAACCCCTATGACAACCCAGTTCCTGTTTCTCTCCCTCCTACCCTGGCCCAGCCACGGGCCCTCCCCCCCAAGCCAGATACCCGCATCCCCTTTTCCCCCAGAGCACAGCTGTGGGGCCCCCTTGCCCAGATACCGACACCCATTCCCCTCCAGAATGCAGCCACAGGACCCCCCACTTGCCCAAATACCCATACCTACTTCCCCCTGCCCCCCAGAGCCCAGCCATGGTCCCCAGCCCAGACACCTGCCCCCCTTCACCCTCAGAGCCCAGGGATCCAGAGGGAGAAACAGCCTGATGCTCGACCACAGGCTTACACAAAGTTTCCTGCACACCGCCCTCTCCTTCCCTCAGGGCATGCTGGGAACTGCAAGTGCCAGGAACTGTCTAGCTCAGTGATGGGCAATGTGTGGCCCGTCAGGGTAATCCGCTGGCAGGCTACGAGACAGTTTGTTTACGTTGACTGGCCGCAGGCACAGCCAGCTGCAGCTCTCAGTGGCTGCGGTCTACTGTTCCCAGCCAATGGGAGCTGCGGGAGGAGACGCGGGCCACAGGGACGTGCTGGCTGCTGCTTCCCGCAGCTCCCATTGGCCAGGAATGGCGAACCGTGGCCACTGAGATCTGCGGACGGTCACTGTAGACAAACTGTCTCGCTTCCCACCAGCGGATTACCGGGATGGGCCGCATGTTGCACACCACTTCTATAGCTCCTTCCCCCAGCAGTGTTCTATGTGTGAGCTGGGCTTTGCTGGGTCCAGTGGCCCCTAGTGACAGCTAGTAGCTAGTAGTAAAGGGGAGTGGCAGTATGTGATGGCCATCTCTCTAACTGCCCAGGGCATAAAGAAGTAACAGTTATGTTCAGGAGCAATATAGTTCCCTATGAACTGATTGAGGTGTGGTTCAGTTGGAAAACAGTAATTCTAGCCAAAGGAGAGAAGCACTGTAGTTGGCTGGGGCAGGGGAACACATTTTACTGGTCAAGTTGAGGAGAGGGTTAGAGGATAATAAACTGATGTATTTGCCCAGTTTGATAGAGTTGGCAGGGGAGAGGGGCATCTCAGCTACGTGGAGATGCTGATGGACTGTCCATGGGATCAATAGATGCAGGCAGAGCTGGTGTAGTGTCATCCTAAGAGCCCCTCCATGCCCATTGGGAAAAGGCCCACTGCTATATAACTCTCATCAGGCCTGAAAAACTCACTTCACCTAACGTACTGCTGTGATGATATTTATCTATAAAGCCAGGTTTCTCAACCTGTGGGTCAGGACCCAAAACTGGGTCGCCAGAATGTTCCACAGAGTCACGTGGCAGCTCCTGTGGCTCCCTGCTCCAAGCACTGCAGCCTCTGGGGTCCCAGCACCACTCAGGTTTGGCCTAGCTGCTATGATGATGGGAATCTAGGTAGACCAAATTTGAGTGAGTGGCACTGCAACCCTGTGAGCCAGGTGTAATGATGCTGCCCTTAGTGGGACCCAACTGAGAGTGCCAATTCAGGACACATTGCTTAAAACAAGGCAGTTACAGCCCAAGGCTGGGGTTTTTCCACCTCTAAGGCAAAACAAACCAGCCAGACAAGGAGGACTTTGGTCTCACCCCACTGGCTAACCACAAGTCACACAAGCAGTTCCCTTAGACACTCCAGTTTCCCAGTATCACCACCAGTGCCACTTGTTATGGGGATGAATGGTTATGAAAACCCATACCCCAGTAAAAGAAAAAAAGTTTCTCTCAATCCCAAAGGACCAAGCCCCAGACCCAGCTCAATATACAAATCAAATCTTACCCACAAATCACACTGTTGCCAATCCTTTAGAATCTAAAATCTAAAGGTTTATTCATAAAAGGAAAAAGATATAGATGAGAGCTAGAATTGGTTAAATGGAATCAATTACATACAGTAATGGCAAAGTTCCTGATTCAGGCTTGTAGCAGTGATGGAATAAACTGCAGGTTCAAATCAAGTTTCTGGAGTACATCCACAGCTGGGATGGGTTATCAATCCTTTGTGTAGAGCTTCCGTTTGTAGCAAAGTCCCTCCAGAGGTATGAAGCAGGGCTATGATTCTATGAGGAGAGGCATCAGCCTTTTATAGTCTTTTCCAGGTGTAAGAACATCTCTTTGTTCTTACTGTGGAAAATTACAGCAAAATGGAGTTTGGAGTCACATGGGCAAGTCCCTGCATACTTTTCTGAGTCACAAGGCGTATCTGCCTTCTCTCAATGGGTCAGTTGTATAGCTGAGGGTCCTTAATGGGCCATCAAGCAGGCTAGGCAAAGCTGACACCAACTTGTCTGGGATGTCACCCAGAAGCATAGCATAAGTTTGAAATACAGACAGTATAAAGCCAATATTCATAGCTTCAACTACAAAAATGATACACACATATGGACAGCATAATCATAACCAGCAAGCCATAACCTTGTCTTACACACCTTATTTGACCCGCTTTATAAAAGATTTGGTGCCACTACAGGACCTTGGTTGCAATAATGATCTATACGGTCCTAGTTCACGTCAATAACGTCCCACCAGGTCACAACTCCACTTACACACATTTAATCTAATCGGGGGGCAGGGCCAAACCTGAGTGATGCTGCAAGCCCGGAGGATGCAAGCCCGGAGCAGAGAGCCAAGCCCAACCAGCCCTATAGCACAGGAGCTACAGGAGCCGCGAGTGTGGGATGAGTGCCGGGCAGGACCCAACCCCCCCAAAGGACAGGATCCAACTGAAACCACCCCAGGGCTTCTATCCTCAGACTGTTTACTGGGTCATGACAGGACAAATAGTTACAAATGGTTCCTGAGCCCAAAAAGGTTGAGATCCACTGCTATAAAGAATATTGTGTAAGATATAAAATGAACACCTATGTCACATTAGTCATCAAAGGCATTGTATGTTAATTAAAAAGCTGTATGTGTATACTGAAAATATATTCAGAACTATGCAGCCAAGCAGGATCGATAAACAAGTCTTCCTCAGACAAAGGAATGTAGATTTACCTGCATGTCTGGGTATCTGTTGTGAATCAAGTATTGTGAAACCAACACAATGGACACTTCATTTGCATCAGAGGTAAACAGGAGGAACAAATTAATGTCATGATGTGAAATCAGCACAAGAAGACCCCCTAAAGTCTGAATCCCAGGGTTCGTCCTGATTCTTAAGTCAAAGACAATGAAATGTGGGGAATGTTAGGAGAAGAAAAAGAGCATCTGCTTATCAATCATTAAGGAAACAGAGAGGTCAGCGGTCTTTGCTATCCATGAATGGTGGATCCCCAACTATGTGAGGCTGGTGACACAGATAAGTGGCTTAAAATAAGAAAACTGCCTTAGACAAGGGTTGTAACCTGTCGAGTTAAGTTTTAGTGATTTGAAGGTGTGATTACAGTTTTGTTTCATTTGTAACCATTTTCTGTTCCTGCTATCTCTGCTTAGTATCACTTATATCTCTGTTCTTTATTAATAAACTTATTCTTGCTTTGTTATAAATTCATCTCAGTGCTGTTATATTATAGTGAGGTGTGAGTCCCCAGCTGAGCCAACAGGCTGGTGTGTATATTGTCTCTTTGGAGAGAGCAGGCTTGGTAATTTCTGTCAGTGTCCAGTGACAAGGACTGGGTATTGCAGTGGAACACTCTTCCAAAGGGCTTGAAGGCACCAAGAGATACTTTGAGCCAAGGAAAGGACTGCTAGCATCCCGAGGGGTTGTTGGGCTGACTAACAGTGGAGTGTCATGGAGGTGACGCACAATTTAGCAGCAGCAAATCTCACTCTCACTGAGGCAGAGGGGTAATAAGGTGTCTCACAGTTCTGGACACCCCAAGAAAGTGTCATGTGATGGTATTGAATGTGCCCGTCCTCCTAGGACAAGAGAGGGCTTGTGGGGGGGGATACAGGGTTTTCTCAGATCTGGCAATGGGAGGAGAGACTCTCTCTCTCATCAGCATGGTTTTATGCTCATTTCTCTAGAAGGTGAGATATGAGGTGATGTTCTGAAAGAGCTTCATGACCTGGGCTTCCTCAGAAGAGTTAGTACAGATAAGCTGGAAAGAACGGAGGGCTAAGGCTTGCGCTGCCTAGAAAGGGAGTGGCAATGATGGAGGCACATATGAGTTTAATATGGGTTGGGTTTGTGTCCAATCCCTCTTATTTGGGGGTGGGGATAGAGCCCAGTCTAGAGGCCCAGAGACCTCTTGGAACAGGTTCAGAGGGAATGGATGAAGGAGTAAGAGCAGGGGTTCTCAAACTGGGGGTCAGGACCCCTCGGGGGGTCATGAGGTTATTACATGGGGGTCACGAGCTGTCAGCCTCCACCCCAAACCCCGCTTTGCATCCAGCATTTATAATGGTGTTAAATATATAAAAAAAGTGTTTTTAATGTATAAGGGGGGGTCGCACTCAGAGGCTTGCTTTGTGAAAGGGGTCACCAGTACAAACGTCTGAGAACCCCTGAGTAAGAGGATGCTGGAGAGTGTTCAGCTTGTGATATGGTGAGAGCTGGAATAAGATTACAGTATTAGGTAGGGGGAACATGTGACAGCATATCACAGAGACTGGCATGCCACGGGTATGGGGTGCATTGGTGAGGGGATTCAACTGTGTAATGGCTGGGGGGATGCTTCTATTTCGGTTGGCTGTGATTATTTTTCTTTGTCTTTCTTTTTTTCATGGAGGGACTTATGTGTATTAAGGAGCTGGGTTTGTGCCCAAGCATTGGCTGGACTCCAAAAGCAGAAACTTGCCTGAGTGGTGTAAAAGGTCTTTACTATAAAGGACAATTGGTTCCCTTGTCTGTATTTTCTTATACAGTATGAATATTTCTTGCAATTCACTCTTGCTCCTTCAGATAATCTAAAAAGTATTAATTAGTTGGAATTAAGTTGAGTTGACAGATAAAATAGTCCAACAGAAAGATGCTTAGTATGAAACATTAAACGTTTCTGGCTGGGAAGGGCCAATAGAAAACTAGAGAGGAGAGGGGGGAAGTACGAATTGAGGGAGAAGTAGTCAGCATGAAGGGGAGTGGGAACACAGACATCTTGGGGGCAGAGCCAAAGTGAGGCTACTGTGACAAAAGAAGCAGGAACCATCTGAGGACCAGGAGGGTTCTGCTTTTTCATGTTCTAGAAACTGTAAATTGCAGCTGTGGTCCCGTTTGGAGCTTGGGTTTTATGTCCCTTGACTCAGATTGTACAGACGCTCTCTGTTACATGTGTCCAGAAAATTGGCAGGAGAAGGTTAAAAACCCTTGGGCAATTTCCCGTTTCCAAACTTTTCCATGCATTACAGCCATTTTTACTCAATGTCTCAATTCCCAGCTTTCCTTTCATTATAAAATATCCGTATTCAATTTGATAAAATTCTTCAGTGTGGTGAGCTTTGCTGCAGAGAATAGATGCCTTCCCTATTTTTCCTTTTAAGCACAATAGGCATTTTGATGCTGATCAACTTCATTTTAGCCACTCATGTATTATCAATAAGTAGTGATCCTTTGTGTAATGAGTATATGCTAATTAATTTTATCTGCATGTACAAATCTACTTCCTCGCTCAGCAGCTGACTCCACTAGTGCAATCTCATCCCACATACCACAGAACCAGGTGTCTTAAGTGACTTCCCAGAGCTCCATGTAGCTCAAAAACTTGTCTCTTTCACCAACAGAAATTGGTCTAATAAAAGATACTCTCTCACCCACCATGTTTCTTTTAATGACTTTAATGCTCTGAATCAGCTTAGCAGCAAAAAACAAATGTTAACTACCTGCCCCTCACCTTCAATGCTCCTGCAAAATAAGAAAATTACTGATTCCTTCCTATGTAACCTTTTTTTTTTTCCAAACTGACTCTTTACTCTCTGATCAAATCCCATCCCAGATAATGTAAATACACCTCATTCTCAGTTTTTGGTAGGGTTAATTTTTTTTTAAAGAAGTTATTAAAAATGGACTTTTTAAAAAAAATGAAGCATTTTGCAAAAAGCCGCTATTTTTGTGTGCACTATTTTGTTTTTACATTTACATTTAAAACTGTTCACATTTTTGTTTTCCAATAAATTCGTTATTTTGGAATACTAAATGTTTTGATAAGTTCGTTTTTTTAAAAAACGGTGAAAATATTTTGAAAAGTCAGTCAGTTTTGAACCCTATGGAATGGAAACCACTTAGAAGTTTCTCATACTTCAGTTTTCAATTTTGAACCAGCTTCTGTTCTTATAAATTCAGTACTGATGTGTCACTAAAAACTGGAATTTCCCTGTTTTCAATGCTTGTCCCCAAACTAAAACCAGTGTTGTCCTGACTTTTGTAAACTCCAGTAGGCTACCTGTCTAAAAGAGTCATTAGCCAACTGTGCTGGTGAAATTGACAGCGGCTGGATGAGAACATAGTATGTCAGGGACAAGCCCAGGGACTATTGTGGTGGTGTAACATTGTTGTATGTCCTCTAAGAGGGCTTTCAGTGAACACTCCCTCAAACCACACCTCCCCTGCCTGGAGTTAGGCCTGGTCTACATTATAAACGTAGGTCGACGCAAGGCAGCTAATGTCAACCTTGGTGACTGTACTTAAATTTGTCTCCCACTGATGTAAGTGCCCTGTTACGCTGACTTGCTCTTTCTGATTTGATCAGTTGGCAAGAGCAAGCGGGACAAATGGCCACTTTTGTCAAAACAGTGGGGTGTGGAGAAACATGCGGGGGGACGCAGTGGCTTGGGCCCCACCCAGGGAGGGAGGGTCAGGGCTCCAGCAAGTGGCTTGGGCCAGCCCCGCACAGTGGGGGTCTCGTGGGAGGGCTCAGGGAAATATGGTCACCCTAAATGCAGCACAAGCAGACAGCTATAACCATTGGGATATTTTTCTCACTGAGGTCCAATCTTCTGAGTTAACAATGCTAGTGTCCTTTCAAATGATCAAAGGCCCATTCAACTCTCATGCTGCACATAGGCACTGACTCAGTGCTCCAGCCCTGGAGCACCCACAGAAAAAAATTAGTGGATGCTTAGCACCCACCGGCAGCCCCTCCACCCCAGCACCTCCCACCTGGCGGTGGATCAACTCCATCCCCTTCCTCCCAGCACCTTCTGCCCACCGCGATCAGCTGTTCTGCAGCATGAAGGAGGCGCTGTGGGGGGAGGAGGAGGAGCGGGGACAGGGCGTGCTTGGAGGAGGAGGTGGAACTAGACGGGAAGAGGCGGGGTGGGAAGAGGTGGGGTTGGGGCGTGGGAGAAGGGGTGGGGTGGCAGTGAGGGTGGGGCTGGGGCAAAGTGGGGGTTGAGATCCTGCAGGGCCCGGAGGCAGATGGCGCCTGTGATGCTGCACTTGCTGAGCTGGTAGTTGAATCATTCCTTAGTGCTGTCGAGGAGGCTGGTGCACGGCTTCATGAGCCAGGGGAGCAAGGGATAGGCTGGTTCCTCCAGGATCACTATTGGCATTTCAACAGTGCCAATGGTAATCCACCAGTTGGGAAAGAAAGTCTCTGTTTGCAGCTTTCTGAAAAGTCCTATGTTCTTAAAAGGTGTGCGTGTCATGCACCTTTCCTGACCAGCCCATGCTGATGTCTGTGAAGTGCGTCCCTGGTGATCCACCAGCACTTGCATAACCATAAAAAGTAGCGCTTTCTGTTGTGACGGAGCGATTCTGGCGGGACCCAACTGAGAGTGCCAAATCAGGACCAATTGCTCAAACAGGGCAGTCACAGCCCTAGGCTGGGGTTTTTCCACCTCTAAGGCCAACCAAACCAGCCAGACAAAAAGGACTTTGGTCTCACCCCACTGGCTAACCACAAGTCACACAAGCAATTTCCTTAGACACTCCAGTCTCCCAGCATCACCACCAGTGCACTCGTCCTGGGGATGAATGGTTATGAAAACCAACACCCCAATAAAAGAAAATGGTTCCCTCGATCCCAAAGGACCAAGCCCCAGACCCAGGTCAATATACACATCAGATCTTACCCACAAATCACGCTGTTGCCAATCCTTTAGAATCTAAAATCTAAAGGTTTATTTACAAAGGGAAAAAGGTGGAAATGAGAGGTAGAATTGGTTAAATGGAATCAATTACATACAGTAATGGCAAAGTTCTTAGTTCAGGCTTGCAGCAGTGCTGGAGTAAACTGCAGGTTCAAATTGAGTCTCTGGAATGCATCCCCCACTGGGATGGGTCGTTCAGTCCCTTGTGTAAAGCTTCAGTTTGTAGCAAAGTCCTTCCAGAGGTCAGAAGCAGGATTGAAGACCAGATGGAGATGAGGCATTAGCCTTATATAGACTTTTCCAGGTGTAAGAATCCCTTTGTCTTCACTGTGGAAATTTACAGCAAAATGGAGCCTGGAGTCACATGGGCCAGTCCCTGCATACTTTGCTGAGTCACAAGGCGTGTCTGCCTTCTCTCCATGGGTCAATTGTGTAGCCGATGGCCCTTTAATGGGCCATCAAGCCAGCTATGCCGGGCTAACATCAGCTTTGTCTGGGACACTTCCCAGAGGCAGAGCATAATACAGAATACAGACATTACAGAGCCAATACTTATAACTTCAACTACAAAATGATACGCAGACATACAGACAGCATAATCATAACCAGCAACCCAGAACCTGGTCTTAGACACCTTAGATGACCCCCTTTACCCAAGGTTTGGTGCCACTACAGGACCTTGGTTGCAACCCATGTTCTATATGGTCCCCATTTATATCAATAACGTCACACCCCCAACGCAAAATTGATGCAGGAAGGGATGACAAAACATCGCTGACTGCATCCCAAGAGCCCCCTTTCCTTGGGTCTGTCTCACTACAGCTAGTGTTGGGCTAGAGGCCGTACCAGTGTATAACCGAAATGGTTTATCAAAGTCATGTTCAATAACATGAATGGATCTCTTTACAAACTTAAGGTATAACTTGGTTAGCTTTTGCAGCATGGTTCCTGTATGTTTCATGTGATCTTGCCAAGAGCTAAAGAAAACAGCTACTTTATCCATACCAGCTTTGGCCAATGTTTTGAACCCAATTAACATTAAACCAATGTAGATATTGATGTTGTTCATAGTACAGGACTCTTGGCATTTAGCCATGAAAGCAATATGGTAGTGTGCCTCAGTTTCCCCTTTCATGCAGCACATCAGGTCTGGAATGTATTTTCCCCTGTGAAAAGTTCCAACACTGTTTACATGCATTAACTGTGAAACATCAGTATAGCAAGGCCCTCTAACATAAAGTGTGTTTTCATGTATTTCTTTCAACATGTTCAAGGGACTTTCCAACAGATTGGGCACATTGTACATTGTTACAGTTCTTGGCAATAGCAACACATTAGTTACAAAATTTAGCATTAGTAATAACAACAAATTCATTGCAAGTGTCCATTTACAATCATATTTGTCATGCCACACCCTTGGCTCAATACCATTGGAGTTTGGGCATTTTAGGGTTAACCTGTGGCTTCCCTTTGCAAAATTCAGTCTTCTCTTTCCTTCTGGATTAAACCCTGATTTCTCTTGCTTAACCGAATTCACTGGCTGATGGGGTGGGCCCTCTGTGCTAACAGCTATTAGCAATTCTTTCTTCTCCCTGCCAGCCAAGTAATTCGCATCAACACAGACACTAGCTTTTAACTTCTTAGCTGCTATGGATTCCAAGGCTGGACTTTGTCTTACCACACCACACCAATCCAAAGAGTCTGAGGGTGAGAGCTGGCTTGCTCTCCCCTGCCTCCTTAAGCATTCAGCCATAAAACTGTTCTGCTTTGAAACACCAGTAACTGAATCCGTCCTCAGATCCTGAAGCACAGACTGCTCACTTACCGATTTAGCATGGAGACATTCCTGTCCCAACAGCATTGTCTCCCCAACAAGCTGGCTACACACAGCCAGGTGGTTATAGGGCTGCTCAACTTCCGTAACAGCTTCTACTCCACCTGAGACCTTTTCAAAGCTGCCCACACTGGATCTCTCAAAAGGAAAGTCAGTGGATCCATTCACAACAGAAAATTTCTGGCTGTTAGGAACTGAAACTTCCTTGATTAAATCACTTTTACACCCTTCAGTTGCAGTAAACTGCTTGCACAGGCTACCATGAGGATTCCTTTCCCTAGGAGCTTCTCTAAGCAGCAATTCACCCCTCACAGAAATTCTGCCCTTCCCCTCTCCACCTAGGGCTTGCTCTACAGGAACACTTCCCTGAGCAACCACAGACGCTTTCTGGGTCTCACTTACATTTAGACTCACTTCAGGCCCAACAGGCGGATTTCTACACAATCCCCTTTTAGGCACACCTACAGACTTTCTAGATAACAGGTCAGAAGCAGTCTCCTTCCCTTGGCCATGAACAAGTTCAGGAATCTTTTCCTTCTTGCTACAAGTTGTCAAACTGTCAGTAGGTAACACACTTAACTCACCTTCATGCTCTCCTTGTGCCCTGGCTAGGGTATCACCCTGATCAGACAGAGTTGCTGCACCCTTTTCCAACCACACATTAGCAACTGGCAAACTACAAGCACCAGAACTGTCTGGTCTTTGGGACCTTGCTATGACACTAACTGGATGCAACCTAGTCACAGTGCCATTCTCCCCAGCAGACACAAACTCAGGACTATTCCCTTCCTGGGCTTTAGCTGTATTTACAACCAACTCCGAGACAACTGAATCACCCTCAACCATCACAGGCTGACAGGCACCTTCTGTCTGCTCCACAGACACAGAAGAGCCGGAGACACATTCTCCTTTACCAGACACACAGCTTGGGATTTCACTTCCCTTGTCCCAGCACACAGGGCTGTTCACAGACAACTGCTTGGAGACTGGGGTAGCTCCTTCATAGGCAAGTCAATACCCCTGACAGACACAGGCACATTCCCTCCACTGTCACATTTCTCCACACAGGACACAGGTAAGGGATATGGACACTCATTTTCCACTATCCCTCCCTTCCCAAACTGCTGATTAGACAAAGCCATCAGCTCACAAGGCTGCCTAGGCTCCTCCAAACTTTCCCTACCAGGCACATTGCCTCTCCCAACAGATAAGCTGCTGCTCTTTTCACTACACTGAGCTACTTTTAGCAAATCACAGTTACCCATTTCAGGTTTACTTCTACAAGCTGCACTAGCCACCAATCCATTACCCATTACAAATTTACCCTCTCCTTCCTCAGTTAGGGATTTAACCTGAGAAACATTTTCCTCCCCAATGAGATTTTTCTGCTCTTGATCTAACTTCAGATTTCCTTCTGAGACATCAGACAGACATTCAGAAACTTCATTCCCAGACACACTGCTTTTTTGCACAGACAAACCTTTGGAGCAACCCTCCTCAGGCAAATCATTGCTCACAATAGACACAGGTTTAAGATTATTCCTCTCCTGTGACTGGCTACCTGGACTGAACAAAGCTTTCACATTTTCCCCAATTAAAAGATCTTTAGGCAATAACTTCCTGACACCAGCTATCACTTCATGCTGAGCCCCATTCCACTCAAGGTGGATTCTGGCTAAAGGCACACGGACAGTAAACTCACAGAGGATCACAACATTCACACTCTGATTTGGTAAATAATCTTCCTCTTTGACCAGATCTGCTTTAACAAGAGTGATGTTAGAAGCCATAATTTGCCCTAAACAGCTTTTACCATTGACTTTTACACTCTCTATGAATTTTCCATTACCATTCCCATCCATAGCACTGGTACAATTTATGGGGCCACCCCCTATTGAACACACAGTAACAGCATTGACATAAAAGGTGGCATTGTTGGGGTACATTTGGTTACCCCCAGACAACTGCTCAGATTTATACAACATACCAACATTGTTACAAACTGGACTTTCAAGAGGATACAGTCTCTGCTGTTCTTCCATTGCTTTTTTGACTTGGATTTGGAGTCTAGCTGTCTCCTGTTGCATTTGTCGAGTTTTCTCCTCAGCAGCCAGCAGCTCCAGATGCCTCTTACGAGCTTTTTCTTCTCTCTTAGCAACTTCTTTCTTTCTCTCCTCAGCCTCTTTCTCCATTCGAATTTCTGCCAGTTCTTGCTCATAATCAAACTGCAGGCTGTCTCTCAAGGCTTGCAGTTTCCTTGCTTTTCCTGATGCTTTCTGTCTCATGGTCACTGATCTTTAACCAACCAAACTCTCAATCCCAAAGTTAAAATTTGGATAGCGTGGGGTTCTGACCCAAAGCTTAATTGACCTGGTTCTGTGGATCCAAGCACGACTACGCCACTGTGACGGAGCGATTCTGGCGGGACCCAACTGAGAGTGCCAAATCAGGACCAATTGCTCAAACAGGGCAGTCACAGCCCTAGGCTGGGGTTTTTCCACCTCTAAGGCCAACCAAACCAGCCAGACAAAAAGGACTTTGGTCTCACCCCACTGGCTAACCACAAGTCACACAAGCAATTTCCTTAGACACTCCAGTCTCCCAGCATCACCACCAGTGCACTCGTCCTGGGGATGAATGGTTATGAAAACCAACACCCCAATAAAAGAAAACGGTTCCCTCGATCCCAAAGGACCAAGCCCCAGACCCAGGTCAATATACACATCAGATCTTACCCACAAATCACGCTGTTGCCAATCCTTTAGAATCTAAAATCTAAAGGTTTATTTACAAAGGGAAAAAGGTGGAAATGAGAGGTAGAATTGGTTAAATGGAATCAATTACATACAGTAATGGCAAAGTTCTTAGTTCAGGCTTGCAGCAGTGCTGGAGTAAACTGCAGGTTCAAATTGAGTCTCTGGAATGCATCCCCCACTGGGATGGGTCGTTCAGTCCCTTGTGTAAAGCTTCAGTTTGTAGCAAAGTCCTTCCAGAGGTCAGAAGCAGGATTGAAGACCAGATGGAGATGAGGCATTAGCCTTATATAGACTTTTCCAGGTGTAAGAATCCCTTTGTCTTCACTGTGGAAATTTACAGCAAAATGGAGCCTGGAGTCACATGGGCCAGTCCCTGCATACTTTGCTGAGTCACAAGGCGTGTCTGCCTTCTCTCCATGGGTCAATTGTGTAGCCGATGGCCCTTTAATGGGCCATCAAGCCAGCTATGCCGGGCTAACATCAGCTTTGTCTGGGACACTTCCCAGAGGCAGAGCATAATACAGAATACAGACATTACAGAGCCAATACTTATAACTTCAACTACAAAATGATACGCAGACATACAGACAGCATAATCATAACCAGCAACCCAGAACCTGGTCTTAGACACCTTAGATGACCCCCTTTATCCAAGGTTTGGTGCCACTACAGGACCTTGGTTGCAACCCATGTTCTATATGGTCCCCATTTATATCAATAACGTCACATCTGTTCTCTGGCAAAGTGGTCTGGTGTCAAAATAGGGACATGCGTGCAGGGCTGGCTCCAGGCACTAGCTTATCAAGCAGGTGCTTGGGACGGCAACTCCGGAGCCGGGCGGCACTTTCAGCTATTCGGCGGCAATTCGGTGGAGAGTCCCTCACTCCCGCTCGGAGCGAAGGACCTCCCGCTGAATTGCCGCAGATCGCGATTGCAATTGCAATCACGGGTTTTTTTTGTTTGTTTGGGTTTTTTTTGGCTGCTTAGGGCGGCAAAACTCCTGGAGCCAGCCCTGCATGCGTGCCATCTATCATCCCACTGCAATTCGGGAACTCCATTGCTACAAATACATCCACTATGTCCTGCACATTGCCAAGATTCACAGTCCTGGATAGCAGAAGGTGCTTAATAATTCTGCACACTTGCATAACAGCAGCCGCCGGTGGATTTCCTGACTCCAAATTGATTCCCGATTGACTAGTAGCACTCTGGCATTGCAAGTTTCCACAGTGTGATCGCCATTTGCTTCTCCGCTGTCGGTGCAGCTCAACCATCTGTAGCTGCTTCATGAACACCACCAACAACCTTGACTTGGTTCTTGCTATGTCCCACAGCAATCTGTCCTCCAGGAAATCATCATGTTCCCCACTCATTCAGTTCTTTGTGCTGCTTTGCAAATACTGCAGGATCATGAGCCCTGTGCTTGCAACACTCATGACAACAGTACAGAGCTGTGCAGGCTGCATGCTTCCGTCAGAGACGGTGGACACTGAGGAGGGTCATGCGGACTTTGTGGGACTTTGGAAAAAAAAGCGTGAAAATTATGGGATACAGATAACATTATGGGATGAAGACAGTTGCAAACTGGGAAGTTGACCTCATGCTCCCAGTCACCCCGTGTGACTTCTTTAGGCCCTCTCATGAATTGCCAAAACTTCCCAAAAGACAGTGTGTTAGATGGTGTTGAGTTGCACAGTGGGATACTGTGATGCTCTGTACCTTGGGGGAACACCCAGCACCCCCATGTTCATCCTTGTAAAATGATTGTGTGGTATCCCATGCAAAGTTTGTCATGTCGGGTGTCTTCAGAAGATTCATGATGCACTGAGCATTGTTGTTATAGTAATATTACAGTAATGTCATAGGTTATAATTTCATGTGTATAGTTATGAGGCTGAAAATGTGTCTTCATGGCTTAAAATAACCCCAGGCAAAAACTCTCCAAGAGCAGAGAGGCAGTTCACACCTCATCAGGGCAGGTATTGGATAAACCCAGCCCAGCCTCATAGGAACAAAGGACACTGGCCTAGGCAGCAACAAAAGAATCTATTAGACTCTCAGGGGAGTCACCCCCCTTCCTTTGGTCAGTATGGAACTGCAATGAGGTAATGCTCACCTGACTCTGAATGGGTGGGGGGGCAGCAAAGCCAAGAGGGAAGAAAGGACATGATAAAAGGGAGAGACATTTGCTATGCTCTTCCTCTCTCTTCCACCTACATCTACAGACACCACACCACGTGACTGAAGCGCTGATCAAAGGGGAGAGCCTGGCTAAAGAGCAACCAGCCTGTGGTGAGAAGCGTCTAAGTTTGTAAGGGCACTGAAAGTGTTAAAACCAGCTTAGAATGTTTTTTATTCTAAGATCAGCTTAGAATGTTTTGCTTTTATTTCATTTGACCAAATCTGACTTGTTATGCTTTGACTTATAATCACTTAAAATCTATCTTTATAGTTAATAAATCTGTTTGTTTATTCTACCTGAAGCAGTGCGTTTGGTTTGAAGCGTGTCAAAAACTCCCCTTTGGATAATAAGCCAAGGTACATATCAATTTCTTTGTTAAATTGACAAATTCATATAAGCTTGCAGTGTCCCGTGGGCATAACTGGACATTGCAAGACAGAGGCTGTGCGTGAACAGCCCAGGAGTGGGGATTCTCATAGCAGAGCAGGGTAAGTTTGGCTCCCAGAGTCAAGGATTGGAGTGACCTAGCACATCACTGGTCCAGATAACACCAGAGGGGAACGTCACAGATACCTATCCATGGTGCACTGCACTCTGCATCGACACAAGCACTCCTGGTGAGTATGTGCACCGCTGACACAAGGAGCCAAGTATGCATGTGCACAAGCGAAGTACTAACTGCGGTGGCTGTATGCCAATCTAACTTGAGTAAACATAAGTCTGTAGTATAGACATGGCCTTAGATTAATGTGGAGGCTGAAGGCCTGGTTCTTTGCGTACATGTCCATATGTGCTTGGTGTATGTGTGTCCCTTGTGCTTGAGATTGGACCCTTTTGGCCAGCAATGTTTGTTGGATCTGCACATGTGCCCTGAAGTCTTCTCCAGGGGCAGAAAGAGTGGTGTAGGACCAACAGCCATTTGGGTGTAGTCTACACTTAATTTATACTGGCATTGGCTGTACAAGGCAGGGGTATGAAAAAAACCACACCCCTTAGCAACATAGGTATGTTAGCAAACACCCCTCCTCCTCCCTCTGTCAGCATAACCAACTTCAGTTGGGGAGGTGGTGTTTCTACACCAGCACAAAAACACCAGATGGTGTCCTCTGTGTCTACACTGGTGGACTATGCTGACATAGCTATGCTGGGAGAGGCTTGGTAGTGTGCGCATAGTCTTATTGCATGTCTACACTACATCATCACAGCTACAGTACTGTGGTGTAGATGCTGCCTACATTGATGGAAGGAGTTTTTCCATTGATGTAATTAATCCATCTCTCTGAGAGGTGGTAGATAATTTGGCAGAAAAATTTTCCATCTATTTAGCTGCACTCTACACTGCAGTTGGGTCGACCTAACCATGGTGCTCTCAGGGTGAAATTTTTTTCAAAGCCCTGAATGATGTAGTGTGACAGAGTGCTAGGCAAAAAAGGCTGAGTCAGCACTCTGTTCACAGCAGCTCCAATCAAGCAAGACAGAATGGAGCTGATTAAGCAGAGCTGTACCTAATTTGTGCATGGTGCAGGGCAGAAAGGCTAATTAAGCCATTAGGCAGAGCCCACAAATAGGCATAGTAAGGAACTGGAAAGGGTGGAAGCAGAGAGAGAGAGATAGAGAGTGTGTGTGTGTGTGTATGTATGTGTGTGTGTGCGTGCGTGCGCACCCACCCACGCATTTGCTCACTTGCTCTCCCCTGCTTCTTACAGGAGCTGTTTATATTATGAAGGTGGGAACCCATTTGTAAATAAACTGCACAAGGTGTTGGACCAGCACAAGGGTCCCTGAGTAGTTTGTTGACTGGGACAGAGGCAGAAGCCAGAATCAAATTTTTAAGTGTAGACCAGGCCTCATCTTCTTCTCTTGACCCATGGCTTTGAGATGCCATGCTCTCCCTTTAATAGAAACATTTTAGAATTGGTGTATATATTAGTATAGTCAGTTGCCAGTTGGCCCTTCCTTGTTGGTGTTTCAGTTAGTTTTGAGGAATTTTTTTAATACTTCCCCCCTGTATATATTCTCAGTTGGGACCTTCTCAGTACCAGGCCTTTAGTGTGTTGCAGCCAAAGCCTCCTGGATTCAAATATTGCCCCTCTTGAGCGGTAACAATCCCTGTAGTTGATAGACATGTGAGGAGTCTTTTGTTTGAGGGGAGTCCCACATTCCCAGTAAATGCATCGTGTGTAAGTCTTTTTCAAAGAAAACTTTAAATGCCAGAGAATGAGTTTTAAAATGTTTCTTCTTGACTGCTCCATGCAGGCTGTCTCAGATTGGGGTCTCTCTGACACTCTCTTCCCCCCCATACCTCAGCCTGTGAGCTTGGCTTCAGTTAGCTCCAAGGCTCCACTGAATAACCTTTAACTTCCAGGGATTCTGGCAAGACAATTCCTGTTAAAAGTTCTGAGTGATAGAAGCATCATTCTGTCTGTGCTTTTAGAAGAGGATCTCCTCTTAAGACTTCTGTAAAGAAGAAGTCAACATCCTCTCTTCATGCCTGGTCTAAGGCGACACACCCTGAGTGGGTACTTCCAGGGAATGTGGTACCGTTCACTGAGGGTACAGTCTCCATGGCTGGTACTGAGACTATAACTACTGTGGTGACCGTGGGTCCATGTGCATTGGCACCAGCTTCTACCTTTTCTTCAGCACCGATAACTAGGGGTGAAATTAACATTAAACGCTTACTCGTATGAGGGCCCAGCTCCGGGACCCTGGAAGGGGCAGAGCCTCTGGCCGAAGGAGTGGGGCCTCAGGCAGAAGGGGCGGGGCTGGGGGTCAGCCTCTCCCAGCCAGCATATCCGCGCTGCCTGGCCCATGCCGCCCGGGGCTCCGGTGGCAATTTAAAGGGCCTGGGGCTCTGGCTGCTGCTGTGGTAGCAGTGGCAGCAGCTGGGAGCCCCGAGCCCTTTTAAATCACAGCGGCAGCCCGGGTGGGCAAAAGGGGCAACGATGTTAAAGTGCTGGTGTGGCAGCACTTTAACGTCACTGCCCCTTTTGCACCCTGCGCCACCCCCCCATTGGCGGCCCTGCTGGTAGGGTCCCTATCGGCAGGGCTGCCAACAGGGGAGGTGAGGGGCAAAAGGGGCAGTAATGTTAAAGCGCTGCTGCGGCAAAGGACCCTGCTTAAAGCTCTGCCACGGCAGCGCGTTAACTTCGGCTGCGTACAGGCCAGTACCGGCTGCCATTTTTTACTGGTACACCGTACCGGCCCATACTGGCCCACTTTCACCCCTGCCAATAACAGTATTGTTACCAAACACATTGGTTCTGAGTGCTTTAACTCTAGGTACCCCTGTGGCTATACTTTAGTCCCATCCACTTTGGTACCAGTGCTCACATACATGGTACTGAAAGACCTCCAGGTTATGGAAGAACTAAAGCCCCTTTGCTGTCTGTAGGATTTGATGTTCAATGAGTACATATGCCCACTGCTTCACCCTGAAGCTTTGTCTACATTGGAACTTTGCTGGCAAAACTTTTGTCTTTCAGGGGAGTGAAAAAACCACCCCCCAGAATGACAAAAGTTTTACTGACAAAAAGCTCTGGTGTGAAACCACCCCCCAGAATGACAAAAGTTTTACTGACAAAAAGCTCTGGTGTGAAACCACCCCCCAGAATGACAAAAGTTTTACTGACAAAAAGCTCTGGTGTGAACAGCGCTTTGTTGGCAGGAGCGCTTCCCTGCTGACAAAGCTGCTGCCGCTCGTTGGGGGTGGAAGTTTTTGTTGGCAGGAGAACAGCAGCTACACTGCACACCTTTTAGAGGCACAGCTGTAGCAGCACAGCTGTCGCTGAAAAGTGTGTAGTGTAGACACAGCCTGAGAGGTAGAATTTTCTTATTCTCCTGACTTGCGGAGAAGTATTGAGGGATCCCTGACCTATTTCCTGAGGGCCCCTTATTCTGAGTTCTATGGGGTTCTCAAACTTAGAGCAGGGGTTCTCAAACTGGGAGTTGGGACCCCTCAGGGGGTCATGAGGTTCTTACATGGGGGGTCACGAGCTGTCAGCCTCCAGTCCAAACCCTGCTTTGCCTCCAGCATTTATAATGGTGTTAAATATATAAAAAAGTGTTTTTAATTTATAACGGGGGGGGGGGGGTTGCACTCAGAGGCTTGCTATGTGAAAGGGGTCACCAGTACAAGTTTGAGAACCACTGGTTTAGAGAGAGAGTCCAGGGTTTCCTATAGATCTAGACAGCATAAGAGCTATGATGGTAGCGAAATGCCATGGTACCCTTCCCTTTGGGCTCCTATTCCTTTTCCCTATAATGTTCCTACATAGCCATATAAACTCATAGGGTCTCTCATACTCCACTTCATAGAGATTGCTGCTCAGAGGCAGCAGACAAGACAGTCTCAGGCATCTCTTTGTGGCAAGCAGCATCCAGAGGAAATCTCTAACTATGAAAAACAACTCCATGATGAGGAAGTTCAGGCACCAGTGGGCATCTCCTCTTCATCTCCAGAAGAGGTGGTAATATCTTCATCGTCTCATCTGGATTTGTACAAAGAATGGAATACATATGGACAACACATCTCAAGCTCCAATTGCTGTACAGGTAAATAACTTTTCGTACTTCACTGTCTTGCACATTGTATAGCATTTACTCCTGGGAAAAAAGTTACCAAAGCAGAATGATAGCTCTCCACCTTGCTCAGCTGGATGGAAAGCATCCAGCCTGTAGGATGGCTTCATAATATCAAGAGTACAGGAAAAGGAAGTAATTTCCTGACATTAGCAGTGCTGCCAACTTCAGTTGTTCAGAAGTCACGTCAGACACTTCACCTTTCAGCCACCAATAAATAACAAAATCATGCATGACTTAAAAACCATGAGATTTTTAAGAAAGAATAACTTTGGGATTCTTTTATTTGCCTTCTGTTTTTTGTCTTTAGGCTTCATGTTTTCAGGTGTTTCTCTGCAACCAGGATGCTAGATGCATACATACTTCATATTTTAAAATGTGGAAAAGCAGCATCACTTGCTCCATAACCTCAGCTGTGCAGAACACAATGCCATCCACAGCCTCAGGAACAACCCTGACATCATAATCAAAAAGGCTGAAAAAGGAGGTGCTGTCGTCATCAGAAATATGTCAGAATATGAATGAGAAGCTGCTAGGCAGCTCTCTACCACCACATTCTACAAGCCTTTACCCTCTGATCCCCCTGAGGGTTACCAAAAGAAACTACATCATCTGCTCAAGAAACTCCCTGAAAAAGCACAAGAACAAATCTGCACAGACACATGCCTAGAACTCCAAGCAGGGGCATTCTATCTGCAACCCAAGATCCATAAACCTGGAAATCCTGGACGCCCCATCATCTCAGGCATTGGCACCCTGACAGCAGGATTGTCTGGCTATATAGACTCTCTCCTCAGGCCCTACGCTACCAGCACTGCTAGCTATCTTCGAGATGCCACTGACTTCCTGAGGAAACTGCATTCCATTGGTGATCTTCCAGAAAACACCATCCTGGCCACTATGGATGTTGAAGCCCTCTACACCAACATTCCACACAAAGATGGACTACAAGCCATCAGGAACAGTATCCTCGATAATGTCATGGCAAACCTGGTGGCTGAACTTTGTGACTTTGTCCTCATCCACAACTATTTCACATTTGGGGACAACATATACCTTCAAGTCAGCAGCACTGCTATGGGTACCCGCATGGCCCCACAGTATCCCAACATTTTTATGGCTGACTTAGAACATAAGAACGGCCGTACCGGGTCAGACCAAAGGTCCATCTAGCCCAGTATCTGTCTACCGACAGTGGCCAATGCCAGGTGCCCCAGAGGGAGTGAACCTAACAGGCAATGATCAAGTGAATAACGCTTCCACAGCTCTCATCCCCTAATGACCCTATTCTACTTGCGCTACATTGATGACATCTTCATCATCTGGATCCATGGAAAAGAAGCCCTTGAGGAATTCCCCCATGATTTCAACAATTTCCATCCCACCATCAACCTCAGCCTGGACCAGTCCACACAAGAGATCCACTTCCTGGACATTATAATGCTAATAAGCGATGGCCACATAAACAGCACCCTATACCGGAAACCTACTGACCGCTATACTTACCTACATGCCTCCAGCTTCCATCCGGGACACACCACACGATCCATTGTCTACAGCCAAGCTCTAAGATACAACTGCATTTGCTCCAACCCCTCAGACAGAGACAAACACCTACAAGATCTCTAAGAATTCTTACAACTACAATACCCACCTGGTGAAGTGAAGAAACAGATTGACAGAGCCAGAAGAGTACCCAGAAGTCACCTACTACAAGACAGGCCCAACAAAGAAAATAACAGAATGCCACTAGCTGTCACCTTCAACCCCCAACTAAAACCTATCCAGCGCATCATCAAGGATCTACAACCTATCCTGAAGGAAGATCCCTCATTCTCACAGATCTTGGGAGACAGACCAGTCCTCACTTACAGACAGCCCTCCAACCTGAAGCAAATACTCACCAGAACCACACAACAAAAACACCTTGCAACAAAACCTGTTGCCAACTCTATCCACATATCTATTCAGGTGACACCATCATAAGACCTAATCACATCAGCCACACTATCAGAGGCTTGTTCACCTGCACATCTACCAATGTGATATATGCCATCATGTGCCAGCAATGCCCCTCTAGGTAATAAGTAATAATTGGAGATATACCAATCTCCTAGAACTGGAAGGGACCTTGAAAGGTCACTGAGTCCAGCCCCCTGCCTTCACTAGCAGGACCAATTTTTGCCCCAGATCGCTAAGTGGCCCCCTCAAGGATTGAACTCACAACCCTGGGTTTAGCAGGCCAATGCTCAAACCACTGAGCTATCCCCCTCCCAACTGGACAGTCTCTATGCAAAAGAATAAATGGACACAAATCAGACGTCAAGAATTATAACATTCAAAAACCAGTTGGAGAACACTCCAATCTCCCTGGTCACTCAGTAACAGACCTCAAAATCGCAATACTCCAACAAAAAAACTTCAGAAACAGACTCCAACGAGAGACTGCTGAATTGGAATTAATTTGCAAACTGGACACCATAAAATTAGACTTGAACAAAGACTGGAAGTGGATGGGTCATTACACAAAGTAAAAGTTATTTCCCCATGCTAATTCCCCCCCACACACACACACACACTGTTACTCACACCTTCTTGTCAACTGTTGGAAATTGGCCATCCTGATTATCACTACAAACGTTTTTTTTCTCCTGCTGATGATAGCTCACCTTAATTGATTACTCTTGTTACAGTTGGTATGGCAACACCCATTGTTTCATGTTCTCTGTGTATATATATATCTTCCTACTGTATTTTCCACTCCATGTATCTGATGAAGTGGGTTTTAGCCCACAAACGCTTATGCTCAGATAAATTTGTTAGTCTCTAAGTTGCCACAAGTACTCATTCTTTTTGCTGATACAGACTAACACGGTTACCACTCTGAAAGCTGAAATTCCATGTATTCACTTCACTCCAGAAATGGTGGAACTCAGAAAAAAACCAATATTGTAAGCCGCACAATACCGCTGTGAGAGTTTGTGCCATTGGGTCACAGAGGACCTGGCTTGGGTGGGAGCCAGAGGATGTGAGCAAGAGCAGCAGGCTGGAGACAGCTGTCTGGGCTCTGTCTGTGGAGAGTCTTGGCAGCAGGCATCCCAAGAGATCGGACTGAAAGCTGAGACTCAGGCTGGGAAGCAGCCTGTTGCTGGCAGGGGACCAGACATATCAGTAGCAGGAAGATAAAGGTAGCAGCTTTAGCAGTTCCACAGGGTGTGCTTACCCTGACACCCTGCACTGGAGTGCTCTCCGAAGATCTGGGTTAGGAACTGTTGTTTTGATCTTTTGTTGTGATTGTTAAAGAAATTGTACCTAGAGCATTTGAATCTTTTATTTTTGGCAGCCCTGGTAAAGAAACCCTTTGTTACTCAGTATGGATCCCTTTGTGCGTCTGGTCCCTAGAGCCTAGCAGTGCACCTGACAAGTGCCTCCTGTAGGCTGCCTCTGGGAGAAAGGGGAAACTCCATGAAGGAAATTGATTTTGTTGCTCACTCCTGTCTTTCTGCATGACCTTAGCCAGAACACGTGTTTCTGTTTAGCTGAAGAATGGACTGAATCTCCTGCCCGAGGGTATGTCTACACTAGAAATGTAGCTGTGCCACTGTAGTGTAGACTTGCTACAGTAATGGAAGAGGTTCTTCTGTTGTTGTAAATCCACCCCTCTGAGGCTATGTCTACATTTAAACTGCTACAGCAGCACAGCTGTGCCTCTGTAGCACTTCGCCACTTGCTAATTCAGTGATGGGATTCTGTCACTAAAGTTAATCTAGCTCCCCAAGAAGTAGTAGCTAGGTGTAGACCAGGCCTGAGCTAACACAGCCACACATTCAACATCTAGCCACAAAAGGAGTATTTGTTCCTCTTCCCCCGTTAATTTTACCTTCTCTTTTGCTCGTTTTTTTCCCTCCTGTTGTATTTAATGCAAATGAATGAACAGTTTGCACATGACGATTTCCTGAACATCTGCAAAACGTTCCCAAGTTCTATCTCTTACCCCAACCAAATTATATGTTTAAAAATAAATAAACCAACATGAGATTATTTTAAGCCTTTCATTTATGTCTATGGACATTGCTGCTGCTGCTGCGTTAGAAAAATAATATATTTTTGCTCTGAATAGGCTGCTGTGCATACCATTTAATTCAATCATTAATTAATTTGATCTCTTGTTAATTTGATTGGTACCTCAAGAACCAGATCATTTGTTTTAAAGAATAAAACAGCTTAATTTACAACAATTCTTTTGTTTGCTTCAGGCACTTCTTGTTGAATAATGTGATCTCTAGCTAGAAAGAGTTCTCACTTCACTGATAAGGAAGGTCAACATTCTGAATGAGAGGTAAAAAGAACCCAAGGAAAATCCATGACAATAAAAGGCATTTACCACTAAAGGTTGTGTTACTCAGGCATTGTTACTGACATTATAAGCATCCGGTGGCCATATGGATAACAAGATCAACCATTTAATCAAAATGATTGAAACAGACATGTTCAAACAAAGAGGAAGAAAGCCCTGTATTAGGAACAATCACAAAGCAGCAGTCCCCAAACTGTGATTTGGGGTCACTCCATCAGCAGATGGCTTCGGGTCCAACCGGCCACACTTGGCCTGCAAGATGATGCCCTCTGCCCCCAAATGTGTCCAGACTGCTCCACAGACACCACACCAGGAGGCTGCCATTTTCATCCCCAAAATGGCAGCCTTCACATAGCATGACCTTGCATGTACAGTCCATGTGAGTTCATGTGGCATGGAGGCTGCTGTTTTGTAAAATGGCGGCCTCCTGGTGCAGCATTTGTTGAGCAGGTCTGGACATGTTGGCTGTGTTGAGGTGGCTCTGTGGACGTCATTTTGCCATTTGCACCATCTGGCTGTGCAAGCAACCAGCTGAGAGACTTGAATCTAAAAGATCCTTATCTCTAGGCAGCAGCCTTATCAACAGAGCATCCTGTCTGCTTGAGCTGGTAGGAGCCTGTGCTCATAGGCGCTGACTCCATGGGGCTGGAGCACCTATGGAAAAAAATTGGTGGGTGCTCAGCACCCACTGGCAGCTCCCTGTCCCGCCCTGCCCCCCCGCTCCAGTTTACCTCCACCTCCGCCTCCTCAGCAAGTGCGCTGCCACATCCTGCTTCTCCCCCCTCCCTCCCAGTGCTTGTGCCACGAAACAGCTGATTTGTAGGGCAGGGAGGGCAGGGGGATGGGGGGAACACAGCGCGCTGGGGGAAGAGGTGGGGCCAGGGTGGGGATTTGGGGAAGGGATCCAATGGGGCAGGGAGGGGGTGGAGTTAGGGCAGGGACTTTGGGGATGGGGTTGGAATGGGGGTGTGGCCAGGGGCAGGGAAAGGGTGGGGGCAGGGCAGGGCCAGGGGCGGAGAAAGGGGCGGGTGGGCATGGGCACCCACTGGCGCCGGAGAAAGTTGGTACCTATGCCTGTGCTAGCCTTTTCTGAGATGGGAATCTGCTGTGGCTTGTAAGTGTCCTTAAGGCAGGGCCCAAAGCTTCTTTAGCACTCGATAAAGAATCATTGTAAGTCACTGTCTCTGTGCTGCTCTATAACCACACAGGATTGCTGGCCTCATTTGCTTAACAGTGAATTCCTCTTCCTGATTTGTGGTCAGAGGCACTATGGACTCATTTTTATGCAGAGCATCTGCTTCAACCTCCAGCAGTGAGTCTAGTGATGCAGTTATGAATGAAAAACGAGAGTGCAAGAAATGTGCTCACAAATATGACAAGGCTTTTGTGTCCATCCAGTCTTAGTATTGATCTACTGTTGATGTCACATCAGAGATTAGATGTGCAATTTCTATCATGCCACCAGACTTGAGAATCTGTGTCGCAACATGCAAATCCATGTGTCACTTTAGAGATCTTTAAATAGTGTACTTAAGTGTAAATTCCATGGATTTCTTGGTCATTACATTGCTTTGTTGCTGTCTGGGGGTCACAGGAAACAGCAAGTCTCAAAATGGGGTCATGCAGGCAAAACGTTTGGGAACCACTGTTGAGGAGGTTTTCCCACTCTATTTCCAAATGCAGACCTATGGTTTGTTTACACTTGAAATGCTGTAGTAGACACTGTAGACACTACCTAACCTGACAGAAGGGATTCTCCCATCATCATAGGTATCCACCTCCCTGAGAGGTGGTAGCTAGGTCAACAGAAGACTTCTTCCATCAATTTAGCACTGTGTACACTGGCAGTTAGGTCGGCTAAACTATGCTGCTCATGGATGTGAATTTTTCATATCCCTGAGCGACGTAGCTGGGTTGATGTAACTTTTTAATGTAGACCAGGACCCATTTGTGTGGGATGGAAAATATTCAGGCCTGGTCTACACATAAAACTTAAGTCTACATAACTATGGCACTCAGGAGTGTGAAAAATTGACGTCCCTGAGCACTGTAGCTACATCAACCTAACCCCCGGTGTAGCTGCTGCTAGATTGACAGATGAATGCTTCCTTCAACATAGGTACCATTGCTTGAGGAGGTGTTGTTCCTACAGAGATGGAAAAACCCTTTCTGTTGCTGTAGGCTGCATCTATACTAGGAGGTTACACTGGCAGAGCTACAGTGCCATAGCTGAGCATACTTAGTCTTGAGAAAAGACTGGGGGGGGGACTTGATGAAGCTTCAAATATGTTGAGAGCTGTTATTAAGAGGATGGTGATCAATTGTTCTCCAGGTCCACTGAAGGTACAATAAGAAGTAATGGGCTTAATCTGCAGCAAGGGAGATTTAGGTTTGATATTAGGAAAAACTTTCTAACTATAAGGATAGTTAAGTACTGGAACAGGTTACCAAGGGAAGTTGTGGAATCCTTGTCATTGGAGGTTTTTAAGAGCAGGTTACATGAACAGCTGTCAGGGATGGTCTAGATATACTTGGTCCTGCTTCAGCAGAGGGGGCCAGACTAGATGGCCTCTCAAGGTCCCTTCCATTTCTACATTGTTGTCATTCTATGAGAAGCTATTTTATACCTCCCATTTCCTATAGTTACTTCCCTCAGCCCCTCCTGGTATTCTATCATTAAATAATCTCTCCTTGGGCTTCTTTCCCTTCACCTTCAAGTCTGCTGTTGCTTTTTCTGTCTTTCAGAAGACTTCACTCAATCCTACCTCCTTCTCTGCCTGTTACTAAATCTCTCTCCTCCCTTCATGTCAAAGCTTCTTAAGCAAGCAGTCTATTCCCAGTGCCTTGACTTCCTTTCCTTCCTCTTCTCTGGCTTGCTATGCTATTGAAATAGCCCTCAAAAAGAGGTCCCCAAGCCTAGTGAGGGGTGTGTTTTGATGGCTTCCACAATGGGAGAAGGCAAAAAGGACCGGAGGGGGTGGATCCTATGAGATTTCCACCCCCCACAGGATGGGGACTTCCAGAGTAGGCTTAAGGTTTTGTGGGATTTGGCACTTGATTTGGAGCCATAAGATCTCACGGGATCTGGCACGAGATTTGGAGCTGTTATAAGAGCCATGTGCTTGGATCCAGGCGTGTGTGCAAGGGGGGGCAAGCAGGGGCTAGGGTTGCTAGGCATCCGGTTTTCGACCGGAATGCCCAATCAAAAAGGGACCTCGGCGGCTCCGGTCAGCACCACTGACTGGGCCACTAAAAGTCTGGTTGGCGGCGTAGCTGGGGGCCCAGGGCTAAGGCAGGTTCTCTGCCTGCCCTATCTCCATGGCCGGCCAGGGAGTCTCCACGTGCTGTCCCCGCCCCTAGTGCCAGCTCTGCAGCTGCCATTGGCAGAGCTTTCCTGGCTGCCCCGCACTGCCAGCTGGCACCCTCGCCCCCCTCCCACGCCCCAACCCCCTGCCTGAGCCCGGGGAAAGTGAATGAGGGTGGGGGAGAATGAGCAATGGAGGGAGGGGGATGGAGCAAGTGGGGGTGGGGCCTCAGAGAAGGGGTGGGGCAGGGACGGGCCTCTGGGAAGCGGTGGAGCAGAGGGTAGGGCAGAGGTGTTCGGTTTTGTGCCATTATAAAGTTGGCAATCCTAGCAGGGGCACAGGCCCCCCAATCAGTTGGGGCACAGAATTCCTCCAGGGGCAGGGAGTGTGAGTGCCTCTGACCCCAGGCATGGAGAGGAGATGACAGCTCCACCAGCCCTGGGGCCATGGCGGGGACAACCAGATTCTCCAGAACCAGGGGGAGCCAGTTCCTCCAGCCATGGGGGGCACAGAAAGTGTCCCTCCAAAAGTGGCCAAATTTTTATTCCTGTGCACGCCCCTGCTTGGATCCATTTCCTGTTTGCTGGTTTCCAGCAGTCAACCCACTCTCCCTCCTCTGTCCTTCTGGATAGGGTTACAACAGGGCAGCCTCCCTGGGCTCTGGCTCTGCCTCCTACTGCTTCTGCAAGTGGGCTAGGAGCTGCGCGAGCCAGTAGGACGGGTCCCGGCTGGCTTCACTGTGGAGTGAGTTACTTTCGTGGTGCCCCATGCCAGGTCCTGGGCCAGCGTAAAGGTTGCCTCCCCTCCCAAGTGGGCCCTGCGGGAGTGGGGGCAGTAGGGAGGTTGGGGTTAGGAATTCTTAGGATGGGCAGGGCTGAGCCCCATGGCTTGGTGGGGAATCCTGGCTGCCTCAAGCAGTGGGCCAGGTCCATGAGGGGCTGCTCGCTGTCCTGCGGGACTTGAGTTGGTGGAAGCAGCAGCTGTTGGATGCACCCTTGCTGGCTTGACCAGGGAGTAAATCCAGTCTGCCACCAGTCTGTGGGGTGGGTGACTCTGCCTTTCTATGCTAATCTAGTTGGTTCTTACCCTAGGCCCATCACAGGGCCATGTGCTGGCTCATTTGATTGTCTGGACGTGGGACTGGGTATGACACTCCCTGGCTTGGCTCTTGCTCCGGGTACAAAGCCCCCTTTCTGTCTGAGCATTCCCCATACTTATGGTCTCCCCTTAATCTGTGAGACACCAGCCATACTTGCAGCCTAAACAAATGCTCAACATAGAAGAAACTGGCACTCTTGGAAGTGCATATGGAAACCTCCAATCACTGGTGGCAATAGCTAGTATTTTTGGTGTTGGTGCTGCTTGTGACTTTGTCCCTCTGGGATGTGGTCAGCACGACTGAGAAAATCAAACACTATCAGGGGCGGCTCTAGGAATTGGGCCGCCCCAAGCAGGGGGGCATGCCGCGGGAGGCGCTCTGGCAGTCGCCGGTCCCGCGGCTCGGGTGGACCTCCCGCAGACGTGCCTGCGGAGGGTCTGCTGGTCCCGCGGCTTTGGCGGAGCATCCGCAGGCACGCCTGCGGGAGGTCCACCCGAGCCGCGGGACCAGAGGACCCTCCGCAGGCATGCCTGCGGGAGGTCCACCGCAGCCGCCTGCCGCCCTCCTGGCGGCATGCCGCCCCAAGCGCGCGCTTGGCGTGCTGGGGTCTAGAGCTGGCCCTGAACACTATTAAGGAGTGTCCATTTCCACTCTGAATATAGACTCAAGGTGCTTTTCTACAGCAGTGTAATGGGTTAAAGCACTGGTTCTCAACCTGGGGTACCCATACGCCTGCGAGTACACAGAGCTCTTCCAGGAGGTACATCAACTCATCTGGATATTTGCCTAGTTTTACAACAGGCTACATAAAAAGCATTAGCAAAGTCAGTACAAATTACAATTTCATACAGAGTTGATACTGCTCTATATACTATACACTGAAATGTAAGTTATTTATATTCCAATGGATTTATTTTATAATTATATGGTAAAAATGAGAAAGTAAGCTATTTTTCAGTAATTGTGTGCTGTGACACTTCTGTATTTTTATGTCTGATTTTGTAAGCAAGTAGTTTTTAAGTGAGGTGAAACTTGGAGTACACAAGACAAATAAGACTCCTGAAAGGGTATGGTAAAGTCTGGAAAAGTTGAGAGCCGCTAGGTTAAAGCCCTGCTTTAGACTGATGCACTTTAGTTAGGGGATTGCACAGTTATGTAGTTACATTAGGGCAAACTTCGTCTGTTCATAACATTCCACTGAGTTCTGGTGACCTTTGCTGTCAGTGCCCATAAATCCAACAGTCCAAACAGACTACAGAATAGAGGTTATAAAAGCTGCTTCTCCTCTCACCACCCCAAACAAACAAACAGAAAAAGTAGTGGGCCTGTCCCCTTTTTATCTCTGCTCCTCCCCCAGGAGTGCAGGAGTTTTTGTCCATGAGAATGCAGCTTTTTCAAGTCTAATGTACAAGCCAAGGGAGGACAATTATCTGTGTTTGAAAGGCAAATTAAGACTCCCACACCTTGCTGAGCCCCACCCCTCCCAATAGAAACCGAGATGATGGGGGTGATCATCTGGTGAAAGATGCTAAAAAACCCTGTGAGCTGAGCCTTGAGCAAACACTGCATGAGCTGCTGGGGGACTTGTATGTGAGGCTGCGCAGAACTGATCTGGTTGTTCACTTAAACTGGAGGCTATAATGTCTCCACAAAGACATTCTCACACTTTCCCCCTCCATTGAGCCCTCACTTATAGAGCTAAAGCAACTCTGCTTGTCGAGGAAGAAGCCACCTCTATAGAGGTGGATTTACCATGAAACAAGCAGTGCGGTGGCATGGGGCCCCCATTGACAGGGGGGCTCCCAAAATGCAGGATAAATCTCATCTGACAACCTGCCCCCGTGTCTCAGCCAGCGGCACAGCAGGGCTCAGGCAGGCAGGCTCCCTGCATTCTGTGGCCGGTGGCCCCACGCCACTCACAGAAGTGGCTGGTTGCTGGCATGTCTCTGCGTGCCCCTGGCTGGGGGGAGGTGGCTCTGTGCACTGCCCGCGCCCCAGGCAGCACACAGAGACCCAAGGGGCGTGCAGAGACGTGCCAGCAGCTGCACAGCAGGGCTAAGGTGACACCCTGCCGACATTGCCTCCCTCCCTCCGCGCCGCTCCTGGAAGCGGCCGGCATGTCCCTGCAGCCCCTGGGAGGGGAGGGGGTGTTTCCATGTGTTGCCCCCGCCCCGAGCGCCGACTCCTCAGCTCCCATTGCTGGGAACTGCGACCCAATGGGAGCTGTGGTGGTGGCGCCTGCGAGCAGCAGCACGCAGAGACCCACTGGCCCCCCCTTGCCTAGGAGCTTCTGCCAGAGGGGTGTGCCAGTCACTTTGGGAGCTGTGCCGCCCAAGGTAAATGCCACCCCCGACTGCTCCCGCACCCCAACCCCCTGCCCCAGCCCAGAATCCGCACCCAAACTTCCTCCCAGAGCCCGCACCCCTCACCCCCTTCCACACTCCAACCCCCTGCCCGAGCCCAGAGCCTACACCCTGCACCCAAACTTCCTCCCAGAGCCCACACCCCTCACCCCTCCCACACCCCAACCTTCTGCCCCAGCCCAGAGCCTGCACCCTGCACCCAAACTTCCCTGCACCCTGCACCCAAACTCCCTCTCAGAGCCTGACCCCCCGCATCCCCTCCCACACCCAAACCCCCTGCCCCAGCCCAGAGCCTGCACCCCTCACCCCCTTCCGCACCCCTCACCCAAACTCCCTCTCAGCACCTGACTCCCGCACCCCCTCCCACACCCCAGCCCCCGCCTCAATCAAGATACCTCACTTTATTTTCATTTACTTTCTCTTACTTATAATATAGGAGGAGGATGAAGGAAAAAAAAGAATGAAAAATGTGGGAGGAGATGAGAGAGAATGTTCTTTTTCTTGGCTGGGTCCTGAGGGGTGGGGGTGGTGTGTGTGTGAAAATGAAGCTGCGCACAGGGCTCCATTAACTCTAATTCCACCACCGCACCTCTACACTAGAATCTCTACCATGCTGGGATATGGATAAACATGGTAGCCCCTGATGTACTTCTGTCCTTCAGTGCTCATGAGATTGAGTCATGTCCCCAGAGCATGATGCAGCCTTCAGCTTTGCAGGGCTGCAGTCTGGTCTGTTAAATGGGATAATCCAAAGGCAGCTCCCCTTAGCCCCATATCCTAACTGGAGCCTTAAAGCAAAGCATTAATGTGGGAGGGAGCATGACAATGCCTGGATTATTAAACTGTGTCTTGATCGGCTTTCAGTGTGTCCGTCTCTGTCCTTGCATACCAGTCCTGCTCAAGCACATCAGTCAGTGCCAATGCAGGACTCTTTTGGTCAGACAGGTGTTTCGTGGACCCACAGACTGACTACAGTATGAGTGTATCAGTCACTTGCTGGATGAACTGAACACTCATTACCAGATTCCTGAATGGTGGAAATGGCTCAGCATTGGAATTTCTTCCATATCTCTCTTTGTGTGCCCTCAAGTGGGTATGGGAGTGCAGATGAGGGGCTGAGATGAGCAGAACCACTCCTAGGAAAAAGTCCCTGCTTGTGAAATGTGCATGGTAGGCACTGAAGAGAGGCTTGTCTGTCCCTATGTCCTCCCTGACAGGAACTGGAATGCACTTAACTCCACTCTTGCTGGAATGATGTAAGGCAGGACACCAGGGCTTATTCTATCTATGTCTATTCTGTGTCTCACCCACTGAGGTGTGGAAGAAGGGAGATTTCCCTTCCAGGCAAGGGACGCAGCAGCCCTTCACAGGCAGGAGAAGGAGTGACTCCACCTGAATGGAAACTTTAATGTGACTAAGGCTCTCAGAGCACTCTCTGCTGTCCTGAGATATTTAATAATGAAGACAACCAAACAGAAATGTGCATACAATATTAATTTCAGTGTCAAGCATGTGCCCAGGCTCTCTCGATTGCAGGTCAACAGATTCAGAGCATGAGCACCGGTGGCCAAGGAAGTCCCAGAACAGATGCTGGCATCCCTATGGAATATTGGTTTCTAGAAGCAATATCCATGGTCCAGGGAGCACTTGCACCATGCATCTTTTTAGATTACACAATAGCATTTGAGGAGTTTCAGGGGGCTGAGGGTCTATCCAGGCCTGACCTATACCAGAACTCCAGATTTGGTGGTTCATGGTCTTGCTATAGCTAACCTGTTATCTGGGGTGGCCTTTTACTGCAGGTCTGTGGGTCATCCAGGCCCCTATCAGGGATTCGTGATCTGCAGGACTTGGGAGGGTTGGGCCCAGGCTGCAGGGATGTGGAGCCATGCTAGCAAACCAGTGACCTTGCACAGGGCCGCCCAGAGAATTCAGGGGGCCTGGGGCAAAGAAATTTTGGGGGCCCCTTCTATAAAAAAATTGCAATACTATATTCTCCTGGGGGCCCTTGCGGGGCCCAGGGCAAATTGCCCCCTTGCTTCCCCGCACAGACGCCCCTGGGAAAAATAAACCTTCCGCATCTCAGCACAAACCCAGTTTTGAGAAAACTGCTTTACAAGGTATCACTGGTTCTCAGCATCAGCTAGTGCTAAAAGGCACTAAAGCTCATTAAAAGGGTTGGACAAATATTTTCCATCAAAACTTTTTCTGGATCGAAAACTAGGGCTTTTTTAAAAGCAGAAAAAAAATCACGGACAATGTCTGCTTTCCTTCAAAATTTGTTATGGTTTTTTTAATTGAAAAGCTGAAATTAGTCTGCCAAAACCTGAAAGTGGTTTGAGGTTTCAGAAGTGTGTGGCCAAATATTTGCTTCTTGCTGTGTTTGATTGTTTAAAGAAACAATAAAAAAATTCTGCTTAAAAAAAAATCCAAAACTTTTGAACCACCTCAGCTTGTAACCAAATGCCTGAGCCCATCCAGGAAGAGATTTTTCCAGGTTTCTGATACTCTGCTGGCTTCCTTGACTCATATCAAGCCTGGTCTACACTAGGCGTTTAAATCGGTTTTAGGAGCATAAAACCGATTTAACGCTGCACCCGTCCACACTAGGAGGCACCTTATATCGATTTTAATGGCTCTTTAAATCGGTTTCTGTACTCCTCCCCGACGAGAGGAGTAGCGCTAATATCGGGATTAACATATCGGAATAGGGTTAGTGTGGCCGCAAATCGACGGTATTGGCCTCCGGGCAGTATCCCACAGTGCACCACTGACCGCTCTGGACAGCATTCTGAACTCGGATGCACTGGCCAGGTAGACAGGAAAAGCCCCGCGAACTTTTGAAATTCATTTCCTGCTTCCCCAGCGTGGAGAGCTCATCAGCACAGGTGACCACGCACAGCTCATCTGCACAGGTAACAATGCAGTCTCCTGAGAATCGAAAAAGAGCCCCAGCATGGACTGCACGGGAGGTACTGGATCTGATCGCTATATGGGGAGAGGATTCAGTGCTAACAGAACTGCGTTCCAAAAGACGAAATGAAAAAGTATTTGAAAGAATTTCTAAGGCTATGACGGATAAAGGCCACAGCAGGGACTCAGTGCAGTGCAGAGTGAAAGTTAAGGAGCTCAGACAAGCCTACCAGAAAACCAAAGAAGCAAACGGAAGGTCCGGGGCAGGTCGAAAAACATGCCGCTTCTATGCTGAGCTGCATGCAATTTTAGGGGGCTGCGCCACAAGTACCCCACCCCTGACCGTGGATTCCGAGGTGGGGGTTGTAATCTCAGCCATGGCTGAGGATTATGCAGACAGGGAAGATGAAGATGAAGAAGAGGAGGAAGACCTAGCAGAGAGCACACAGCACTCCGTGAGCCCCAGCAGCCAGGAGCTTTTTATCACCCTGACGGAATTACCCTCCTCCCAGCCCTCCCAAGCAAGTATCCCAGACAATGACGCCATGGAAGGGAGCTCTAGTGAGTGTACCTTTGTAAATAGCAAACATTGTTTTTTAAGCAAGCTTTTTTTAATGATTGATTTGCCCTGAGGACTTGGGATGCATTCGCAGACAGTATAGTTACTTAGAAAAGTTTGTTAACATGTTCGGGGATTGAGAGGAAATCCTCCAGGGACATCTCGATGAAGCGCTCCTGTAGGTACTCCAGAAGCCTTTGCAGAAGGTTTCTGGGCAAGGCAGCCTTGTTCCGCCCACCATGGTAGGACACTTTACCACGCCATGCATGTAGCAAGTAGTCCGGTATCATTGCGTGGCAAAGCATAGCAGCGTATGGTCCCGGTGATTGCTGGCATTCAAGAAGCATCCGCTCTTTATCTCGCTGTGTTATCCTCAGCAAAGTGATATCGTTCAGGATAACCTGGTTAAAAATCAGGAATTTAAGTAAGGTGGATGGCCATTTTCCTACTGGGTTCGTGGACTGCAGCAGCTTAAAAAAAAATCCTTTCCTCCACGTAGCCAAGCGGGGGGAGGGGAGGAATGAAATGCCGATGATCTTTTTTGTGTTTGGCCAGCGGGGCTTCCCCAAGCTACCAGCCACGCAGTGGGTGGGGGGGTGGGAAGGGTGTTGATTAGCAGGGAGATAGCGTGGTATTAGCCATGCATTGGGGGGAGGGGTAAATCACTGCAGAAGCCGAAAGACAGTGGCTTACCATGGCCGCATGCAAGCTGAATTCTGATGCCTGGACCTGTGTCTGTGAGATCTGTAACTACAGAGCTGCAGGCACTCAGTATTAAGATGAAAAATGCGACCTTGTAGGGAAATCACATGTGCTAGGTGAATAGTGCTGTTCACTGTGAAAGAGTATAACCATTGTTCTGTAAAATGTATCTTTTTAAATATTTCTCTCCCTCTCATGCAGCTGCAAATATTTCAAGCGTCCCTCCTCCATCCCAAAGGCTAGCACAGATAAGGCGCAGGAAAAAGAAGACGCGAGATGAGATGTTCTCGGATATTATGGAAGTTACACGCAATGAAAGAGCTCATCTGAATGAGTGGAAGGACGTGGTATCAAATTACAGGAAAGAGGCCAGTGAACGTGAGGACAGGAGGGACAACCGAGATGAGAGGTGGCGACAGGAAGATCAGCGGTGGCGGGATGCAACTCTGGGGCTGCTGCGTGATCAAACTGACATGCTCCGGCGTCTGGTGGAGCTTCAGGAACGGCAGCAGGATCACAGAGTACCGCTGCAGCCCCTGTGTAACCACCCTCAACCCTCACCATGTTCCATATCCTCCTCACCCAGACGTGTAAGAACGCGTGGGGGGAGGCTCTGTGCACCCGCCCACTCCACCCCCGTGGACAGCCCAACCAGAAGGCTGTCGTTAATGTGAAATTTTTTTAATGGCCTTCTCCATCCTTCCTATCCTCCTCCCAAACCACACCCTTACTTCTCTCCCTCTTTTTATAATGAATTAATAAAGAATTCATGATTTTTAAATGAGAGTGACTTTATTTGCATAAGTAAGCTGTACTCGAAGGGGGAGGTGAGTTGCTTACAGGGAATGAGTCAATCAAGGGGGGTTGGGTGTTCATCAACAAACACAGCAGTCACACTGTACCCTGGCCATTGATGAAGCTCGTTTTCAAAGCTTCTCTGATGCGCACCGCTTCCTGGTGTGCTCTTCTAATCTCCCTGGTGTCTGGCTGTGCGTAATCAGCGGCCAGGTGATTTGCCTCAGCCTCCCACCCCGCCATAAAGGTCTCCCCCTTACTCTCACAGAGATTGTGGAGAATACAGCAAGCAGCAATAACATAGGGGACATTGGTTTGGCTGAGGTCTGAGCGAGTCAGTAATGCCCGCCAGCGCGCCTTTAAACGGCCAAATGCACATTCCACCACCATTCTGCACTTGCTCAGCCTGTAATTGAACAGATCCTGACCACTGTCCAGGCTGCCTGTGTATGGCTTCATGAGCCATGGCATCAAGGGGTAGGCTGGGTCCCCCAGGATAACGACAGGCATTTCAACATCCCCAACTGTTATTTTCTGGTCTGGGAAGTAATTCCCTTGCTGCAGCCGTTTAAACAGAGTAGTGCTTCTGAATACGCGAGCGTCATGAACCCTCCCTGGCCATCCCACGTGGATGTTTGTGAAACGTCCCTTGTGATCCACCAGTGCTTACAGCACCATTGAAAAGTACCCCTTCCGGTTTACGTACTGGGTGCCCTGGCGCTGCGGTGCCAAGATAGGGATATGGGTTCCATCTATCGCCCCACCACAGTTAGGGAATCCCATTGCAGCAAAGCCATCCACTATGGCCTGCACGTTTCCCAGAGTCACAACCTTTCGTAGCAGCAGCTTAGTGATTGCTTTGGCTACTTGCATCACAGCAGCCCCCACAGTAGATTTTCCAACTCCAAATTGATTCCCGACTGACCGGTAGCTGTCTGGCGTTGCAAGCTTCCACAGGGCTATCGCCACTCGCTTCTCTACTGTGAGGGCTGCTCTCATCTTGGTATTATGGCGTTTCAGGGCAGGGGCAAGCAAGTCACAAAGTTCCATGAAAGTGCCCTTACGCATGCGAAAGTTTCGCAGCCACTGGGAATCGTCCCACACCTGCAACACAATGCGGTCCCACCAGTCAGTGCTTGTTTCCCGGGCCCAAAATCGGCGTTCAATGGATAGAATCTGCCCCATTACCATCAGGATCTCCAAAGTGCGGGGGCCCGCGGTTTGAGAGAATTCTGTGTCCACGTCCTCATCACTGTCATCGCCGCGCTGCCGTATCCGCCTCCTCCTCGACTCGGTTCGAAGGTCCTGGTTCAGCATATACTGCACGAGAGTGCGCGAGGTGTTTAAAACATCCACGATTGCGGTATTGAGCTGAGCAGGGTCCATGCTTGCTGTGTTATGGCGTCTGCACAGTTCACCAAGCAAAAAAGGCGCGAAACGGTTGTCTGCTGCTTTCAGGGAGGGAGGGGTGAGGCTGTACCCAGAACCACCCGCGACAATGATTTTTGCCCCATCAGGCACTGGGATCTCAACCCGGAAATGCCAAGGGGCGGGGGAGGCTGCGGGAACTATGGGATAGCTACGGAATAGCTACCCACAGTGCAATGCTCCAGAAATCGACGCTAGCCTCGGACCGTGGATGCACACCACCGATTTAATGTGTTTAGTGTGGCCGCGCGCACTCGATTTTATACAATCTGTTTTACAAAACCGGTTTATGCAAATTCGGAATAGTCCCGTAGTGTAGACGTACCCTCAGTCTCCATAACTTTGACAAACAGAGGCTAGGGACACCATTCCTTACCCATCCTGGCTAATAGCCATTAATGGACTTAATCTCCATGCATTTATCTCTTTCCTAGAGACTGGCTCCATGGGGTCCCTCACAAACTGAAGATGGTTACTGTGGGTTTGTCTTTAGTATAGCTTATGTACATAGTCCACAAACTGAGAATTTGAGCTTGTTCCAGAATCTGGGATGAGCCTATGTTGTCAAAACTGAAATGCTCAAAATAGCTCATGCATGTGAATGGACACAGGGTGCTAAAATTAAATTAACCCAGGGGTTCTCAAACTGGAGGTCAGGATCCCTCAGAGGGGTCACAAGGTTATTACTGGGGGTTGTGAGCTGTCAGCCTCCACCTCAAACCTCGCTTTGCCTCCAGCATTTATAATAGTGTTAAATATATAAAAAAAGTGTTTTCAATTCATAAGTGGGGGGGTCACACTCAGAGGTTTGCTATGTGAAAGGGTCACCAGGACAAAAGTTTGAGAACCACTGAATTAACCCCTCTGAAGCCTCAGGGAATGCAGGGGAGGGGGGTCTCCCTTGGTAGGGTTGGGAAGGATATTGCTCTTCTCATGTGATTCCTCCCCCCAGTAGCTAATTTTAAAGGAAGTTACCCTCCCCTGACATGAATCTCCCTATGGCACTGAAATTAAATATAGACTATAATTTGACATTTGAGAAGTGAAAGGGATGGTAGCCCTAATGGAAAAGCTAACAGCTTGGCTCTTCTGCAAGCCCCAAACTGCTGAATGAGCTTTAGGGTAGGGAAGGCTGTGCCTCCCAAACAGCCTGGCCCTGCCCCCTAGCCAACCCCCACCCATTTCCTGCCCCCCGACTGACTGTCCCCCCTCATAATCCCTGACCCATCCTGCTCCCTGTCCCCTATCCGCCCCCCCCGCTGAGTCCTGACAGACACCCCAGAACGCCCACAATCCAACCCCCCTGTTCCCTGTCCCCTAACCGCCCCCCCAACCTCTGCCCCCTCCCTGTCCCCGGGACTCCCTACCCCTTAGCCAACCCCCCCGGCCCCAGCCTCTTACCCCTGGCTCCCTCCTCACCTGGAGCCTCAGCGTGTCGCTGAACAGCTGCAGCGTCTCTCCAGCGCGGCCTGAGCTCCGTTCCGCTCCGAACCGCATGGTAAGGGGGCGGTGCTGTGAGCTCCACGCCGAGCGGAGGGAGCTGAGCTCAGCCTGGAGCTCGAAGCCCTGCCCCCTCACCACACGGCTCGGAGTGGGGCGGGGCTCAGGGGCCCCGCCGGAGCCAGGCTGCAGCGGTGTCCAGGGATGCTGTTTGATGCGCTGAGGCTCCGGGAGAGGGGCAGGGGTGGAGGCGGGGGTAAGGGGCCGGGGAGGGAGCCTCAGCTGTTCTCTTGGGGGCCCCTGTGGAGCCTGGGGCCTGGGGCAAATTGCCCCACTTGCCCCCCCCTCTGGGCGGCCCTGACCTTGCAGGTCCTTAGGCCATTAATTGAGGTTCTTCCTGGATTTAACATTCAGGGATGAGGCTGTACTCTTCAAACCATCTGTGACAGGGTAGGCATACCCTGCACTGGGCAAAAAAGGGTTAACTCCACACTATGGGTTAACTCCCTCAGACAGTCCCGCCCCTCAGACAGTCCCACCCATCCCTATGTGGTGGCCCACTTTCCTGCATGCAGCCCTGACCCCAGGGCAGTTGCATAGACTCTGGCCACTAGGCTGCGCAACTCTGACCCCAAGGGCAGTTGCATAGACTCTGGCCACCAAGCCATGCAACCCCAATACCCCAATGGCAGTTGTATGGACTCTAGTTGTTAAGCCATGCAGCCCTAAACATAAGAGCAGCTGTGTTGACTCTGTCCATTAGGCCGTGCAGCCCTGTACCCGAGGGCCGCTATATTGACTCCGGCACCTGAGCTGTGCTGCTTTCAGCCTAAGGACAGTCTGGTAAACTGTAATCCCAGTGGTATCACAACCCTGACCCGCCCCCAAAGGAGGATGGGGTATGCAAACCTCATAACAGCATCCTTTCTGTTGGTTTTCTTTGAGGTCTTGTGGGACAGTGAGTTGTTCCTTTCAACCAAGGGAGACTCTTTGGGGCAGGCACTCGACCCGCAGTATGTGCAGCAAGAAGGTGACTCTCTATGGCTCAAGGTTTGCAGATCAAAAACTGATCAGGCGAGGGGAATGGCGAGGCTGTTGCTCTGCACCACTCTGCTGAGGGGAACCTGTGTCCTGTATGGGCACTGTGGGCATATGTGACTCAGTGGTCACTCAGTGAGGATCCCCTGTTCCTGCATGAGGGATTGTTCCTTTCTAACAAAATTCCAGTTGTGGGAGAGCTTCGGAAGGGGCTGTCATTTCTGGTCTTGCCCCCAAAAGAGTATGTCTCCCACTTGTTCTGTATAGAGGCCACAACAGTGGCTATCCAGTTGGGTCTGGATAGGTCAGAGGTCCAGGCTATAGGGTGGGGGTCTATCGTATAGAATGTATTTGAGGAATGCCTATTGCTGGGAGTATGGGTTTGTGGGCATGGCATTGTGCACGAGGCTTACAGGACTTACGGGAGAGCGAGTAATTCAGCAAGAGGCTCATAGCTGGGCCTCAGGCTGTGTGTGATTTTGTCTTGACACAGCAGATGGGGCATGCATTGGGGCCAGCTTATGCCTCATCTTGCCAGGATCTCTTGAGTCTGATCTATATGTTCCAGTTCACCAAAGAGTCTTATGTGAGGTCTCAGATAAAAGCCAGTGTCACACTGTTCATCAATATCACTGTGAAATGTATGTACAGATACTAGGTAAGGAGTTATGTCTAAGAACATAAGAAAATATGTTCTTAAAGTTAGTGTTGGGGGGGGTTGGTCACCAGGAAAGGGGAAAAGCAGATTTTCTGTCAGACAAGACATGTTCATTCACAGTGGGCTTCCTATCACCAGTATGAACGGAATGCAGCGTACAGAACTTCAGGAAGAGAAAACCAGCAGGGGAAAGAACCTTACCTCGAGGTGCATTTCAAAGGTCTGTTCAACTATATTTGGGGGGCAGACAAGATGCCCGGACACCCTTCACTGAGGCAGTAAAAGGACAGTGATTTTGCTTCATCAAAATGAGCTCTCAACAAGACTTGGCTGAAAATGCTAGAGAGAGCTTTGAGTGAGGTAAGCGTCTCTAAACAAGAATAACTTGTTAGTGAAGTTGAGTCTCTATAGAACATGTTATGATTTTGTTTTATGTGTAACCATTTGTTTCCAATATTCTTACTCATTGTTACTTGATTCTCTGATCCTTGGTGATAAACTTATTCTTGTTTTCATTATAAATATATCCAAGTGCAGTGGTGTTAACTACAGTGATGCTCCTGAGCTGAATTGTACAACCTGGTGTGTACTGTTGCTTTGGGAACAGCCGGCTTGTAATTCTGTGGATGTTCAGTGGATAAGAGGCTGGACTCTGCAGGGCAAGCTCCAAGGACTGCCCGTACAGAGAAAGTGAGGTGTGCAGGGACCTGGAAAGTCCTGTTTGTGCAGTCAGACTGGTGGCTTCAGGGAGCTGACGTGAGTGCTTCATGCTAAGGGCAGGTGGTGGTGAGGTGCCTCCCAACCCTGAGTACCCCTGCAGAGCATCACTTACAGTTATGCTGAATAGAATGAAGAAAGCAGTGGATGGAATAGTATGAGAAGGATGGGCTGAGTTCCATCCTGCATTGTGAATAGATATTTGCTCTTTGACAGATTATCAACACAGCTACTGCTTGGCAAAAATCCATCGTAATCAATTTTATCGACCCCGTGGAATAGTACTGGGAGCTATGGAATGATGGTCAAGCTGATCAACGTAATAAGGACATATGATGTCCAACATACAATGGAAATAGATACGCAGTAGGATCGGATACAGGACTGGTGAATTGTTTGATATTGTGACTGGAGTTAGACAATGGCGTGTATTATTACCAATCCTCTCTGCATTAGCAATAGACTGGTGATGAAGTGAGCAACAAAAGGCCTCATGGATGGTGTAAAATGGGATAGTGAAGAAGAGTTACATAACCTGACTTTGTCAATGACATTGCTTTACTAAATAAGTTAGGAAGAATGAATCTAAATGTATACTTGAGCATGAAGATAAAATTTACTCTGCAACAAACCTACCTCTTTACCCTTTGCAATAATTGTAAAGGGGGAAAACACTGCAGTGATTAGTTCTACTAGCTTACATTGAATAGGTACCAAGATAAGAAAATATATTTAAAAAGTTTAAATGGTCAAAATACTTCTTCAAAATACCAATTACCATGCTAGGCCCTGATTCGGCAAAGCACTTAATCATATACTTACTTCTAAGCACGAGTAGTTCCAGTGACTTCCCAGCACTTGCTTAAATGTTTTGCTGAATCAGGTCCTTAGTTCTTGATTCTGTAACAGGCTCCATGCAGGCAGACCACTGAGGCTGTATGGAGCCATTTGCAGGACTGAGGTTTTAATAGCTCCCATAGCTTTGAATCTCCCAGCCTCTCTTGATGAGCACTGCTATTTTACCACTACTTCTCTTTAGAAAGTCAAATCTGTTGATGCTTCTTGACAATGAATGCACGAAAGAGAGTGTAGAGAGAAAAGTGCTTCATGTGTAAGATACATTTTTCTTGTCAATAATAAAAGGTATGTAGAAAATACAAATAATAACACCATAAAAATGCAAATATTGCCTATACTGAACAATTGAATTACCAACAACAACAATTCTATTAATCCACAGAATTTCTCTTAGATTTTTGTGGAAGTCTCCAGTCACTTTCGGGTATGTAAATTTGGGACAGCGTTTTCTTTGTTTACAACCTGATGGCCTGATCTTGCTTCCATTGAAATCAATGGGAGTTTTGTCATCAACTTCAATGGAAGTAGAATGAAGATCTATATTGGAGAGGAGCAAAATGATGGGTTCCTGTTTCCTTAGTAGATACTACTGTATTATGATTATAATACGAATTTTAAAAGCAAGAAGACAAAGGCCATGGCTACACTTGCAGGTGTGCAGCGCTGGGAGTTACAGCTGTCTTCGTACAGCTGTGTAGGGAAAGCGCTGCAGTGTGGCCACACTGACAGCTACCAGCGCTGCAGTGTGGCCACATTTGCAGCATTTGCAGTGCTGCTGGGAGCATTATGGGCAGCTATCCCAGCGTTCAAGTGGCTGCAACATGCTTTTCAAAAGAGGGGGTGGGGTGGAGTGTGACAGGGAGCGTGGGGGAGACAGAGAGAGTGGATTTTTGGAGCCGACACTGTGTGTCAGCTCCCTGCCTTGCAAGTTCTAAGGACTGGAAGATACATAGAACCAACCTTCAATCATTTAAAAACTTTCGACCCCTTCCCCCACCCCTCTCTTATTCACTAAATGCAAATAGCCTTCAGACCACATAAGCAGCTGTTTCAAAACAGACTCCCCCTCCCCCCGCTTCTCTCCTCAAGCAAATTATCTCTCTCCTCAAGCAAACACTAGCAAACACTAGCTGTGCAAATTCCAAAGGAATTCCCCTGCCTGCCTCTGCTCCAGCAAACAGGAGTTGTGTTTGTTTTTTAGATAAGCAACTCTGGGAGCCCGGAGTTCACAACAAAACAAAGAGAGGCATCACAACAAAACAAAGAATGTTATCTGGTACTTAAAGCATTTTGGGAAGGTTCCGGAGGTCAGTTACAGCGTAGTAAGATTAATCACTGTTTACACTTGCTCCCCAGCGCTGCACCACCAGCGCTGCACTCATTATACCTGAGGCAGATCAGGTGTACGGCCAGCGCTGCAGCCAGGGAGATGCAGCGCTGGATGTGCCTTGCAGGTGTGGACAGTTACTAAGTTGCAGCGCTGTAAACCCACCACCAGCGCTGCAACTCTCCAGTGTAGCCAAGCCCAAAGTTCCTGTCCAGTCTAAATAAAACATCTCTCATGGGATTTTCTGTAGCATCAGAGAATTTTGTTGAGGATGATCACAGTATTGCCATCTTCAAGGATTCAAAAATCACAAGTTGCTCCCCTCCCTGCAACAAATCTTGAGGTTGGCTTAAAAATTATGAGATTTTTAAAATATTAAATTTGGGGGTGTCTTTTAATTTGCCCTCTGTCTTTTGATTCTTTAGGGTTCACATTCTCAGCAGTCTTAAGATTTATTTATTTACTTTTACTTGCTTTAAAAAAAATGAGATTCTTACACAATCACACGACTCCATGAGCTGGGACTTTAACAAAATCATCAAATATTATGAGACTCATGATTTTATAATGAGAGTTAGAAACACTTGGATCTGTTCATGTAGGCCCTGATCATGCCAGATGATGTGTGCCTTCTGCAAGGATCTGGACATCAAGGGTTTCCATTGATGTCAATGGGAGATGGGGACATTCAGGATCTTATTAAACTATAGACACTGGTATTTACTTGAGATATAAGCACAAACTTTTGTGGGCCTCACTATTTCCCTCTCCACATCTTGATGTTTGTTTGTCAATATGTGATCATTTGTCCTTTTGAGAATATGAGCTGCAGTAAATAATCAAAATGAAGAAAAACATCTTCTGGAATTAAATGTGGATTCTGCTATCAAGAGTTACTTTATTTTCTAGGAAGGGATCAAACTATGTGACTTGCTTGCCAGGGTCTTATCTTATCCATTTCCAATAAATCTAAAAATACCGCATATTAGAGTTTTTAATTTTAATATCTGTTGCCAGGAATTCTCAGACTTTATGCATCTACTTTGTTGTTCTTGGCACAAGGGCACTTCCATTCTGTTGCCATTGTTATTTGGGCAGTCTGAAACAAGAGGTTGAGCGTTTCCAAATCTATCTCTGTGTTAATGTAACCCAGCAATGCTGTTGGCACACTGGGATATAGCCATACTCAAATTACAGGGAAAATATTTTGGCGGGGCCCCTGCTGCTTTAGGGGCTACCTCACTTCTTTCTTATGATCCCCTTAAGTCCCACTACTGTTTAAATTAAAGCAAGCCACTTGCCATTCATGATCCCCCTACTTCCCCCCCATAATTTGAACACCAAATTATATCTGAATTTAATGGGGCATGATCAGGGGAGGCTCCAGGCCCCAGCACGCCAAGCGCGTGCCTAGGGCGGCAAGCCACGGGGGGCGTGCTGCCGGTTGCTGCGAGGGCAGCAGGCAGATTGCCTTCGGCGGCCTGCCTGCGGAGGATCCGCTGGTCCTGTGGCTTCGGCAGACCTCCCGCAGGCGTGCTGCCGAATCCGCGGGACCGGGGACTTCCCGCAGGCAAGCTGCCGAAGGCAGCCTGCCTGCCGTGCTTGGAGCGGCAAAATACCTAGTGCTGCCCCTGGGCATGATCAAACTGAAATCTAATCAGTTTTTTTTAAAATGAGCTAATTTTTTTTTTTAGGTCCTACACTTGTCCCTGAGACTCCTTACCAATTTGTGTGGTTTTACAGTCTTGTCTTCTAATTTTAACACTGTTTCTCCACCTCATTGCTGTGGGAAAGACCTACACAAACAAAAGACGAAAATTACTAACTTCCTACATAGGAGAAGTCAAATGCACAAAGCCAGAATCTGAAAAATTACATTTTTTCCTGTAATCTCTTTCATTACAACATTTACTTGTAACCATAGCAAGTAAAACTTCAGTTGGCAAATGGATGATGATTTTTAAGTAGCTGGTAGCTGGTTATGGAGGTTTTAGAATATTTGTAAACCAGCTTCCAAAGTATTTTCACTCCTGGGCAATGCCACCATGTGTATGCATTTCCCCAATGCTCTGCATTCTCTACAGCAGAAAGTATCTGTTTGGACTATCCTGTGTTACATATATAAAATAGGCTTTGCAAAAGCATTTGTAATATGTGCTAAAGTGTGAAGTATAGATTGCAGTTTTGTGGGTTTTTGGCAAATGAAAAACTTCAATAACTGTTTAGATAACATATTTAGAATGTTTTTGACAAAAAAAATGGGAGTGAGGATTGCCAAAAAAATTGGGGAAAAATTAGTCTATTGTGAGTACTTCATAATAAAAACAACACCAGATTTTCAATTTTTCCCAAAATTCTCACTTTTTGTTCTGATGAGAAGATATTTTAACTGAATTCGAGAGAATCTTTTATGTCCACAAAATGGACTTTAAGAGACAAGGAGACACCTTGTCAGCTGAGATAAAGTTGATTATTGGTGTCTCAAATATAAGACAAGACAAGGAAAGATTCTAAATAAAAGCTCAGAAAGAGGATTTTCCCCCCAATATATAGAATTGAGATTTCTTTTAAATTTTCAGATCTAAGCCCTAGCACCTATACTGCATAATTGTTCATCTCCCTACAAGTTAAGAAAACAGAAGAATTCTCCTCCCAACAAAACCAAACAAATTATAAAGATAAATCACTCTTTTCTGGAATGTCAAGTTTGCAAAGAAGGGATGCTGTGCTGCAGGATTGGGATCAGAGGTGGGTGGGGGAGGTATGACTGACTCATCACCATAGTATTGAGTGCCAAATAGGGTAGTTAAGTGTCTTACAGATTTGTCATTAATGCATTCTGCTCATCACCATTCTTTGTTTGGTAGCTTTCTTACTCTTTTCTTTTCTTTTTCTGTGGTTATTCCTTGTCTTTCATTATTGCCGGAAGACTTTTCCAAAAATGTATGCCTGAGAACAGACGTTGGCTCAGTCTTATCTCTTCCAAGTAGGTCATTCCACAGGCAAGGGCCTGAAACAAAGAACTCCTTATCTCTCTGGCTTTCAAGAATTTAGCCTTGGATGCTCACAGTTATACTGCACCAGAGGACAACAAGCACTCAAACATGACGATGGGCAAGGCATGAGAACTAGATAGAAGAGTGCAGCTGTCATCTCTGATGTAACCGGGGCATAGCTCAGTTCGTTCTAGTGTTGAGTAAATGGGCTCAGGCGGGAATAGTACTATTACTCATTTATTTAGGTAATATGTTAAAAGAAGCCATTTTCACAGCCATGAGCCATTAATAGAAATGTAGGGCTGGAAAGGACCTTAAAAGGTCACCTAGTCCACCCCCCATGCTGAAACGAGACCATGTATACCTAGACCAGGGATTGGCAACCTTTGGCACGCAGCTTGCCAGGGAAAGCTGCTGGCTGGCCGGGCCGGTTTTTTACCTGGAGTGTCCACAGGTTTGGCCAATCGCAGCTCCCACTGGCCGCGGTTTGGCAGGGGCTGCGGGAAGCGGTGGCCAGTACATCCCTTGGCCCACGCCGCTTCCTGCAGCCTGCATTGGCCAGGAGCGGCAAACCGTGGCCAGTGGGAGCTGCGATTGGCCAAACCTGCAGACGCTTCAGGTAAACAAACTGGCCCGGGCCGCGCGCCAAAGGTTGCTGATCTTTGGTGTTTGTCTAACCACAACCTCCCTTGGTAATCTGTTCCAGTACTTTACTATCCTTATAGTTAGAAAGTTTTTCCTAATACCTAACCTAAATTTCCCTTGCTGCAGATTAAGCTTATTGCTTCTTGTCCGACCTCTGTGGACATGAAGAATTGATGACATCCCTTTTTATAACAGCCCTTAACATATTTGAAGACTGTTCTTAGGTTCCCACTCAGTCGTCTTTTCTCAAGACTAAACTTGCCCAGTTTTTTTAATCTTTCCTCATAGGTCAGGTCTATTGTATAATTTTTGTTGCTCACCTCTAGATTCTCTCCAACTTTACCACATATTTTTTAAAGTCTAGTTCCCCAAACTGGACACTATTCCAGCTGAGGCCTCACCAGGGCCAAGCTCCGCAGGAGAATTACCACTTTTGTCTTACACATAACAATCTTGTTAACGCACCCCAGAACATTAGCCTTTTTCTCAACTGCATCATACTGTCGGCTCATATGCAATGTATGCTCCACCAGACCCCCCAGATTCTTTTCTGTAGTACTACTGCCTAGCCAGTTATTCCCAATTTTGTATATGTGCATTTGATTTTTCCTTCCCAAGTGTAGCACTTTGCACTTGTCTTTACTGAATTTCATCTTGCTGATTTCAAACCAATTTCTCCAATTTACTGAGTTCATTTTGAATTCTAATCCTGTCCTCCAAAGGGCTAACAACTTCTCCCATCTTGGTGTAATCCGCAGACTTTATAAGCATACTCTCATCTCCATTATCCAAGCCATTAATGAAAATATTGAATAATAACAGACGCAGGACACACCCCTGAGGGACCCAACAAGATACATACTTTCACTTTGACCATCAGTGCTTAGATCAGAGGTGGGCAAACTATGGCCCGAGGGCCACATCTGGCCCATGGGATCCTCCTGCCGGCCCCTGAGCTCCTGGCCCAGGAGGCAAGCCCCCAGCCCCTCCCCCGCTGTTCCCCCTCTCCCACAGCCTCAGCTCACTGCGCCTGGTGCTCTGGACGGTGCGGCTGTAGCGCCGCCAGCCACTGGTGCTCCAGGCAGCACATTAAGGGGGCAGGGAGCAGTGGGGGTTTGATAGAGGGCAGGGGCGTTTGGGGTGGTGGTCAGGGGGCGGGGGTGTGGATAGGGGTTGGGGTGGTCAGAGAGCAGGGAACAGGGGGGTTGAATGGGGGCAGGGGTCCCAGGGGAGCAGACAGGAAAGAGAAGGGGGGTTGGATGGGGCAGCGGGGGGCAGTCAGGGGTGAGGGGACCAGAAGCGGTCAGGGGACAGGGAGGAGTGGATGGGGAAGGGGTCCTGGGGGGGACCATCAGGGAATGGGGGGATTGGATGGGGCAGGAGTCCTGGGGGGGGGCGTCAGGGGGCGAGAAGCAGGGGGTGGGTCAGATGGGGGCGGGAGCCTGGCCACACTTGGCTTGTTGGGGAAGCATAGCCTTCCCTAACTGGCCTTCCATAAAATTTTGGAAACCTGATGTGCCCCTCAGACCAAAAAGTTTGCCCGCCCCTGACTTAGAACCATTAGTAACTACTCTGAGTGTTTTTTTTTCAGCCATGCCCTTCTCAAGTCCTCTGGGACCTCAACCATCCTCCATGAGTTCTTGAAAATATTTGCTAATAGTTCTGACTATTAGCATCAACTAGTTCCTTAAATATCTTAGGGTGAGTTTCATCAGGCCCTGCTGACTTTAATACATCTAAATATGTGTTAATCTGTTTTTTCCCTAGTCTGGCTTGTGTTCCTTCCTCTGTGTTGTTAATATTAATTGTGTTAAGCATCTGGTCACAATTAACCTTTTTAGTGAAGACTGAAGCAAAATAGGCATTCAACACTTCAGCTTTCTCGGTGTATCCTATTATTAGCCCTTCTTCCCTGCTAAGTAGCAGACCTACGCTTTCCTTTGTCTTTCTTTTGCTCCTAATGTATATAGACCCTATTCTTGTTGCCTTGCACATCCCTTGCTAGGTGTAACTCATTTTATGCCTTAGGGCATGTCTACACATACAGCGCGGAAGACACTGTACGCTGATGGAGAGAGGTCTCCTTTTGGCATAATAAAACCACCTCCATGAACAGCTGAAGCTATGTCGACATGAGAACCTCTATCATGTCACCCCTGTTTTTCCCCCTTCTTATCTTCACTCTGTGACTTTCAACTGGTTTACCTCTGATCTCCTTCTAGAGCTCAGAACAAATGACCGTGTTCTTGGCTGTAGTGGTCTGGCTGCCTCCTGGTGGCCTCCCTGTGGCCTAGGGTTACACTACAGCCAGCCTGCCTTAGTTTTCCTTCTTGGATTGTTCAAGAAACTCAAAAAATTCTTCTGTCCATTCCCAGCCCTTCTTGGGTTGTGCTTTATTACATTAACAAACTCTGAAAATAAAGTTTTCAAGTCCATCCAAAAGTTCACACAAACAAAGATTTCTCTTCCTCCTCCCAGGCCTTCCTGCCTGGGGTTTTTCCTGCTTTGGCAGGCCGCGCCCAGGCCTTATCTGGCTGGAGTCTAAGTCCAAACTCCCAGGACTCTGCTGGAGCCCATTCGCTGTTAGCAGCCTCTAATCCCTGAACATTCCCCACCCCTTCATTGCAGCCTCCTGCTGCTCTTTGTAGGACAATCAGCCTGATCTCTCTGAGGTGCAGCTGTTCTGTAATCAGTATTGGCTCACCCCAGCCTCCAAAGGGCGAGCTACTCTGTAACATCGACATACAATGCAACATCTCCTCCCTTTTTCCATTGCCTGTCCTTCTGAACAAGCTACTCTCCTTTGTATCAATATTCCATTCATGAAATTTATCCCACCAAGTCTCTGTGATGCCCATTAAATCGCAATTTAGCTTGTGTACTGACTTCCAGTTCTTCCTGTTTGTTCCTCATAGTTCTTCCATTTGTGCATAAACTGTCACAGTTCAGGGCAACTGCACCTGTATTTCCCTCTGTGGTCCAGTGAAGGCACCCACTTCCAGTTCCCAACCATCATTCATGTCTCTCTCCCCCATGACTGGCGTTTTTCAAGGATCACAGTTCCCTGCCTACAGTGTGTTATTCCCAGCAAGCCAGACTGCCTAAACAGGAGAGCGCCTGCACTTTGCTCTCTCTTTAGAGGCTATGAACAGCATGATTGCCCACAGTTAATTTAACCACACAGCTCTTTCTCAGCTCATGTTCATCTCTGCCTAGTAGTACTGTCTCCAGTCATAACAGCTTGGGCTGTTATCTCAACAGACCTCACAAACTGAACAGGGGAGGCCTGGTCAGTACTTAGAACAGGTGCAACTGTGGTGCATCCTTCAACATTCCCTCCCAGTGTTGGTCAGATAGGACACTGGAAGGTTATTTGAAGGAGGCAACACAACCGGGATGCAAAAATTTCTACCGTTTCATTTCTAAATAGTCACAAACCAAACCAAAAGAAGTTATTCAACATTACAGCTTCTGTCACCCAAAAAGTATTTCAGAAATTGTTACTCTCCCATTACCCTAGATGGTCATCCAGAAAGTCAGACAGTCTGGTCATAACCCAGACGTGGGCTCATCCATTTGAGTTAGCTAATCTCCTATAAATAGAATTGGCCTCTGAGTCCTGCTTCCCAGTTTAATGGATCTCATCTCAGGGTTAGGCACAATTCTCTACCTGGATCAGAAATCTGTCAGGCTGACAGCTTTGCTCTGGATTGTTGGAAACACTAAATTAAGAAAGTTCTGCTGAGTTCCAAAAGATCCTTCTGGAAATCAAGAAGTCTATGACTAGACAAATCTCCATTGTTTTTAAGAATGTAAGAACAGCCATACTGGGTCAGACCAAAGGTCCATCTAGCCCAGTATCCGATCTTCTGACAGTGGCCAGCGCCAGGTGCCCCAGAGGGAATGAACAGAACAGGTAATCATCAAGTGATCCATCCCCTTGCCCATTCCCAGCATCTGGCAACAGAGGCTAGGGACACCATCGCTATCCATCCTGTCTAATAGCCATCGATGGACCTATCCTCCATGAATTTGTGATTTTCTATTCAGGACATTCATGGCTGTGAGCCACTGTTATCAATTGTGAACTTTACTCCCTGTCACACCAGTCTGTCTGCTTCACCAGCAAACTTTGAGACTTTGCCAGTCTTAACTTTGCCCAATTCCCGAATTCCCCAGAGACATCTCTCTACAGTGTCCAGTCCCTTTCACTGTGACACTGACAGAACTAGTCAGTTTGCTGCCTCCAAAGAGACAGTGTATAAACCAACCTGTTAAGCTAGCTGAAGACTCACACCTCACTTTAATACAAAGCAGTGAGATGTTTTTCTAACAACACAAGAATACATTTACCGGTATTAACAAAACAGAGATTTAAATGATACTAAGAGAAAAAAGACAATATGGTTACAAATAAAATGGTTACATGCTTTCTAGGGACTAAAACTTAATTTTAGCAAGTCTTTGCCTAAGCAGTTTCCTTACTCACAAGTAGTTACCAACATCTCTAGCCCTTCAGACTAGGGGATCCAACTTTCATAGGCTCATTGGTTGTTGTTCCCTATGTCCCATAAGCGATTGATAACACAAATATCTTTTTGTTCCCCTTATATTACCCAAAGTCCCTTGTCTCTGCTTCAAGAGCCAGGAAGGCATCCTGGGGTGCATACTTTGTCCCGCAGGGAGCTCACTAAGATTCTGCCTGTTTGTTAGCTTGATTGCTTTGTTTACCTTATATGTAAATGTAGTTTCATTGTCCTCTGCCTGCAGTGAAGCCAGTCAGACAGGCAAATCCACATGCCTTTGTCTAGGCTGTGTCAGGCTTGGTGTACACACTGCCTCCTAAACACATTATAAGACCATATTTCCAACACATGTGGATAACAGCTTATACACAACCCATACATACATACATCCCACAATGATTTTTGGGACTGGTATGTAATCAGTGTACATACGATACCTTACATGACACTTTTTAGATATCTATTATGACAACAGTGTGTTGGGGCATTGTGTGTCAGGCATGATGTGAGTTAAAATATGGCGGGCCTGCTGCCAGCTGGCATGGAGGGGCTCCCACAGTCTCAGTCTCAATCCAGAATCCTGTGCAAAGTTATTGTGGATTTCCATTTTAATCAGACCATTAATTGGTCTATGTTTTTCCACTGAGCCTCATTTATATCTAGGCAGATGCTCCATACTTTAGGTGCCCAAAGAGGCTTAAGTAATTATCAATATAGGACAAGGATAAAATCTTCAAAAGCACCTAAGTGATTTAAGAGCCTAAATCCCATTTTCCAAAGTGACTTAGACCAGGTCAAGAAACTTTTGCTGATGTAATGATGTCGGTTGGGGTGTGACTCTTTACTACATTTTTATAACAGCAAAGACCCCCAATACACAGTTATACCAGCAAAAGAGCCCTTTTGTCAGTTTAGCAGATTTTTTTCTGGCAACTGGTATAAGCTACGCCAGCAAAATAACTCTTTTGCTGGTATAAGGTGCGTCTCTGCTAGGGGTTTTGCTGTTATAGCAATATCTGTATAGCTGTACCAGCAAACCCTTTCTAGGACAGACAAGCCCTTTGCCGTTTAAGAGCCAAGCACAACTCAGCTCAGTCTAAGATCGCTTCCACAACATGCCTTCACTCTGCCTTCATCATTGAAATATGCAAAGGTACAACTTAGAGCTCTACTCTTTTTGCAGCGTTACTCCCTTGACTTGACCTGTAGATCAGATGACCAATTTGAAGACACAGTCTTGCAGTCACTTTTAACTAATACTTATCAGACCCACCTTCTTGAGCATCATTACTTGCTTGCTCATCTCCCAGGAGTGGGGATCCATATGGGGAAATCTTAAAGGAATAAAAATAAGTTATTTACCATAGTAACCATGGTTTTTCAAGATGGTTGCCCACGTGTATAGATGCACATTCCCTCACTTCTTTCATCTCTTGTAAAGGAATTCCTCTATTATAGTTGAAATAACTGAAGAGAGGTGAGGTCATGCCCTCTGTAATACCTTCAAAACCCAGATACTTCTATACACAGGATGTTGGAGTCATGCTTATCTCAAGAATGCGGATCCATTCTTAAATAGTCTTCTCTCCAAGTCAGTTGTGAGCCATTGCCCTCATGAGATGCTAGCAAGCACTGTGCTTCTGAAGGTGACATCTCTTAGAACATTGTGGGCACGTTTGTAAACAAATATTTAATAATAATGAAACATGAAACCCAGGTGCTGCACACTCTTGTTTCTTAAAGCCCCCTGGCACTTTTGATAAGAGTAAGCATTCCAATGGGTGCTCGGGCCAAATTCCAGTTTGGGTTAATACATTCTGCCTGCTTAATTTCCCCTTATCATTTTCAGCTAGATATAGTATTCACTTTCTTTCCTAAACTATTATTTAGTGTTGTTGTTTCCTGTTTAATAGTTGTCACTTATCATCCTAGAAGTGGTCCATGTATCTGTTTGCTGTAACTTGTAAAGGGCTTTAGTACCCTTCAGCATGCAAGGTAGAACAGGTAAGAAAACTATCAGAAAGAAAATAATCTCTGTTTCAAATATAACTATTCCAAGGAGTTTTATGCAAAAAATATTTTGAATGGACAAATGATGTAATTTATAATTTGGTGTTTTTTAAAATGAATCCCCAAATGATTATGGGGTCTTTATACTTTGACAAGATAAGGGTATCAATTTATTAATTTGCTTATAGAACTATTATTTATCTTACTTTTTGATTTGTTATTGTACTGAACTGCTTTAAATTATAAGCAGCAAAGAATCCTGTGGCACCTTATAGACTAACAGACGTTTTGCAGCATGAGCTTTCGTGGGTGAATACCCACTTCTTCGGATGCAAGCAGTCCACTTCTGAAGAAGTGGGTATTCACCCACGAAAGCTCATGCTGCAAAACGTCTGTTAGTCTATAAGGTGCCACAGGATTCTTTGCTGCTTCTACAGAACCAGACTAACATGGCTACCCCTCTGATACTTTAAATTATAAATTCATTTTATGAAAGAGTTCTATAAATTCAACAGGGAGGAACATAATTATTCTAGCCTATGTAGTTTAATACAAAAGAGTAACCTTTCTAAAAGTTTTAAAGCCATCCTATAGATATGTATAGTACAGATATAATTATCTCAGAAATTCAATAGATAACTTGCATAAGGAAAACTAAAAATAAAATAGGTGAAAGGAAATAAAGAAGTTACCAGAAACAGTAGAGAAATCAGCACATTAAACATGACTAAAAATAGAAAAAGCAGAATATCATTTAATACCAGGAAAGGAAAAACTCATAATGGAAATGAACATTCAAACAATGGGTCGACTGGAGTTTTCAGAACTATTGACGTATTAGCAGAATGAGGCACCCCATGTTGTTTCCGGAAGACACTGACTCACAGTCCTGCTCAAATCCAGCTCACTTTACTTGGGAAAGACTAGACAGCTGTACTGGGACAGTGCCACGAGGACTACTGCTGATGGCACACTACATACGGCCTATCAATTCTGTTTGATATTACAAGCTTTCTGGATATCAAACTACCAAACTCCATTTTGTGTTCTGAGCACCACTTTCATTACAAGACTGTTCTTATAATTACTTTGGCTCTGTGTTAAGTGCCTAGAAAATTCTCAGGAACAACATTGTGGGCCAGAAAGACTGAGTTAGGTGCCTAGGCTAATGAATAGGGAGAGACAGTTGCCTCAGAATGGGATCCACAAAGGTGCGAGCTAGTTGGCGCCCATCTAAATTAGCCAATGAGAGATGCTGACAAGAGGGGTGTGTTTTAAGCCACACCCTCTTTTTGAGTCTAGGCTGCAAAGAGTCACCTATTTCTCCTAGCAGTCCACAGATGGGAACTTTTTCTCCTGGAGTAAGGTGTTGTGGTAAGCACAGGCGCCAACTTTTCCTGGCGCCTTTGGGGTACTCGTGCCCCCCGCCTCTGGCCCCGCCCCAACTCCACCTTTTCCCTGCCCCTGCCCCGCCCCCATTCCAACCCCTTCCCCAAAGTCCCTGCCCAAACTCTACCCCCACCCTGCCCCTATTGGACCCCTTCCCCAAATCCCTGCCCCGGCCCTGCCTCTTCCCCGAGCGCGCCACATTCCCCCCTCCCTCCCAGTGTTTGCCATGCAAATCAGCTCTTTTGCGACGCAAGCGCTGGGAGACAGGGGGAAAAAGCGGGCACGTGGTACGCCCAAGGGAGGAGGCAGAGGCAGAGCGGAGGCAGAGGTCAGCTGGGACAGGGGGATGGAGCGGGACGGGGAGCTGATGGTGGGTGCTAAGCACCCACCAATTTTTCCCCTTGGGTGCTCCAGCCCCGGAGCACTCACAGAGTCAGCACCTATGATGGTAAGGACCCAAGGACTAAAACTCTGGTCTGTAGAGCCAGGGGTAGCTGATATTCCCACAGTGCCACTAGGAGGTGTAGCAGGGTGGACCCTGCTCCGGGGTTTTAAGGGGTTAGAAAGCAGCCTGGCAGGGCTTGAGAGCTGTGGCTGGAGGCTGCACTGATGGGGAAAGTGGCGGCAGCTGGGGCCACGCCCCAAACTGAAGCCCTGGGGATTATAAGAGGCAGGAAAGCCAGACCCCAGGCGGAGTCTCTCTCTGCTCCAGAGAGAGATGGGCCTAGCTGCTTAGGGAGCTGAGAAGGCACCTAGGGTGAAGCAGGGCTGGGAACAGGCTAAGGAGCTGGGGAAGCTCCAGCCTGGACAGCCCCAGGCTGCGGCCTAGCAAAGGGCCTATAGGTACTGTGGGTTGCAGAGGGCAGCCCAGGGGTAGGACGAAGCAGCAGGTCCAAACCCCCTTTGCCTGTGATGAGTGGGCTGATACTGCAGTCTGCCCCAGGGTGTGGGGCTAGACCATGACTGTCAGTAGCCACTACTGAGGCAAGGCGGGGATAGTAGCGTGGGGTTCCCCTGGGAGGGGGAGACCCAATTATAGATAGCGGGCACCGGGTCCAGGGAGGGACGCCGGGGCCAGAGAACAGGCGGGTCACCAGCCTGCCGGGGGCGCTCCAGGGCTGGACCGAGGGACATTCCGGGACCGACCAGCAGGAGGCGCGGCAGGGGTGAGTACCACCCCGCTTACAGAGGGTATACAGCAGTACACCCAGGGAGCACAGTGGAGAGTACACACTGGAGGAAGTACTGCCCAGAGACCCAGTGTGACTATTCTCTGAATCCCTCTGATTGGCCAAGTGCCCCTTCTTAACCCCAGGGATTGCCCCATGAAGTTGTCTGGCAATCACACTGACCTTGGTCTGCTGCAATGCCAGACTTTGCCTCACCTCCTGATTGCCGATCCCTGGCTCTAGCCTGACTTGGACCCTGACTTCTGCCTCCTGATTCTAGCTCAGTGCTGCCTCTGATCTCCAGCCTCTGACTCCAGGCTGACTGCTCGATTCTAACCTGGTACAGCCTCTGGTCTTTGACCCCAGCCTGACTCTGACCTTGACTCTTGTTTATGGGACCTGGCCTTGTGATTCCTCCAGTTCCTGTCTGGTGACTCCCCTCCCTGGTGGGCAGACCTCAGGCCAGCTGTGTAGCTTTCAAGACTGTAGGCATTTAAGTGACTAGACGCTGCATTTGACACAATGGTTTTGTCTTTTTCAAAGCTTGCTGAAACAAAACAAAAGGAAAGAGAACAGCAAAAGATTTGGGATTCTTGTCAATGTATTTAATACCTTTCAGACAGTTTGAATTTACTGTTCTCTGTGCAGGTCTGTTCCATAAGCAGAGATAAACGTGAAATGCAAGGTTAAAGACAAGACTAACACTTTGAAGCTGCATTCTAAGTGTAAATTCTAGAGGCATCTAAAATTAGAAATCCGTTTAGATTCTTAGCTGATAGTAAAACAATAATACATGGCATTCACTGTGCTTTTCATCTATAGACCTGGAAGTCCTTCATAAGAGTAGGTACAATTAGCCCCATTTTATAATAGGGAACCTCAGACAACGATAAGTTAGGTGATTTGCCCAAGTTCGCACAAGCAGTCAGTGGCATAGCTGGGATTAGAGCCAAAGTTCCCTTGCTCCCAGGGATCAAACTGGCCTGATTTTCCACACACTTATACCGATTTTATACATTCATAGATTGTAAGGTCAGAAAGGACCATGATGATCATCTAATCTGCGCCTCTATACCATAAAATTTCTCAATTCCTAGAGCACATTAGTGTATCTCCATGGACTTCACTGGAGTTATTTCTGATTTATACCACTGACAAGAGAATCAGGCCCATTGTCACTGATTGAAAGTTATCATTGGCCTATTCTCTATCCCTTCAGAAAATCTCTCCAGTATTGCTAGAAGAAACATCTCTTTTGCCGTTCCCGCCATCAGGAACAGCCTTCCTGTATTCATATGTCTTGCTGTTTCTCTGTAGTGGGATGTACAGGGCCTTTGAGGGGCGCTCTTGTGGACCAGTGGCTCCCCACCTCTGGTTCACAAACCAAAAGGATCACACTCACATGGATATAAGTCAGGTCACCATGTGATTTAGCAAGATACAGCTGCTTCCCTCCAGCTCTCTAATTGTAGGGTAAAGAAAGGCAGCTATGTTCTTACTAAAACTCAGAGCCGGCTCTAGGTTTTTTGCTGCTCCAAGCAAAAAATTTGCCACCCAAGCTCCGAGAGCACAACTGCCCAAGCAAAAAAAAAAAAAAGAACGGATGGATGGAATGCCGCCCCTGGAATTGTGCCGCCCCAAGCATGTGCTTGCTTTGCTCGTGCCTAGAGCCAGTCCTGCTAAAACCTAATCAGGAAAGCAATTGGGAGAGAAGCCAGCAAGAAAGAAGCAACTAGAGCATAACTGGTGTGGGGTGATGGGGGTGGTGGTTCGTAAGCCCTAGATGGGTCTGAGTTTTGCTTAAGTTCATTTCAAATGGTTATTTTGAGTTCAATATAAACTTGGTTGTCACCTGGACAATGTGACTTGGAGATATGAGTCTTTAGTTTTGTTGCTTCATCTGAAGTTAGCTACAGACAAATTGACTAACAGAATGTGGGAAGGGGACTTCCTGTTATTTTGGTCTTTTGCCATGTGCTTTTGGCCTCTTATATTCTCTGTCGACTTTTGAATGTTATCTGAAACTACTGTGATAGACCCAGGCCAGTTGGGAACAGCAGAGTAGGAGAAGGGAGATATACTGGCCACTGGATAAGCAGCTTTCTGTTCCCTGAGTGACCAGAGCAGGGGCTGCTCCAGGCTAATGAGAACATCTGACTCCAATTAACCTGCTGAGAGTCAGGTGAGACTGTTAAGCACCTGACTCTAATTAAGGCCCCTCTGATGCTATAAAAGGGCTCACTCCAGTCAGGCCAGAGGGAGCTAGAGAAGAGGAAGTGTGTGTGAGGAACTGGGAGCAAGAGGCGTGCAAGAAGCTGAGCATGAGTAGGCGTACTGCTGGAGGACTAAGAGGTACAAGTATTATCAGACATCAGGAGGACGGTCCGGTGGTGAGGACAAAGAAGGTGTTTGGAGGAGGCCATGGGGAAGTAGCCCAGGGAGTTGTAGTTGTTGTGCAACTGTACCAGGAGGCACTCTAGACAGCTGCAGTCCATAGGACCCTGGGCTGGAACCCGGAGTAGAGGACGGGCCTGGGTTCCCCACAAATCTCCCAACTCCTGATCAAACACAGGAGGAATTGACCTGGACTGTGGCTTCTACCAGAGGAGAAGGTCTCTGGGCTGTTTCCCGGCTCACAGGATGAATCTGTGAGGTGATCAAATCTGCCAATAAGTGGCAATAACTCTCGGGGAAGCATTTTGGGGAACACTGTGTATGAAAATCACTGACCAAAATAAGGCTGCATTATATTAGAGAATTTAGTTTACTGTTGCATGTAATGGGGGAATAAGGAAGTCTAAAGTTGTGGTATTTAGGATTAATTACAATAAGTCTGACTCTTAATGTGATCTGTGTCAAAGCTTCCATAAATGTTGTTTATTCTCTCTGAGCTGTGATTCAGACCATTTGTTTAAAATGTCTATATTATAAATTATTTATCCCCTATCAGAGGGGTAGCCATGTTAGTCTGGTTCTGTAGAAGCAGCAAAGAATCCTGTGGCACCTTATAGACTAACAGATGTTTTTGCAGCATGAGCTTTCGTGGGTGAATACCCACTTCTTCGGATGCAAGTAGTGGAAATTTCCAGGGGCAGGTAAATATAAGCAAGCAAGAAGCAAGCTAGAGATAACGAGGTTAGATCAATCAGGGAGGATGAGACCCTGTTCTAGCAGTTGAGGTGTGAAAACCAAGGGAGGAGAAACTGGTTCTGTAATTGGCAAGCAATTCACAGTCTTTGTTTAGTCCTGAGCTGATGGTGTCAAATTTGCAGATGAACTGGAGCTCAGCAGTTTCTCTTTGAAGTCTGGTTCTAAAGTTTTTTTGCTGCAGGATGGCCACCTTAAGGTCTGCTATTGTGTGGCCAGGGAGGTTCCCACACGAGGAAATAAAGAAACAGATCAACAGAGCCAGACGTGTACCCAGAAGCCTCCTACTGCAAGACAAGCCCAAGAAAGAAACCAACAGGACTCCACTGGCCATCACATACAGTCCCCAGCTAAAACCCCTCCAACGCATCATCAGGGATCTACAGCCCATCCTGGACAATGATCCCACACTTTCACAGGCCTTGGGTGGCAGGCCAGTCCTCACCCACAGACAACCTGCCAACCTGAAGCATATTCTCACCAGCAACTGCACACCGCACCATAGTAACTCCAGCTCAGGAACCAATCCATGCAACAAACCTCGATGCCAACTCTGCCCACATATCTACACCAGCAACACCATCACAGGACCTAACCAGATCAGCCACACCATCACCGGTTCATTCACCTGCACATCCACCAATGTAATATATGCCATCATATGCCAGCAATGCCCCTCTGCTATGTACATCGGCCAAACTGGACAGTCTCTAAGGAAAAGGATAAATGGACACAAATCAGACATTAGGAATGGCAATATACAAAAACCTGTAGGAGAACACTTCAACCTCCCTGGCCACACAATAGCAGACCTTAAGGTGGCCATCCTGCAGCAAAAAAACTTTAGAACCAGACTTCAAAGAGAAACTGCTGAGCTCCAGTTCATCTGCAAATTTGACACCATCAGCTCAGGACTAAACAAAGACTGTGAATGGCTTGCCAATTACAGAACCAGTTTCTCCTCCCTTGGTTTTCACACCTCAACTGCTAGAACAGGGTCTCATCCTCCCTGATTGATCTAACCTCGTTATCTCTAGCTTGCTTCTTGCTTGCTTATATTTACCTGCCCCTGGAAATTTCCACTACTTGCATCCGAAGAAGTGGGTATTCACCCACGAAAGCTCATGCTGCAAAAACATCTGTTAGTCTATAAGGTGCCACAGGATTCTTTGCTGCTTATTTATCCCCTGCTTTCCTAGCAGTGATTTCTTCTTAGGAAGGCATTCTGCCTTTGAGTGAACAGATAAATCTGTTTGGCATAACAATAATAAATCGCCCTCCTTCCATCCTTCCTTTCCCGCTCTGTCTCGTAAGCAGTACTTGCATGAAGATATTCTATGCTGTTCCCTTTGTTAGCAAGAAATACTTACTGGTTATTCCCAGTACTGTAGAAATGAGAGATATTATATAATGTACAGTATGTTACAAAATTTCTGGCTTGACTCACTGGCAGACAATAACCTGGTTATTGGAACCATTGGTTTTTAGTAACTTTTCGTAGCTGTTTAAAGATTCTTAATAATATTGACACATTTAATTTCACTGGGAAAAGGAAGACATTGGCTTCAGTCCTGCAAGGTGCTGAGCATCCCTCAACTCCGACTGAAGACAGGATTGGGGCCACTGCTTCACACACAATTAAAAAAATCTCTGTTAGCGCTAGGCCCGGGTGAAGAGTTGAGGTGAAAATCGTGGTGGTCCAGTCTGCCGTACTGGAAGAATGTGCTTTTATAGACATTATTGTGCCCGTTTACACTTCAATCTCTGGGCTTATATCTCTGCTTCCCCATTTCATCCCCCAAAATATAAAAGGCCAGCCAAGCTCTCTGCTTTTCCCAGCCTTGTTTCTGGAGCACAGGTGCAAGTCCAGGCTTGAGTCTGAGATCTACCTAAGAATCCAGACCTCTGTAGTTTTGCTCACCCCTGTTATCCCCATGCACTCCTGGCTGCTGTGCTCGTTTTCCTGGCACTAATTCTCTAACAGACTTGATGCTCTATAATCTCATTTATTGCTTTCAGCAGCAGCAAATAAACCTGCCAAAAGCAAACCAGTAGGTCAGAAATTATCTGGGAAGAGGCACTGTTGTGTACCTGTAGGGGAATGTTGCCATGGCATATAGCAGTGAGGCAGGGAGAAGCAGATGTTAAACTCAACATCGGTTGAGTCCTTGGCCTCCTTAGTCCAGAGCTGGAACAAAAGCACTGACTTTGTCAGGGATCCAGGTGTTTTATTACATGACTGAAGCATCTGCATCAAATCAGTTGTGCTAAACAGAGGGTTTGGAATCTGTGCCAAGTTCTCAGCTGCAGCCAAGCAGTGCATGATGTAGCTGAGGAGAGCAATGGTGTTTCTGTGCACCCATGATCCAGGGGCTGGCACTGTCAGTGCAGTTCCAAGTTTAACTTACCCTGCTGGCAATGTTCACAGAGGCCATTCCAGTGTCCAGGGATGCCATGCCCAGGCAAACCCCTGCACCAGTGGCCCAAAGAAGGGGTGTAGGAACCATTAACATGGCTCTTTGGCACCTGTGAATTCCCCTATGTTGGGAGGATGACCCAGTGACCAAGTCAGCCATCTCATGCTGTAAGATCAGTAATGGATCCAGAGCACAGGACAGGGTCTAGCAGAGGTGAAAGTAAGCCAGTACGGGCCGGTACGGAGGACCGGTAAGAAAAGGAGACTGGCTGAGAAGCCTGCCCCCTGCATAAGAATAGTTTAAACTTAGCTGTTCCCTGAGTGGTTCAGCCCTCGGGGTTAGGAGCCGTTTCTGGCATCCTTGTTAATTTCACTCACAGTAGCAGGGGGGAGGGTGTGTTTGACCATAGCAGGGGCAGTCCTTGTCTGCCCCCGGGATGAGGGTATCTTGTCTCCAATACTAATATACACAACAAATACAAGCATTTGGCTGCACAGCTTAAATCCAGAGCTAATAAAAGCAGGTGGAAGGGGAAAACTCACTGTCACATTGGTTTGTCATCTCCTCCCTCCCCCTCCTCCAGCCAGGCTGCAGACAGGGCTCTGCATTCCTTCCCCACCTCCCCGTCCCCAGCAGAGGTTCTCCTCTAGGCTCTAGCTTGCAGTAGGGACACTGGCTGAGATGCCTGCTGCTGCTGCCTGCATAAGAACAGTTTAAACTCAGCTGTTCCCTGCGCAGTTCAGCCCCTAGGATTAGAAGCCATTTCTGGCATCCTTGTTAATTTCACCTCTTCCGATAGAGGCCACGCCTCTTCCGGTTGAGCCCCTCCCCCTCCGCAGGACTCTGGAGTACCGGCAAGTCCTTTAAGTTACTTTCACCCCTGGGGTCTAGACTCCTTCTCTCTAAAGCTTTTTTGTTCTGAGCATGAAGCACCAATTATAGCCACCTAAAAGTAGGTATATCATAGAATCATAGCACTGGAAGGGACCTCAAGAGGTCATCTAGTCCAGTCCCCTGCACTCATGGCAGAACTAAATATTATTTAGAGCAGGAGCGGCCAACCTGTGGCTCCAGAGCCATATGCGGCTCTTCAGAAGTTAATATGCGGCTCCTTGTATAGGCACTGACTCCAGGGCTGGAGCTACAGGTGCCAACTTTCCAATGTGCTCACTGCTCAACCCCTGGTTCTGCCACAGGCCCTGCCCCCCATTCCACCCCTTCCCACCCCCTCCCCTGAGTTTGCTGTGCCCTCGTTCTTCTCCCCCCCCCCCCGAGCCTCCTGCATGACACAACACAGCTGATCAGGAGGTGGGGGAGGGAGAGGGAGGTGCTGAGTGGCGGGGTTGCCGGTGGGTGGGAGGCACGGGGGGCGGGAAGTCTTACTGTGGCTCTTTGGCAATATACATTGGTAAATTCTGGCTCCTTCTCAGGCTCAGGGGGCACCTCTGATTTAGACTATTGCCTCAAAATACTGCAAATATACCTGTGTTCCTTGTTACTGGGAGCTCCTTAAAAGAAGGCACTGAGCCTCAACAACAAGGAACATAATTACAAGCTGCTTTAATTAAACTCCTATAGTAATCTCCCAGCATGCACTGCTTAGTGTAAAACTTCGAGGAGGCTATGGGGACAATGTGTTCTATGTCTGGTGCAGTATTGTCAACCCCAAGAATTCAAAAATTGAGTTATCCCCCCACCCCCCAAATCTTTACATTGGCTTACAAAACCATGAGTTTAAAAAAAAAAAAATTTTGCATTCTTTTTATTTTCCTTCTGGGTTTTCAGCTATTAGGCTGCACTCAGATCATATTTTCTACCTTTTTTCTCTGCAACCACGTGGGCTAGTAATTTATTCTTTTTGAAAAATCAAAGCTGAGATTCCCATGTAATCACTTGTCTCCAAGAACTGGAGCTTTATGTAAAACACTAAGTATCATGAGATTCTTGATAAAGCTGACAACGCTATGGGCCTTCCAGAGTCCTGCTCAGGAATCTGGACGTATCTTCTACAAACTCTATGGCTGTTCCACCCTAAGAATATGAAGAAGAAACCCAGAATTTGTGATTAAACAATAATGGTTAATAAAATTCTGATTTGTTTTGTAAGGTCCTCATTTCTCACCCAGAACAGTTAACATTTCTAAGGCCTGTAGTTAGTTAAGAAAGCACAGCAGGCCCAAGGTGCAGAATATTCCCTGTGGTTGAATGATCAGAAGTCACTTACCTCAGCTGACTGTTAATCTATAGGCAATGCCCTCTACTGATTCCATTGAAGTACTTGTTGCTGTTGCATGTTGAAAAAGACTACAAAGGGAGGAATATGGATTTTTATTAATTGGTGAGGTGGTTCCAATTGGTATGTTCAGGGCATTTCCAGAGAATTAATACTGTACGGTAACTCCCACAGTATGAGTGGCTATCTCCGTATTCCATTTATTGTATTCTTGCACTACTGTATCTGATTTGATATACCGGCTTATCGAGTCTTGATTTTATGTATTTAATTGAAGCTAAAATTTAACTTTGTGTAAGTTGCAAAAGTCTCTAGAAGTGAGTGGATATGAGATTATGGTCAGAAAACAAGGCTAGGATTCCTTCGTAGAGTGGCTGAGGGATGAATGGGAAGACAGTATCTAGATGTGGTGGGGAAACAAAACACAACAGCCTGAGCTATTTTGGGCTTGATTCCCCCTTGTGCCGATGTTCTATTCAGGGGCAATGCACATGGGGCACTATCATAGAGCTGGTCACAGCTCCTGGATTCACAGTTGCTCAGCCCCAGTGCAAGTTTGAAGGCAGCTTTAATGTACATCACTGTCATAAGGCCCCCGGGAAGCTAACCCTACTGGAGTATTGATGGAGCAAGGCTCTGCTACATTCATGACCTCTTCCCTTCCATGCTCCACCCTGACACATCCCATCCCCAGGGCTGGATTTCCAATTAGGCACAGTAGGCACGTGCCTAGGGGCACTGGCATTCTAGGGGCGCCTAAAAGTTAAAAGTGGGTTAAAAGTTTAATTTTTTACAGAAATCACGAAGGGCAGCTGAAGGCAGAGGAGGGCGCTGAAGATGCTGCGCCTAGGGGCGTTTAAGGTATAAATCCATCCCTGCCCATCCCATCCCCTTGAGCAAGGATCGAGGGTTTGTTTCTGGCAGAGACTCGCCCTACATATGGGGAATTCTCCAGTGGCAATATCCAGCTGCTTAAGTGGAACAAAGTGAACTTGGTGGACCAGAGAATCTGGAATGTTTCCCATTTTAAGTGTAGATGTAGGGAATTCCACTCAGAACTCTGTCTTGTAGAACCAAGTTGTTTTTTTTATAGAACAAACTTTTCAACCACCTTTTTCCAACTGCGAGATCTTGACTCAGTCTGTATCAGTCCATTTAATTTGAGTCACTATAATTGTGCAGCAAAAATAATCTCTCCCCCTCTCGCCCATGCAAGACAGCAATCCTCTGAGAACAACCAGTGCCAGACACTGAACTCAATGGGGTTGAATGGGTAAGGGCAGAAATTGGCCCACCCTGTTTAGAATCGTACAGAACCCACAAGTTAACCTCTTAACAAGCTGAGTGAATGCAGAAAAGTCTCAGTCCACCAATCCGGTCTGTTGAAATTCATCTGAAAATTAGATTTCTAATGAAAATAAAGATACAATTATAGTAGCTCAAATGAGATGGATTGATACAGACTGAGTCAAGATCTCGCAGTTGGGAAAAAGGTGGGTTGAAGGATATTCACAAGCCCTCCCCCACCTCTCTTCTCCCTTCACTTCTTTCTCCTTATTTCTTGATACGCATGAGCATTTTAATATGGTACTCTCATACAGGTATGAAATAGGTTTAAATGATGTGTTCTAACACATCTTCATTAAATGCCTATGACCAGAGAAAATCATATATTAAGACTCCTTACAAGGAAGAAGAGACAAACACCAGAGCCTGTACATACCCTTAGCAAGTATTTTGTTTTTGAAAGTAGCCACGTAAACAGGCATGCTGGAACTTGGGGAACTTCTTGGTGTGGTAATTACTAGTGCCCTGTGACTGTCTGATAAACACCTTCTTAACATAGTGGTGCAATGCAAATAATTTGTTAGTTAAAAATAACTCTGCCCTCTGTTGGAGATGGACTATTTATTGGCTTATGGTACTCAGAGGCATTATGTCATTAATATGTTTGGGAAAGAAGTTTGGTGAATCAATAAAGTCCATCCAAAGGAACTAGAGGACTCAGGGGACTAGAAATAGGATACTCATCTCCTTTTGTTTGAATGCAGTCCAGATGGGTGGCCTGTTTGAAATGAGCTTGTAACTTGAGTCCAGTTCTTACTGCGTAGAGCACAAAAGCCACTGCCATAGTTGGTACTAAACGTCAAACACTTTAGCAATTTCAACAGAGAGGCCAAAGACTGAATAAGTATGGAGATTAAACTGTTCTTTTGCCACAAGAGCTACCATATTAGGTTACAGCTGAGGCACATTGGCTTGGCAGCATGAGGAAGTCCCTATTTCTGTGCTGTGCCTGTTCTTTTTGTATAGCGAGAAGACTTCATTCTCCAGGGATGTTAATCCATCACTTTTCACCGGCCATTTAGGAAGTTAAATAGGCCAACAGCACCTTTTCACAAGCGTTATAATTTTAAAGAGGGAAAACAAGTATGTTACTATGCATTATGGATGCATACTGGTTTGACTCCATAGTTAAGGTTAAGTTTAATTTTGCACTTAAAGCAGGGATTCAACCTTTTTGTTATGTTATGAAAACACACTATCCTCCCCAAATTCTCAGCACTTATTTGCTGAGAGGTTAAAAGTAAACCCATTAATTATTGTATGAGTTAAAGATGAATTAAAAACTGGGTCATTTAAGAAATTTAGCACCTGTCAGTCTTCTCTTTGTCCAGATTTAATAACAGAATGAAACACTCTTCAAACTTTCCATAGAGTTAAAATTCATTAATCTAATCTATTTTCAAGAAATTAAATTGTAATTAAATTAAATTATGGATTGTTGATTCTAAATGTTATAGAGACTACAAATAGGGTCAAGTCAACAGCTCAGAACTTTTAAATGGGGCCATTGTGACATCAGAAGTAATCTAACCAATTACCGCCCTTCTTGTATAGCTAATTTGCAAGCAACAACTCTATTGGTTGTAATGACTCAATGGAATGAGGATGACTGGACATATGCCATGAGTTCTCACTGATACACTTTTCAGCCCAGCTATCCTGCAATTTAAATGTGCTATGTCTGCATGCTGAACTGGGTGTCAGTACGTGAAAGGCTAACCAAAGTACTGCTGACTTCGTTCCATTGCACACAGAGACAACATTGCTGGTGGAACTTAAACAGCAGACACTTTGCAGCTGGGCTCCTCCTACCCCTTTCCACGTAGCATCTGTCTCAATAACACACCCCTCTAACCCAGTAAGTCAGTTGCAAATTAAGGTCCAGATTCATTACTTTGCATGGCTCTCACAATGGAAAGCAACTGTGAACCTAGCTTAACTGGCCGGCACACTCTAGCCGCTTTGCGCTGCACCAGTGTATCAGTGAATCTGCCCTTTTAAAGTTAATTTTTTAAATGATTGAATATTGATACTGTTTATGAAGTCACTTCACTGCCCCATGCTTCAGTTTCCTCATTTGTAAAATAAAGATACTGGCCACCTTTTGTTAAACATAGAATCATAGAATATTAGGGTTGGAAGGGACCTCAGGAGGTCATCTAGTCCAACCCCCCGCTCAAAGCAGGACCAATTCCCAACTAAATCATCCCAGCGAGGGCTTTGTCAAGCCTGATCTTAAACCTTTAAGGAAGGAGATTCCACCACCTCCCTAGGTAACCCATTCCAGTGCTTCACCATCCTCCTAGTGAAAGTTATTCCTAATATCCAACCTAAACCTCCCCCACTGCAACTTGAGACCATTACTCCATGTTCTGTTCATCTGGTACTACTGAGAACAGTCTAGATCCATCCCCTTTGGAACCCCCTCTCAGGTAGTTGAAAGCAGCTATCAAATCCTCCCTCATTCTTCTCTTCTGCAGACTAAACAATCCCAGTTCCCTCAGCCTCTCCTCATAAGTCATGTGTTCCAGCTCCCTAATCATTTTTGTTGCCCTCCACTGGACTCTCTCCAATTTTTCCACATCCTTCTTGTAGTATGGGGCCCAAAACTGGACACAATACTCCAGATGAGGCCTCACCAATGTCTAATAGAGGAGAATGATCATGCCCTCGATCTGCTGGCAATGCCTCCATTTATACAGCCCAAAATGCCATTAGCCTTGGCAATAAGGTCACACTGTCGACTCATATCCAGCTTCTTGTCCACTGTAACCCCTAGGTCCTTTTCTGCAGAACTGCTGCCTAGCCATTTGGTCCCTAGTCTGTAGCAGTGCATGGGATTCTTCCGTCCTAAGCTTCTTCCGTCTGCACTTGTTCTTGTTGAACCTCATCAGGTTTCTTTTGGCCCAATCCTCCAATTTGTCTAGGTCCCTTTGTATCCTATCTCTACCCTCCAGTGTGTCTACCACTCCTCCTAGTTTAGTGTCATTTGCAAACTTGCTGAGAGTGCAGTCCACGCCATCCACCAGATCATTAATGAAGATATTGAACAAAACCGGCCCCAGGACCGACCCTTAGGGCACTCTGCTTGATACCAGCTGCCAACTAGACATGGAGCCATTGATCACTTTTCATCATCTGATGAAAAGTGATAGATAAAAGCTAAGTAGTATTTCTATATTTTCAAATCATTAGAAAAATCATGTAGTAGCATTCTCTTTGGGTTTCTCATTTAGTGTTCATGGGTGAATTTTTTTATCACTTAAAAATACGAAATTCCAAGACAAACTGTTATAGAATTGAGGCTAAGCGTACATATCAATAATTGAAGGGTAAGAGGCGTGACAGGATTATTGCTAAACCAAGCATTACAAACCCAGAAAATTCATAGTAAAGGCTACATATAAAATAAATAAAAAGATTTAAAGTATGGAAATGCAGTTAAGGCACCCAAACAACCTTAACTCTGCCTGTGCACATCACAAGAAATCATTGGAGAGACTCAGAGTTTGACGGAGACTGGGACTATAACCAGTTTCCCACATTATAAGGAGCTTGTGTACCCGATAGAGTGTTTGGGCAGCATGACAGCGAGAAGGGCAAATCCTCCTGGAGGAGAGCCCTAGGGGAGTGTTCGTATGTGCATACATACTTATTAGTTACATGTCAACTTGTGATAGTGACAAGTACAAAATCTTTGGACTTGGGGGACCCCCAGCTTTCCCCTGAAAGGCTTGGCTTTAAAAGCGTTATTGACAATATTCACACATGTTGTAAGAGTTCTAACCCTTATGTAGCCATATAGATAGATAATTTTAACATGTTTTCCTTTAGAGATTGAGTCATTCTCCTTCCATCAGAGATTTAACTCTGTATAACGTGTATCTCAAAGTCCTGACCTGTACCACAGCAGAGAGGTAATCTGAGGTACAGAAAGGGGAAAAGAAATACTATACGTGATGTTAGCACACTGCCTTCCCCAAACCCGTTACACAATAGCTTAAAAATAGCTGTGGAAAAATCAAGCAATAATACGTTGCAACGTAGGCTGTTTGGGAAAGACCTGTATGAATCATACCCAAGGAACTTGGGTTTGTGATTCACCATTGGTGAATCATGATTGATTTAGCATGTTCTAGCTCTTAAAGCAATGAGTAAATAATGTCTGACTTTTTTTCGTTGCCTAGTCACAGCTGGATGAAAGGTGAATTGCACCACTGTGACTCATACTATTAGTCCTATATAATTATACACCTACAAAGGGGACAAAGGTTTCATGTCTTTGTCATTATGGCTATTGGATGTGACTCCTCTTGAAGTGATTTATCCAACTAAACCCCAACTGAGAGAGACTAGTGTGATGTTTGTGGAATGCAGGGTCTTGGAGTAACAAGGACAAAAAGTGGCTACATCATCCATTTTTTTTATTTGTATAAATAACTTAAAAAATCTACTGTCACACACATAACTAAAACAACATGACTATAAGGAGACTGGGAACTGTACATATATAAATTTAAAGAATTGTCGTTAACACTTTGAATTGTCAAGATGTGGCCAATCACCACCTGCCCATCATACTTATCTGTACATTTTGTTATATTGTAAAGCATGTGGTGTGTTGTGGGTGCTACCCACTGTATAATTGGTACAGGAAAGTATTGCTTACCAAATACAGGACAAACAGGATATCCTAAATCTACAGGCCCAGAGAATCTCCTTCTAACAAAGTCTACTGTACAACTGAAATGCCTTAGGCTGGCCTTCTGTTGGTAGAGAGAGAATAAAACCAGGAGGTCTGGTCTAGATTAAAGACCAAATTTATTATCATTTCTGCATGATGCATTTATTCTGATATTTTAAATTGCAACAGAATTCAGAGACTGACTTTGAAAATGTGCACAAACAAGTGTTAAAACATTAAGGATTTTGAGTACTGTGAATCCTGTTTTAGTTACCCTAAAGCAGATGTTAATTTATTATTAGTCATTTTAGTTTTAGCAGAATGCTCTTTGTCTATAGTGTCAGTGAGGTTGCTTAATGACAAAGCAATAACAGCTGTGGCTTCACTTCTGGAAAAGGGGTCACCCACTTAGAACTATAACAATTCTCTATCACAGCAGGAGATAGAGCAGGGAACATGAGCTTTGAAAAGGTTCCAACCAACTGACTATGGAAGGATTTAATCCTGTCGCTTATTATGTTTTTCAGTGTTCATCTAGCAGCTCAACATCATTGACAGGCTTCACAATTGGCTGCAGGGCAGCAAGCTACAGAAAGCTATTGATTAGTGAACCTAGAATCTGAGAGACTAGGAGGCCCTCTACCAGCTGCTCAACTATATTGATTTAATCTCTTTTTAAAATAATTATTGGCTTGCTAAACTGTCAGTTCATACACTTCAATGTGAAGAGAAACAAAATATTCTCTGATTTCCCTCCACCCCAGTGTTTAAAATGCTCCCTGAGATGCTTTCTTGTTTATTTTGACTTATATAACCAATAAAAAGACGCACCCAAGCCAGGCTCTTGGATGCCTCTGATAGTTTTTTAAATACGTTTCTAAAATGAACCATGCAAGCTCCTCGTAGCCAGCAGTGGTTCAGCAACTAAAAATAATCCATAAATATTTGAACATCCCCTTTGTCTGCAACCAGTCACTCTCACAAGACTTCCTAGGAAGACACTGTCCCTTCTCCAAAGAGCTTACATTCGAGTGGTAAACATGACACAACCAATGAGCTATGACCATAGGTGGGGCTACAGAAATCAGGTTGTCCAGTTAGTTGCTATGAACTATAACATTATGTTAGAATATTGGGGCTGCTTGGTAATGGAGTCCACCAACCCCTAAAGAGCCAGTAGCATGCCAGGTGTACCACAACTCAGAGGCAAGCACAGCAGGTATTTCAGTAGCTAGGCCCTATAGGCAGCTAAGTGAAAGGGTATTTTTTTAGGGCTGACAGGAAAGGGGAAGGTTGCAGATACCCTAGGTATAGAGGCTTGGTGTGATGAAGGCCATTTTTTCTGGTCCTCCTGCACCTTCGGTGTCTGCCAATACTCACTAGCTAGGTCAAGGGTGGAAAACAGGGAGGTGGATATCAGGCTGGCCAGTGCCCCCACTGTGCGGGACAATGAGTATGAATTCTTATACGTAAATTGGTTGTTTCTGATATCCACACAGAAGTGGAGTTTCCTGTCTTTTCTTTACTAAGACAATGGGGGCTACCCACAGACTGTAGCTTTCTCTAACACCTGTTTCCTTCATTTCACTGAGCATCTCTTTTGTCAGTTGGTATAAGGCAAGTGAGACTGGCGGGAACCTCTCTCAAGCTGGGGCGTGCTTGTGGTGATCCAATGCTGGATGTGGGTTGCACACCTCATCTCAGCTGGTTGCTTGGAGAAGGCAGTGGAGTGTTTCTGAATCAGCTGGGTCAGATGCTCCCTCTGTTCTGTGATAGTCTGTGCAGTGCCCATGTCTATTTTCTGGACCCAGGCCTCTCCCGAGCCATCGTTAATGTTGCTCTCAAAGGTAGTAGGGGCACTGGCGGCATCTGGTCTCTTTAGGAATTACCATGTCTTCCCAGTGAAGGTGGAGGACTCATGCAATGCCCTGGGTGCGGTACAGCCTCATGGGCTGATGGGTGCGGTTCAGGACTCTCACTGCCAGCACCCTTTTCCTGACAGTGACTAGGCTTCAGGCCACCACAAAGCGGTTTACACAGGTGCCAGGGTACGGCACTACCTGGGTGGTATAAATCTTGCCTCCATGCCAGTCTTTCCATTACACAGGACAATGGTCTCAGTCCTAGTGTCAGCCAACCAGGATCAGGGCAGTCTAGCCTAGTGGCCGGAGCAGGCAGCAGGCCTAATGGCTGGGGTCAGAACTGCAGTCAGTCATCAGGAGTCAAAGCCAAGAGCAAAACCGGAAGGCAGAAATTGGCTACCAGAGCCAAGGGTTGAGCCAGCATCTATAGTCAGGAGCCAGAGCCAACGGTCAGACCGGAGGTCAGGAACTGAAGCAAGCAGGCTTGCAGGGGTTCAAGGCAGGTGCAGAGCAGAGGCAAGACTGGGTGCAAGGTAGGAGCAGCAGGAACAAGATGGAGCAGGCACAGTAGTGGGCATGAGTGTTGAGAAGCCAGAGAGATGCTGCTGTTGCTGGCTTAAGAGCCAGCCTGCTGGCCTCAGCAGCCAATCAGGTGGCTTGGCTAATCAGGCAAGCCAGCTGTACTGATGAGGCTGCCAGGAGACTAGATCTGCTGCAGGCCCTGATTCCTGTCACCTATCCACAGAGGGAAAGGGTCCTGGATCTTAGCCCTTCCAGTCAACAAGGGATGTGCATATGCCTGGAGGTCAGTACTTAGAGGTCTTCCAAGAGGTACATCAACTCATCTAGATGTTTGTCTGGTTTTACAACAGGCTACATAAACACTAGCAAAGTCAACACAAAGTAAAATTTCATACAGACAATGACTTGGTTATGCTCTCTATATACTATACACTGAAATGCAAGTACAATATTTATATTCTAATTGATTTATTTTATAATTATATGGTAAAAAATGAGAAATAAGCAATTTTTCAATAGTGTGCTGTGACACTTTTCTTATTTTGTGTCTGTTATTTTGTGTATTTTGTAAGCAAGTAGTTTTTAAGTGAGGTGAAACTTGTGGGTATGCAACACAAATCAGACCCCTGAAAGGGATACAGTAGTCTGGAAAGGCTGAGAGCCAGTGGCCTACATGATGCCTCGCCTAGGGTCGTTGAGGCCACTTCCATGGGTGCAAAGGAACTTTCAGTGGAGCATTGAAGCTGGATTGCAGAACTGCACACTGTTGCACAACTGTCTTGATTTCCCAATCCATCCCTGCCCCCATACATAATTGCGTGCATGGTCCTTTTTGAGTACAATATCAGGATGTGCTTCATATAATAACTTTAGCATCACAAGTCTACGTACTGGATATATGATTGCCTGAGACCCTAGTAATAAGCACTCATCCTCAACACTTAGACTCCTTTTGGCAATAACAATGCTAGAGCTCTGTGCTTACCCTCTCTGTTCAGCCATTTGTACCCATTCTCTACACTCAATACCATAATGGGTCTCTCTGTGTCTCATTTCACCTGTGCTGTTTCTATTAGCGAAGTGGACAGTAGTTCAATAGGGAGGATCGTTTCTGTTGGCTGAGGTCCTTTAGGCAGGCTTGCCGGTAAAGGAAGCTTGCTCAGAGCAATTGTAGTCATAAGCTGATAAGGCGAGAGCTCATCTCTGAATTCTGGCAGATGCCATAAAGGGTACAGGTTTGCTCTCACAGAACAGACCTTTCAGAGGTTTTCTGAGTCTGAATCTTTAACAAAATGCCTGTTGTATAAGTAAGAGTGGAACTTCTTTATCACAAAAACCACTTCTAGCCCTTCTTGTTCTAGTTGGGAATAAATCTTTGTCTGCTGGAGCTAGTGACCTTGATGCATAACTCATGGGATGCTCAGATCCCATCTGATATGCGTTGGGCTAGTACCACTCCCACCCTATATGGTGAGGCATCGCAAGACTGTTAGTTCTTTCTGACTATCATAATAAACTAAAAGGTTTGACTTTAGCAATTACTTTGCTTCTGCAAAAGTTTTTTTGTTTTTGACCCCACTGGAATTGTATCACTTTCTGTAACGATTTGTGTAAGGGAGTCAATATGGATGGCAAGTTGGGTAAAAATTACCATAATTGATAGGCCTAGAAAGGATTTCAATTTGGACACTGACTTTGGTGGTGGTGCCTTGGTAATGGTCCTGTACCTTGTCCTCTACTGGATGTAAGCCAGTTGCATTGATTTTGTATCCCTGGTAAATGACTTCAGCAGCCTGGAAAATACACTTTTCCCTCTTAAGACACATACCTGCATCAGCCAATTTTTGTAGTACCCAGGCCAAGTTTTGCAAGTGTTCTAATTCAGATTCCTCTGTAATCAAGATATCATCAAAGTATGCACAGACCTGTGGCATGCCTTGTCCATCGTCCTTTGAGAAATACCCACAGGTGCTGACACTCTGAATGGGAGGTGGTTGTAACAAAACAACCCCTTGGAAGCATTGATCATTACAGAAGGTTTAGATTTATTGTCCAGAGGGATATTGAGATATGCATTACTTAAATCAATTTCTGTGAAAGTTTTCTCCCCCCAGATAAGGTAGCGCATAGAACTTCAACCCTGGGGAGTGGATATGTATCTAACTGGGGAGTGGATATGTATCACACAGTTGACCACGACCTTGTAGTCCCCACATATCCTCTCTCCTCCATCTGATTCCAACACTGAGACAATAGAAGCAGCCCAGTGTGAGACCTGGACAGGCTCAATAATACCAGCTGCCTGTAATCGGTCTAGTTCTTGGTCTACCTTATGGCACGTGGTTTAGGCTATGTGCTGTGGCTTAAAGAAATATGGTTTAGTGTCTGGATCCACCTAAATTCTGCCAGGGACCCCTTTCAGAGACCCTTCCTGAGTGTTTTTCAAGAAGCGTTTCTATGCTTATGTATGCACATGGTTGATGTCTGCTCTGTTAAATTTTAATACCTTTAACTGATCTGGCCCCATGAGGCTGGGGCCTTCCCCCTTCACCACTGCTAAAGGCAAGCAGAGCTTTTGGTCCTGCTATGTCATCTCCACACTGACTATACCTCTCACTAGAACTTGTTCTCCTGTATATGTATGTAATACCACCTTTGTTGCTCCCATCTGTGGTGTATTGTCCTTTGGTCACAACAGGTGAAAAGCAACATCATTACAGACAGGCAGCACCTGTACCCGTCACCATGATTACTCTTTGTCCATTAATTGTAACATCCACTTTCAAAGGCTTTTGGCTTTTGCTGGTAATATTAAACATATAGTATACATTGAGTCCTCGGCTTCTGGCACCTCTTCCTCCTCTGTAGTATTATGAACCACTTCCTTGTGACCCACATTTTCCTTTCCATGTGTTCATTTTTTACAGCACACTTTTGCAAGATGACCTCACTTCTGGCAAATCCAGCACTCCATATCCTTGTATGGGCAGGAGATATGGTCGTTTTTCTCCCCGCATGACAAGCAATTTTGTGTGTTCTTATGGAGGTACCTCTGTTTACTTAAAGTTTCATTTGCTTTGTGTAGAACGCTGGACAGTTTGTGCCTGGTGCCTGCAACTGTTTGGCTAACTACATGCTATTTAGTACTTCCCAGTAAATCCAAAGCAGGCTGAGCAGTTATTTCCATGCCTTGGGCTATTTCCAGAGCTTTTAAAAATCTAAGGTGGACTCTGCCAACAGATGTCTCTGAATTCTTTCATCATTGTTGCCACAGACACGTCTATCCCACAGCCTGGCATTTAATGTATCTCCAAAACCACAGCGCTCTGACAGACGCACAGTTCTGCTACAATAACTGCCATGGACATTCCAGGTTGGCGGGAGAACCCAGTAAATTTAAAACTCTGCACAGTCTCTGGTGGCATGGGGTTACGATGGTGAGTGGCAACTTTAAGCACCTCATCAAAGGATTTGGCCCTTGGCTCTTCCTGTGCCACCAAATTTCTTATTAAACTATGGTTTTGCTTCACAAATGCTCACTAAAATGGCACGTTTCTTGTCATCATCCTCTGTATCATTTGCAGTGAAGTACTGGGAGAGTCTCTCTGAGCACTGAATTCAGTCCTCCTGCTCCGCATTGCACTCTTTCATTTTTCCATATGCAGTTTTATTTTTGTTTTGGTTTTTTTGCAATGGGGAAAAAAAAAAGGTTGTCACTTACTCACACAGTGTGTAGAACTTTATGGTTGATGTTTTCATTTTATCCTCATCGCCATTGTAGTAGGGAGACCCAAGGAGATTAGAACTGAGAAAGGAGATGTTTTATTCTGGTACAGGTTCACATAGACAACTAATCAGCCTCCATCTTGGCAAAACTTCTCATTCCCTCACCCACTTGGAAAAACATCCAAAATATTTAATAAATTTCAGTTAGTATTCTATAGTTTAACAGTGTGATTAAAACTGCAATTAATCTTTTAAATCACGATTAATTTTTTGAGTTAATCATGTGAGTTAACTTGCAATTAATTGACACCCCTACTTAAGATGCTTCTTCAGCCAGATTTCAGAGTAGCAGCCGTGTTAGTCTGTATTCGCAAAAAGAACAGGAGTACTTGTGGCACCTTAGACTAACAAATTTATTTCAGCATAAGCTTTTGTGGGCTACAGCTCACTTCTTCGGATGCATAGAGAGTTTATATCTACCCACGTGTTATTGATTTTGTTCTTCTGCCTTCAGTTCTTGCAGAAATGCTACAAATGACTATTGGATTTCAAATGAGAGACTGCTACAGTCATAAATACCTTTTAAGCCATTTAACGTCAAGCTGTGTTGACACGATTAACACGATTCTTCTCGTGAATGTGGAGTTTACCTTTCACAGTCAAACAATGTGGTGAAGTGCCACATGGAGTACAAGCAAAATTAATTGAAATGTTAAAGTGGTGTTGGGAGGGCAGGGGCAGTTCCTGAAAACTGTCTGGACTTCTTTCATGATTTGAACCCTTCCCTTTTGTAATCTTGTTCACCTGCACTAGGGCTAATAGAGGCAACAAGGAAGCATGCCTAAGTGTATAGCATGATTTCCTGGAGATAGGAATTCCTACCTCTTCCAGTAAAGACTAGAACTTCTTCAAGTAATACAGATTCTGCCTTGTGCGAGGCAGACATGGTGAGCAGGCCTGTCTAGCTGGCTGGTGAGCAGGCCTGTCTAGAGTAGCCTGGGCCCTGGGGACATGCTCCATCAGCAGCATATATTTAGGAAGATTCTGCTAGAGGAGCTGCAGCCTGCAATGGAGCCATTGGTGAATATTAAAGCTGCCCTCATCTGGCAGAAGCCTTTGGCTAAACCCCCTAAGAAGCAGCAAGCCAGATTGGCACATGGAGTTATACTCACACCGCTTTGTGAATTTGACAGTGAATTTGACAGATAGCAAATGTAGGAAGATGTGGACTGTATCTTGTAGCCTGATGCTCGCTCCCTTCCAGAATGAGGCCTGGTCTAAACACACGAATGTCAGCAGTTGGACAAAATCTGTTTCTGACTTGATTGAATTACATCAGGGCATGTGGACACTTAAATCAATGCCGTCTCTGACACATGTAATAAGAATCATTGTCAGCCACTTTTAACCTGATTTCAGAGAGTGCACACAAGGGGGTTGCACAGATCAAACTAAACTGATGTAGTTAAATCAATGCAATATCTGTGTGCAGACCAGCCCAAAGAGAGAGGGAATTTAAATGTACATATATCGGTAACTTGCATCTGCCAGGGCTCATCTAAGACAATGGACTGGAGATAAGTGAGATCAAGGGTTTTGTGAGGGATTCCTAACAGCCTGCTTCATTTTCCCTCCAGTGGTAACAAGTTACCTGGCAAAATGAAAAGCTAAAGACCAAATTCTGTTGAATATATTGGAGTAAATCAGTGTAACTTCACTGAAGTCAGTTAAGTAACTTTGATTTACACCAGCATAACTGAACAGAATTTGACCCAAATAGCCCAAATCATTTTTTGTTTTAGACCATTCAGTCCCATCAGTAACCGGAAGTTTTTTGGGGGAAGAGTAAGGGGAAAGCTGAAAATATTGACTTTTCTCACATCATGGGAGTTACTCCCAGAAAGGTGAGAGCCAAGCATTACCCTGACCTAATGGATTTTCCTTTATTAAAAATAGAAAAAAATAAAATAGAATTTGGGTGTGGGAGATTTAGAAGTAGAGTCAGAACAGCACAATCCATAGGAAATACATGGCTCCAGCCTAGTGCACAAAAGCTATGGAGTCTATGGTTAGGGTTCCTTTTCTTTTGGGGACTTCCATTCAAATACTGACCAGGCTTTGACCTTACCTAACTTTTTGAGACCTGACAAGATTAGCAGTCTTGTTGAAGGTTACGGTGCTTTGAGTTCTGCATTTATCTGAGCCCCGGGGAGGGCAAAGACAGAAGTAGTAATCAAACCAAAGAGGTAGTGTAGAAATCCCATCAAGTGTCATCTTCCTGCCAGATGCCAATAGCAGATACAAGGGCTGGGGTTCAGTCTGTCCACAGGTCCTTTTCTAAAATAAATAAAACTACGGCTGGAGAACCCACCCAGAGCTGTTCCCAGAGCCAGACGCCTGAGAAGTTAAAGTAAAACCTCCCTGGTCATTGTTGCATGGAACTCTTCCCCGCTCACGAGCTCTCCTTCAGGAATACGGAACCCAAAGTACCTTTTATTTGGGGGAACAGGGAAGATAGCTAACAACCCCCCCCCCACAATAACCATATACATTGAACCAAATCAAGTTAGCCAAACTTAATTGGGGTGCAGCCCCCTGGCCAGTTTGAGGCCAGAGAGCATCAGCTCTCAGCAGCTTCCAGACAGCACCACAGAGGCAGATATTGAGCCTGCTGCCTCCCCTCTACTTGTAGGGGAGACACAGCCTGCCGAGGCTGGATGAGGCACCCAAATGGCAACCAACTTTTAGGCCCTGCAGAGCCTGCACGTGGTTGGGGCTGCCCAGACGTGAGCAGAGTCCTAGGAGGATGGACAATTTTGGAGGGGAGAGAGAGAGAGCTTGTTTGTATAATTTTTATTTAGTTTGTGGCTAGTTGTGACCTGAGAACCATCACCCAGGACTGTGAGTCACCTTGTTGCCCCCTGCTTCCAGTGAGAGTCTTGCCTGTGGTGGTGGGGTGTTAACTCCCTAACACCGCCAGCCAATCAGCCATTCAAGCACTCTTGTGGGCTATGCCAGCCCTGCCTTGGCCTTAAAGGGTGACAAGAGGTGCATCCCAGTCCATAAATCCCCTTGAAGCATTACCCTCTGATATCCAGCCCTTTGCATTGGCTATTCACAGAAATCCCAGATCCTCTGCTCCCAAAAGAGCAGTGTACTCCAGTTTACCAGTTTTACCATATATCACCACTCCTGTATAATGCACAGCACTTATGAGCACTTATAACAAAACAAAAGGAGGTTTATTTAAGAAAGAATAGAGATTCCACTAGAAGTGAGAGAGAGTGATGGAAATAAATGGCTACAATATAAAACAAAATCATAAAATGCAAACTGGGGCCTACATTTATTAATAGTTGCCTTTCCTAACTAATAGAATAGATTCTCCCCACAATGTTCAGTCTGTTGAAGAGCTGACTGTCTTCCCTGGAGCAAGTATCCAATCTTTCATGAAACAAGATGTCTCCTTAGTGAATGGATCCAGTGTGTCTCTCTCCACCCTGTTATATACTGTGTCAGTCGTTTGGCTCTATTTGCAGACAGGGCGATCCCCTCGCTATCATATCATTTGTTTTCACTCCCAATCAATTTCAATGTTTAGTTTGTCTGTGATGGTGACTGTAAGGGTATGATTTTCAATATAGTTACATTAGTCCTTTAATCAGTGATACATAGACTGAGGCTCGCAAACAGCTCTGTGTGATTTAATTATTAACTAATCTAACTAAGCTATTAACAATCAGGATGCTATTACTGGGATCACATGTTTCCTTGCTCATGAAGAGCTGTTGAATATATAGTACTATAGTAAATGAAACAATGAATTCACACGACTGTGGCGCTTTTGGGTAATGTTGATTGCTAATTTGGCTCCTGAGCCACTGAGGTCTGAATATTACCGCTTTAAACATTACCTGTACACACATCTCATAGTGATTAAGAATATGAATAAGTTACAAGCTTTCAGTAGAGACCTTGCATGCTGTGCTTTAGCGATAAATACCCTGAAAGTGGTGTATTAGGTGCAGTGAGTTTGTCAGGTTTGAGACAGGAGTTGCTGGTAATGAACAGTGAATGCTTTGCCCCTTGGCACCAATGGGCTGCCTTGTCACAGTGGTGTTTATTGCTGTGGGATTGGTTGGGTCCTTGTTTGTTTGATATCCTTGATTTCATTACTTGTTCTTTCCCTCTTTTTTTTTTTTTTTTTTAAATTTAGTCCTATCATTTCTGGAACTACAACACTGTTTGTCCTAGTCTGTTGGTCCTTGTTTTCCTGTATGTATGAATTGTAATGTCCTAGAGGTCATAGGGGCTGTCTGTTAGTTAAGTGGAGGAACCATGCTCAAAGTACCCAGGGTCCACTGGTGCTAAGGTTGGTGTCACAACTATAAAGGGAAGGGTAACAACTCTCCTGTCTACAATACTATAAAATCCCTCCCGGCCAGAGGCACCAAAATCCTTTTACCTGTAAAGGGTTAACAAGCTCGTAACCTGGCTGACACCTGACCCAAAGGACCAATAAGGGGACAAGATACTGTCAAATCTGGCGGAGGGGAAAAGGCTTTTTTTTTTTTTTGTGGTGTTCGCTCTTGGGACTAAGAGGGACTGGACATCAGTCCATGTTCTCCAAATCTTTCTGAACAAGTCTCTCATATTTCAGACTTGTAAGTAACAGCCAGGCAAAGCATATTAGTTTATCTTTGTTTTCTCAACTTGTGAATGTTCCCTTTGCTAGAGGGAGGCTTATCCCTGTTTTGTTGTAACTTTTTAAAACTAAGGCTAGAGGGGGTTCCTCTGGGCTCTCTGAATCTGATTATCCTGTAAAGTTATTTTCCATCCTGATCTTACAGAGATTTTTACATTTTCTTTTTAATAAAATCCTTCTTTTAAGAACCTGACTGACTTTTCCATTGTCCGAAGACCAAGGGGTTTGGGTCTTTGATCACTTTGTAACCAATTGGTTAGGATCTTATTTTCAAGCCTCCCCAGAAAAGGGGGTGTAAGGGCTTGGGGAGATATTTTGGGGGAAGAGGAACTCCAAGTGGTCCTTTCTGTTTCTTGTTAAATCACTTGGTGTTGGCAGCATACCAGGTTTTAACGTAAGCTGGTAGAAATAAGCTTAGGGGGCTTTCATGCAGGTCCCCACATCTGTACCCTAGAGCTCAGAGTAGGGAAAGAACCCTGACAGCTGGTGACTGAGCATCTGAAGAGGGAGGAGTCAGGGGACCAGGAGGGGGCCCAGGAGGGGGCTATAGCTACGTCGGGAATATGGCTGACCCCATAGTCCCAACTATTAATTGTTTGGCTTGTTGTGTTCCAAAACTCGTAATCGCACAACAGTCTTCACTCCCTAAGGCCCCACTCATAGGGCCAATTAGACTCCATGGTAGTCAAGAGTTGGGTCTCCCCAGCCTGTCTGCTCCAGTCCAGAGATGTCTACACCACCAGGTCCCACTCTGATGTGCAGCTACCTGGTTCAGTTCTGTGACATTAGCTCTGTGCCACTGCTGCCTTTGAGGCACTGCATAGCCAGCCCTGTTTCATTGCCACTGCCTGTTGGGAGGCTGTGGAGTCACCTCTGCCGCACTGCTGCTGGTCTGGTCATGTTCAGCTGAAAAGTCAGCTCTGCACCACCACTGCCACCAGTTCCACCCCCTCCTCACTCCCCTTGCTCGAGAGCCCAAGCTCCAGGCTGAGCTCAAATGCCTATACAGTTTTATTTTTACCACACTAGCATGAGCCCCACTAGCACAAATCTGTGGACCTGGGCTGGGATGCTTGCTCCCAGATGCAGTGTAGATATGCCCTAAGCCTTCTGGTTCCAGAGCTTACTGAAGAATTAATCAGCTCTCAAAGGTATTAGGTACCTGTGCCCTATCCTCATGATCACTGACCAGCCAATGATAAGGTATTCTGAGAGTTGGGGCTTGTCGGAAACCTCAGCTCTCTAACACCGCATTCTACAGGCCATTATCCTCTGATCCCACTGAGGGTTACCAAAAGAAACTCCACCATGTGCTCAAGAAACTCCCTGAAAAAGCACAGGAACAGATCCATATAGACACATACTAATGAAGTGGGCTGTAGCCCATGAAAGCTTATGCTCAAATAAATTTGTTAGTCTCTAAGGTGCCACAAGTACTCCTGTTCTTTTTGCAGATACAGACTAACACGGCTGCTACTCTGAATCCTGACAGAATGTTTTCCTGTAGAACAATGCCTATTCATCAAAAGGGAACCCTTTCACACCAACATGCCAATTTCAACAAGCCTTTGTTAGGAAAGGCAGTTTTCTAAAAGCATTTTGATCACTTTTTGGAACAGAACATTTCAATTTTTCACTTTGAAATGACTTTTTTCATTTCAATTTGTGAAAATTGTATCTCATATAAAATGAAAAAAAAGTAAAAATTGGAATAAAATATTTTGTTCTACCTGAAACAGTTTTTTTTTCAGAATTAATTTAGTGGCAAATTCAATTTTATTGTTTTATTTGTTCTGTTTCATAACAGGAAAATTCCTGAACTTGCTGATTCTCCCACAAAACTAAAAATCTGGTTTCCACTCAGCTCTACTCATACCGTATTGCTTTTATCTTGTTTCCTTGCTATGGTGAGTTATCGCTCAGTATCTGCTGGGGGATTTGGGTGGGTGGGTGGTCATGTAGTTTGAATTAGACTTTGGCTTGAACCAAAAACTTGGATCCAAATATTTTGAAATGTAGAGGAAGTGGAGCTGGAGAAGAAGGCTGGTCCAGTGGGTAGAGAGTTGCCCTAAGAGATCAGGGTTCAATTCCTGCTTTGCCACAGACACCTCTGTGACCTTGGGAAAGTCACTTAGTCTTGCTGTGTCCCCATCTGTAAAATAGTATTTCCCTATCTCATATGGGTGTTGTAATGATAAATACATTAAAGATTGTAATGTGTTCAGATATTAGGGTAATAGGGGCCATACAAGTACCTAAGAGACACATCAAGTTGGATCAATTTCTCTCAGTGAAAACACAGCTGTTAGAGTTCTAATTATCCACTAGGCTCTTATGCCCAGATTTGCAGAAGTGTCCACAAACTTGGGGTGCTTCAGTTTTTGGTGCTCTGCTGGACACACTTAAGGCTTGATTTCTGCCCCACCTCCTGCTGAGGTGTTGAGTGTTTCAGTTGGAGCTGTGGATGCTCAGCACCTCTGAAAGTCAGGCTCAAGGAGTCTCAAGCTAGGCACAGAAAACTAGTATCAGAGGGGTAGCCGTGTTAGTCTGGTTCTGTAGAAGCAGCAAAGAGTCCTGTGGCACCTTATAGACTAACAGACGTTTTGCAGCATGAGCTTTCGTGGGTGAATACCCACTTCTTCGGATGCAAGTGGTGGAAATTTCCAGGGGCAGGTTTATATATGCAAGCAAGAAGCAAGCTAGAGATAATGAGGTTAGTTCAATCAGGGAGGATGAGGCCCTGTTCTAGCAGTTGAGTGAAAACCAAGAGAGGAGAAACTGGTTCTGTAGTTGGCAAGCCATTCACAGTCTTTGTTTAATCCTGAGCTGATGGTGTCAAATTTGCAGATGAACTGGAGCTCAGCAGTTTCTCTTTGAAGTCTGGTCCTGAAGTTTTTTTGCTGCAGGATGGCCACCTTAAGATCTGCTATTGTGTGGCCAGGGAGGTTGAGGAGAACACTTCAACCTCCCTGATTGTTGTCTGCCAACTACAGAACCAGTTTCTCCTCTCTTGGTTTTCACTAACCTCGTTATCTCTAGCTTGCTTCTTGCTTGCATATATAAACCTGCCCCTGGAAATTTCCACCACTTGCATCCGAAGAAGTGGGTATTCACCCACGAAAGCTCATGCTGCAAAACGTCTGTTAGTCTATAAGGTGCCACAGGACTCTTTGCTGCTTCTACAGAAAACTAGTAGACGCTTTTGAAAATGCGAGCCTTCGTAACTATTCAGGGCCGGCTCTAGACCCCAGCGTGCCAAGCGCGCGCTTGGGGTGGCGTCCCGCGGGAGGGCGGAAGGCGGCTCCTGTGGACCTCCCGCAGGCATGCCTGCGGAGGGTCCGCTGGTCCCGCGGCTCCGGTGGAGCATCCGCAGGCGTGCCTGCGGGAGGTCCACCGGAGCTGCGGGACCAGCGGACCCTCTGCAGGCACGTCTGCAGGAGGTCCACTGGAGCCGCGGGACCGGCGACCGCCAGATCGCCCCCCGCGGTGTGCCGCCCTGCTTGGGGCGGTGCAAATCCTAGAGCCACCCCTGTAACTATTGCTCTAAACATAATCGAGTTTCCCCCCCGCCATAACACTGCATACCTCCCTGGGCACCAGGCAAAATCAGAACCATGTGAAATCTTTTATTTTTAATTGTTAAAGTAAATATTTCTATCTCACAGAAACAAACCAAAATAGAACCTAATAAATTCTCAGCCAACCATCGAGGGGTTAACCTGGCTTAATCTTGCTACTGAATTTTGTTGACTGGACTCTTGAACTGTGTTTTCTTTTTACTGACTGACATTAGATAGTGAGTCCAGTGCTTCTGATCAAGTGAACCATAGCAACAAGGCCAGAAGATTAGCAGCTTTTGGGGCACAGGGGTAAGATACTGAGATCTTGAAAAAAAGATCTTGCTGATTGATTATATAATTTGACTGTCATCTGGACAGGATAGCAAATGCCAAGGAAAGGAGAGGGATCAGGGCCTAAAGGGCTCCCTGCCTTCCCAGTTGGTAAGCACTACAGTGTTTGATTCTCTGTTCATTACTTATATTACATTATAATTTTGACCCCCTAATAAATTACTCTGCTTTTCCTTTTGCATGCTGGGTGTGCACAGAACAATTCAAACTACCCCTTTATCAGTAGAAATAATTATTTTTCAATAGCTCACTTTGTTCTCCTGTTACTAGAATTTCTCAGTTAGCCCAACAAGTAAGCAAAGTTATTACAGTTCATATCTAGTGTGAGATTTTTGCCTGTAGGTGGGGTCCAAGTGGAAATTTTCATTGCTCACTTTTCGCAATTGCTATAGATGTTAACTCTCTGCTCTCATAAGGGAATTCTATGCAATATGAGGAGGAATTTACTTTGGTTTCTGGAGACTGTTCAGTGTTTGGGGGTGTAACAGCAGGAGAGAGCCACCTGCTCATGGGATAATTGGCTGTTCCTTCCATGGAAAATGCAATTTCCATTGGATGACCTGAAATGCCAGAAGCTGGAACTGGATGACAGGGCTTAGATCACTCAAAATTGACCTGTATGCGTCATTCCCTCTGAAGCATCCCACTGGCCACTGTCAGAAGACAGGATATTAGATTGGATGGACCATTTGGCTAGCCCAGTATGGCTGTTCTTATGTTCTGATGTTTGTGGGGGGGTTTTGTTTTTTTTTTGTTTTTTTTTACTAACTAGATATTAGCCTGAACCTGAACCCAAACATACCTGAGTTTTGGAGTAACCCAGGTCCAAATTTCTTGATTAGGACCCATCTTTCTAATGGGCTGAACAGGGATCTCAACTCTAGACATTTCCAAGCTTATCAGGGCAGGGAAGGAAAGAGATGGACTGGGGCAGGCGTGTGCGTAAATTCCAGATCCGGCCTTTGAACAGAGTTGTACAGCTCTGGGTCCAGCTCTGTTCCTAACTGTGGCCTATGTGGTAGTAGAGCCAGTCAGAAATTTTCTGACAAAAGATGCTGTTTTGTTTATTTTTTGAGCCTGAAATTTCTCTCAGAAGTGAGTTGGGTTTGATGAATGTTTACCAGATCACAGGCAGGGTTTTGGTGGAACCCTACCAGCTCATCCTTGGGGCTGCTTAGCAGCTCCACCTTGTGGTCTGCCCCGGGACTGGGAACCCCAGGCTTCTAGTCTGCATGGCATCCCTGCTCCAGAGTCACAGGCCCTGGCAGCTGCTGAGTAAAATTGACTTTCTTGTCAGTGTCATTGTAAAACTGATAAGAATGTCGCAGATTCCAAGGCCAAAAGGGACCGTAGTGATCGTCTAGCCAACCTCCTGTCTACCACAGGCTACAGAATTTCCCCAAAATAATTCCTAGAGCATATACATTAGGAAAACATCCAATCCTGATTTAAAAATAGTCAGTGATGGAGCATTTACCACAACCCGTGGTAAATCGTTCCAGTAGTTAATTACCCTATTACAAATTTATATCTTATTTCCAGTCTGAATTTGTCTATCTTCAACTTCTACCCATTGGATTGTGTTACACTTATCTCTGCTAGACTGAAGAGCCCATTATCAAATATTTGTTCCTCGTGTAGGTACTTATAGACTGTAATCCAGTCGCAGCTTAACCTTCTGTTTGTCAAGCTAAATAGATTGAGCTCCTTGAGGCTGTCACTATAAGGCAGGTTTTCTAATCCTTGAATCATTCTCATGGCTCTTCTCTGAACATTCTCGTTGTTTTTGCTGATGCAGACTAACACGGCTACCACTTGGAAACCACTCTCCAGTTTACCAACATCCTTCTTGAACTGTGGGCACCAGAACTGGATACAGTACTCCAGCAGAAGACACAACAGTGCCAAATGCAAAGCTAACTAACCCCTCTACTGCTACGTGAGGTTTCCCTGTTCATGCATCCCAGGATTGCATTAGCCCTTTTGGCCACAGCATTGCACAAGGAGCTCATGTTTGTAGTAAGTGCAGGCCCTGATAAAGGCCCGGTATGAGGCCTGAGGCCTGAACTAAAGTAATGGTCAAGACCTTGCTAACATAAAGCAAAGTTAAGCTGTGAGCCAGAGGCCGGCTCAGTTGACAGAAGCTGGCTAGGAAAGGGCTGAGGCTGCATAAACAGATATTCACCTAGCATACCGAAGTATAAACACAGCACTAGAATACACTATACTGAAACATTCCATAGATAATAAAAGGACAGGCCAACCCATCCCAATGACAGGGGCAAAAGGGTAAAATGATGGATAGAGTTGTTTTGATCAAACCAACATGTACAAGGTAGAAGGCGGCACCTTAATACGTAGAGGGGTTGTACCTTGCTACGTGGAAGCATACATCAGGTGTGATGTGTAACTTGTTTGTATCTGTGTATCAGAATGCATCCCTGGGGCGGTGTCTTTGTCCGGCCTAGGGGGCAGTGGAAAGTCCCGCCACTGATTGAGCCGCGTCCATTGCCAGGACTAAGTAATCTACGGGGACCCTGCAAGGGTGTCTGAGGTCGCAATAAACCTAGCCGACGTGGCTTTGCACCTTCTGGACTCTGTGGTTATTGGGGGTTCTCGTCGGGTCTGCTGTGTCAGCTATCTGCGCAGAGCTGGGGCAGCACACAGATGGAACACACGCACGCAGCTGAGTGATATCAACATTGGAGAGAGCAGAGCACCATACCGATACTACTCTGACAACAATGTTCAGCTGATTTACCACCCGATATACCTCCAATTTTTTTTCAGAGTCCCTGCTTCTCAGGATAGCGTCCCCAAGCATGGCTACATTGTGTTCCTAGATGTATATATTTACATTTAGCCTATTAAAATGCATATTGTTTTATTATACCCCCTTTACCAAGTGATCTAGATCTCAATTTTTGTGTCATCTGCAAACTTTATCAGTGATAATTTTATGTTCTCTTCAATTTAAAAATGTTAACTAGCATAAGGCCAAGAACAGCTCCCTGGCAGGGGCGGCTCTAGCTATTTTGCCACCCCAAGCATGGCGGCACTCTGCGGGGGGCGCTGTGCCGGTCGCTGGTCCCGCGGCTCCGGTGGACCTCCTGCAGACGTGCCTGCGGATGCTCCACCGAAGCCACGGGACCAGCGGACCCTCCGCAGGCACGCCTGCGGGAGCTCCACCAGAGCCGCCTGCCCCCTCCCGGCGACTGGCAGAGCGCCTCCCGCGGCATGCTGCCCCAAGCACGCGCTTGGCGTGCTGGGGCCTGGAGCCGCCCCTGCTCCCTGGGGACCCCACTAGAGAAACACCAGCTCGATGATTATTCCCCATTTACAAATTACATTTTGAGACCTATTAGCCAGTTTTTAATCTATTTAATGTATGCCACATTAATTGTATATCATTTTAGTTTTTTAATCAAAACGTTGTGGTACCAGGTCAAATGCCTTACAGAAGTCTAAATATATTATGTCAACACTATTCCCTTTATCAACTAATCTTGTAATCTCATAAAAAATATCAGGTTAGTTTGTCAGTATCCATTTTCCATAAACCCATGTTGATCGGCATTAATTATATTACCCTCTGTGACTAGGGTTGCCAACTTTCTACTCAAACAAAACCAAACACCCTTGCCCTGCCCCATCTCTCCTCCAAGGCCCTGCCCCTTGCTCACTCCATCCCCCCCTCCCTCTGTTGCTTGCTCTCCCCACTTGCTCATTGTCTCCAGGCTGGAGCAGGGGGTTGGGGTGAGGGAGGGAGTGTGGGCTCTGGCTGGGGGTGCAGGTTCTGGGGTGGGGCCTGAAATGAGGATTCAGGGTGCAGGAGGGGGCTCCAGGCTGAGGCATTGGGTTGGGATGCAGGAGGGGGTGAGGGATCCGGCTCCAGGGGGTGTGGGCTGTGGTGTGAAGTGCCCTGTAACACATGGGGGGCTTGTCTGGGATTTAACCTTCGTGATTGAAAGACGGAGGCTTGAGAAGTGACCTGCGTGAAGGCAGGGGATCTGGACACAAGGGAGGAGATACCATGCTGGCTAGTCAAGCAACAAAAAGATACAGAGGACCCAGAAGGCAGAAACTTCTGAGCTGGCAAGCAGAGAATATTGCAGGAGTTTGTCAAGGAACTGTCCTCAGGTACAGCAGCAACTCCAGCAGAGGCTGGTGAGTTCCAGTGAAGGAACTGGAAATCAGGTGGTGGGCCAGGGACTATGTAAGATGGCTCCGGGGATGATCCTGATGCCTTTTTCTCACTCTTGAGTGGATAGCTGGATTGGACAAGCGTGCTTGGATGCTACAGCTAGCCCCTTGCCTGACTTCTGAGGTTTAAACTGCTTATATGGCCCTGAGTGATCACCAAGCCAAACAGTATGATATCCTGAAGGCCACTATTCTGGAGAGGGTGGGCCTGTGATCAGAGAAACAGAATAAAAAATTTAGAGCATTCAGATGGAATTGTGGGACGCATTCCCAGGCTTTTGTGCAAACATTTTCTGAATAGGCCAGTCGGTGGTTGAGGCCAGATAGGCAGGACACTGACACCACAATGGACTCAGTTATTCGTGAACAGTTTACACAGAGCTTCTCCTAGGCTGCAAGAGTTTGGGTCCAAAGACATCAGCCGGAATTGCTAGAAGCTGCTGTGGAACTAATGAAGGAGTATGTGGAAGATGCCATTCCATCCCCCTACAATCAGCAAGGCAGAAAAGAAGGTTCAGATTCATCAAAGCCCAGGAAAGGGATACCAGAGGCAAACAAGACTCTTAATGCCTGGTCAGTGGTTTGCTACCAATGTGATGACAAAGGACATGTAAAGGAAAAACTGCCCGTACGTGGGCTTTGGGTTTGTGGTGTTCTGTGGGTTGACACAGTGGCGGATTAATGATTTTGCCGCCCCTAGGCCCTGAAATAATTGCCGCCACCAGCCCCATATTAACTTATTAAACATCAATATTTTCAATATCAACACCAATATTTTCACTTTTTACTTCTCTACTATTTTCAACTATTTTTTCTGTCTCACTGTTGGCACTAACTGATACAACAAAGGATAGCAAAAATGCACAAAATAGATTCATTTCATTTTCCCTTTCTTTTGTATAGCATTTTTTTAAACCGAGAACCACCTAATAATATGACCGGAAGGAAGAAATTAATGTTTAGGATTCTCGCGAGTGTTTACTAAATGGCGTCGCACCGTCATTGGTGGTTTCAGTACGCGCTATGATTGATAGAATCAAGGTGTCACTGATGGCGTGATTACAACAATTCCCAATTATCAGTCACATTTTTCTGAATAAATTCTTCCTCCAAGCTGATTTGGCTCATAATTGTTTTCAGCTTTGTGAAATTGGCCCTTTTAAAGCACTAAGTATACATATTGCTGCTTTGGACTTTATTTATGTTTGCACATTATAAATGTAATCAGTCATCATCACTTGCCCCTAACCTACTTTGATCAGATCTTCTTTATCGGTCAAGATGAGGGCTAATACAGATTTTTCCCCCATATTGGTTACAACACTTTTTGAGTTAGGGAATTGTCATCTATAATATTTAGAAATTCCAAGGATGTTTTATTATAGTGTGAGACCTCCAGCATATGTTACTCAATTTGAAGTCTCCTATGATCATGCAACTTGATCTCCTACACATTATAGATAGGTGCATAAGAAGACGGTCATTCTGGTCCCAGCTGTGATTTGGTGGTCTGTAGCAGACACCAACTAACATCTCATCTTGTGTTTTCAGTGTCAGAACCCTGATCCATAAACATTCAAGATAATTGTCTCCCAAGTTATCAGTGACTCAGAAACAAGATAATGCCTTTTGTGACAGAGTGCTCCTCCTCGTCCCCTTTTGCCCACTTGATCCTTCCTAAATAGGTTATAACCATTGATTTTTGACCATCCAATTGTGAAAATCATCCAACTAGAGTAGTCAGGAGGACATTAAACTACTAGCAAATGGGGAGGATAAAAAGAGAGAAGATTTGAGCACTCAACACAAAAACTGTGAGGTTGAGAACAGAATTAACCAAAGAACATGTGATATGAACAGAAGAAATTCTTGCATTGCCTATATACCAATGCTAGTAAGCTGGGTAACAAACAAGAGGAATTGCTCATTTATGTTGCCAACTCATCTTATTACAAGTCTCCCAATATCTGGTGTTTTTCTTAAAGTCCCAGCCAGCTCCTGGAGTCAAGTGATTAGTTCATGATTCATATTAAGATATATATATATATATACACACACACACACACGAGTATCATGGGATTTTTAAATAAGTAGCTTTCAAGCTTGAAGCTCCAACTGATCTGTGATAGGAGGAAGCATGTTTAACAGAATATGGGACTGGAAGAGAGGAAGTCTTGGATTTTATTCCTGACTCTACTACTGACTTACTGTCAGTCTTGTGCAAGTCATTTAACCTACTTGCCTCAGTGTTTCTATTTGTAAAATGGGAGTAATAATATTTACTGTACCTTTGTCATAGGGGCTCATTTATTAATCAATTCATTTTTGAAAAGCTCTTTTAGATCCTTTGGATGGAAGGCATTAAGGCTTATACAAAGCCAAAATAATATTCTAGCTATAATGATTTTGAGTGTGATCATTTCAGGCAGGGGTCAGGTCATTCTTTATTTTATACGAAATTTAGAATAGCTTTGATGCTTAGTAAACAATTAGTAATAGTCCTTCCCTTGCCACCTGCTCTTATTCCTGATTCATAATAATCCCTTTCCTACAACATGTTAATCCTTCAGCTTCTGCTTTTCAAAGTTAGGTTTGTATAAGAAAGGTGTACAAGTTAAGTAAAGGCACATGCAAATAGCCTGTTACACATCTAGCTGGCTGTGTACACGCAAGAACCTGATTTGTATCCATGAATACAGTAACTTCACACCTCATTTTGAAAGTGGGGGTCTCAAAACACAGAGAACTTTACCACATGCAGCTGCCTAAAACTCAGCATTTCCAGTTCACGAGCAATTTCAGCATTTCGAAATTTGGTTTCATTCAGAATTGATCTGAAACCAGTTTAAGAAATTTTCTCTTGAACAGGACATTAAACAAAAAAATTGTTTTAGAAACAGCAACACAAAGTGATCAGAAATGAGATTCGCATCCCAGACCAAAAGCCACTGAGTGAAATTGCTCTTTTCTTCTTCCTTGTGTTAATCCCATCAAATGGGGTCTGGTCCAAGTTCTCTCTTTGGAATTGATGTAGGGTTTTGGTTTTGTGGAACATTGGTCAATCTTCTACGCGTGGAAAGGACTGTATAATTTGAATGGCCTCCACTTCAGTAGAAGGGGGGCCAGTCTTCCCAGGGACAGGTGTTTATTCATTCTATGTAAAGCCACACAGAATACTGATACGTAATATACTTCCTCTTTAATAGTCTTATTCTGTTAACTAGGAATGCTGGTAGGCTACCTCAAACCGTGCCTTAGCCTGGAGATTGCAATTTTTCAACATGTGGTCTTTGCCACTCCTAATTCTGGGTGGGAGTGTTGAGTCCCCTCTGCAGGAGAATGCAAGAAGCATACTGCTCTTACTCCTTCGGGTGGCTGCAGGAGCCTCTCACAATAGTCCTGGTACTCTGGAAAGCATGGGAACTACTTGCTTCTGTGAGTAAAGGGGCAGGGAGGAGGAGTTGGGGAAACATGCTCTTCCCTGCAGTGGCCTACAGAAGGGGACCAGTCCGTTGTGGGTCACAATCTGCTCCAGCCCAGTGTGCAAGGAGCAGACCTGGGTTCTGTACAGTTTGTGTTTGATGATATGAGTCCGGGCAGATATTGTTCGGTGTATCCTGTAGTGTATAGAAATAGGCTAAGTATCCCTTTTAATAGTTTGTAAGCGCGCTAGTGTTGCTTACTGGTTTCTAGGCTTTAAAAGCCATCCAAAACCAGTCACAGCAGCTGTGTGTGTGTGTGATCTAGACCATATTATATTGTTGTGTAAGACCAAAAATGACACATCTGTTGCCCTAAATAGCCTTGAGGGGTTGATTTGCTTAAGGGCTGTAGTGAGACTGGGATGGAGCTGCTCCTGGGTGCCTTATTTTTCCCTTGCTGAATGCTCCCTCCATGTGGCTTCAAGCAATCACTCCTGATTCAGAGGGGATTTTCAGGTGGTTTGCACAGAGATCCGTTCCATCCCCGCTACCTTTCAATAGGAACACTCTGATTACACCCATTCCTGCCTCATCCAACCCACCCTGTGCTGTTGAAACCCAGTGTTTGGTTGAAATTAGGGTATAGATGATGGTCGAGAGCTGTGGCGGAGGCTTAATCCAGATAATTTTGCGGAGATACCAATAAAATAGGGGAAGCCACCAAAAATTATGGTGAGGAAATCTGTGCCTCTGAGGCATGTGCTCATGTTTGTACTGGAATTCATGGTACTTGAAAGGCTCCCCATTGTACTGTCACTTGGTTCCTCTGCCCATGGGGGATTGAAACACAGGGATTGGGTTTCCTCCCACCCCATTTCTCACAGTGCTGGTCTCACTAACAAGCCAGCCCTCTAAACCAATTGCAAATTAAAAGCCAGATTCATCAGTATGCTCCGGCTTTTTTGCACTGCTCTAACTGGCTATAAACCCAATTTAATTGGCCAGTATGCTCTGGCTAGTTTGCACTGCTTGTTGTACCCATAAATCTGCCCTTTAAAATTAAAATTTCAAAAATGATTTAAAGTTGATACTATATATCTTCAAATCTTTAGAAATAATGCATTATAGCATTCTCTTGGGGTGACACCTCTGAGCAACTGTCCCAGACTGAGGTGTCCATAGTGGAGGCTTCGGAACAAATTGATAAATTAAACAGTAATAAGTCCCACACCTTGAATATTGCAATGCAGTCCTGGCTGCGCCTTCTGAAAAAGATATATTAGAGTTGGAAAAGGTCCAGAGAAGGGCAACAAAAATGATTTGGGGTATGGAAGAACTTCCATATGAGAAGAGATTAAAAAGACTGGGATTGTTCATCTTGGAAAAGGGATGACTGAGGGGGATATGATAGAAGTCTATAAAATCATAAATGATGTGGAGAAAGTGAATAAGAGAGTTATTTACCCCTTCACACAGGGCCGGTGCAAGGATGTTTCGGGGCCTAGGCGAAACTTCCACCTTGCGCCCTCCCCCCCCCCGCACCCCTGCCCTGAGGCGCCCCCCCCCACGGCAGCTCTCCCCCCCCGTCCGCCCTGAGGCGCCCCCCTTGCGGCAGATCCCAGCCCTGAGGCACCCCCCCGCTCCAGCTCACCCCTGCTCCGCGCACGAGCACCCCGAGCACGCCATGGCTGCTTCACTTCTCCCGCCTCCCAGGCTTGCAGCGCCTAAGCTGATTGGCGCCGCAAGCCTGGGAGGCAGGAGAAGTGAAGCAGCTCACCCCTGCCCCGCCTCGTCCCTGAGCATGCTGTGGCCGCTTCACTTCTCCCACCTCCCAGTCAGTTTAGGCGCCGCAAGCCTGGGAGGCGGGAGAAGTGAAGCGGCCACAGCGTGCTTGGGGAGGAGGTGGGGCAGGGGTGAGCTGGGGCGGGGAGTTCCCCTGCATGCCACCCCACCCCTTTACTTGCTGCAGGCGGCCCTCCCCATGCTCCCCTGCCTCAGCTCCCTCCACCTAAATGCCAGCGGTGACTGGGGCGGCCGAAGATCTGGCCACCGTGGTCGCTGCTGAAGGAAATGGCGCCCCCTCAATGCCAGTGCCCTAGGCAACCGCCTAGGTCGCCTAATGGTTGCACCGGCCCTGCCTTCACATAACACAAGAACAAGTAGTCGCTCAATGACATTAATAGCAAGCAGGTTGAAAACAAACATAAGGAAGTACTTCTTCACACAACACACAGTCAACCTGTGGAACTTATTGTCAGGGGATGTTGTGAATGTCATAAGTATAACTGGGCTCAAAAAAGAACTAGGTACGTTCCTGGAGGATCGGTCCACCAGTGGCTATGGAACCCCATGCTCTTGGTGTCCCTAAGCCTCTAACTGCCAGATATAAAGACTGGATGACAGGAAATGGATCATTTGCTAATTGCCCTGTTCTGGTCATTCCCTCTGAAGCACATAGCATTGGCTGCTGTCAGAAGACAGGACACTGGGCTAGATAGACCAATGGGCCAGTAGAGTCATTCTTATGTTCTTAGGTTTTCTTGTTTAGTGTTTGTGTGATATTTTTAAAACACAAGGAAAGCTGTGTTAAAAAAAGAATTAAAGTTGACACTATAGAGGCAATAAACACATAAAATGTCTTTAAAAATCAGTTTAATTTTAATTCAGAACTACAAAGCTGAGAATGTCTTCATCATAGTCACGTTGTTTGGCAGCCTTAATGTTTGGATTTTTTTAAGTCTAAGTTGTAACTTTATATCTGAATTTCTTAGATTTCTTGTCACTTTCTGAATTTCTTGTCACTCTTAAATAACCAAGTAATCTCAACCTTAACTCTATTTTAGTGTAATTTTGTGTCTTGGAATTATAAAAGATTCATTTTAGCTTGAGCTCTGGGTCTTGCATACTATCCCTGTAATGTGTGATGCTCAATAGTTAGATCCTGTCTGGTTCTTCAGTGCCTTCCTTTATTTGTGACACTTCAAGACTTGTGAGTTATCAAATAGGGTTGGTATCCGAATGATGTCATTTAATGACATTTTGTTTCAGGGCATGTTCACAGACACATAGTGATCATGTTTCTTGATGCAATAAGGGGCAATCCAGTCCATCAATGCAGGGACACTTCTGCTTTTGAAAATAGTCCCTAAAATGTACCGATCTTCATTTTAGAGTCCTAACTGAAAGGATTTGAAGACCAATTGCAGGAAACCTATCACTCCTCAAAATAAGGGTATTTTTTTGCAGATGCTTTCTGTTTCATCTGCCATTGCTACTGTTTTGACAGACTGCGTGTGAAATGACTAAAACCTAAATGTCAACAAGTTCTGCTTCTGCTACAAGTATCACTTCTAGAGACTTTAAGTAATAAAATAATGTAGCATTTCAAGAAAATGCTAGAGTCCTCTAGCAAATCCTTGACCTTGATTGTGCTCCCATAAAACATTTTTATAATTTGTCAAAATAATGAGAATTACAGCTGGTAATAAAGGCAAGAGCAGAACTTGAAGGAGAATGTCCATTTTTATAACCTCCCACATGGTATGCTGTTGAAGATAATGAAAAGAGGGTGTTCCACAGCACATCCTTTGTGCCACTCCAGTTTGTAATACAGATAAAACAGACCAAAGATCTCGGATGGCAATGATCCTTGGGAGATTAAACATTGTAATTGTTCTTTTTTCAGATTTGTGTTTGACAGACGTTATTTTTTACTTTCCCTAAATCCGTTTTAAAGCCTGACTGTATTTACAACGGGATGAAGAGAGCTCAACTATCTAACACTCTTTCTCCATTACTGAGACTTCAAATTCTTAATTTATACATGTATCTAACACTCACAGTAGTAATGCTTATGGTTTAGTAGATTCCCTATAGTGGACTGAGTAGGTGTCTCCAAACATTAGTTATTAGAAAGTTTTTTGTCTTCATTTGAAGTCAATCTGGTGGCTATCACCATACTGAATTCTAGAATATGGCAAAATACAACCCTGCCCTTTCAAGTTGCAATTATGAAAATGACATTACAGCATCAGCAATGCTACAGAATTAAAAAAGTGGACACCAGCTGTCAGAAGTAGTGAGCAGTGGAGGGAGAAATACAATATAATCTCATAAACCATTTCCTTTCTACCATGGAAAGTGTGGTCTAATGGTAGAGCAGGGGTCTGACGGTCGGGGATTTGCATGCTATTCTTGGTACTTTTTCTGGTAAGCTGACAAAAGTGGAGTCATTTAGAGATAAGAAATATCATCCTTAATTCCATTTTTAGTCACTTTTCAGTGTAGAAATGCACTTTAAAATAGTGTGGGTGGAGGACCTTACTAATATTGCCTGCAGGAATGCAAATGCAAGTGAATTGTGTGTGCATACTTACTTTGTAGAGATAACAGACCAATGATCAAATGACCAAGGCATTACTCCAACTGACTTCACTGGGGCCAGGATTTCACCCAAAGAACTGAGAGGAGGAACAAATCTCTAGTGCCAATATTCTGCTCCTGTTTCCTTCTATCCCTTAGCTACTTCTAATGGTGATCTCAGCCTTATTCTACTGCCAAAACCAGCCTTACTATTGGGTTCCCTTAGTTATCCCACTTTCTGAGAATGCGGTTAGGACCCCATTATACAACTGTTGTGTCACCAAATCTCAAGATTTCCTTTATAACAGTGTTTTGGATGGAGCTGGTCTCAGGAGAAGCTCCAGCTCTCTCTTGTATTTCAGCTCTTCCTGGATGAAACCCCTGTGATTGGCAGTTCTTTCCCAGGAGGCAGGGAAATGGGGAAGGCAGCCAATTAGGGCTGCTTCAGGAGGCAGGTAGGGCTCTCCCCGTTCTGCTGTGAAGCTGATAGGAGTTTTCTGGATAGGTGAGAGGGGAGGACCCAGCAGCTCAAGGCACCTCTGCTCTTTCCTTCCCTACTATAAAAATAGGTCAGTCTGCTCTCTGCTCCTCCATCTCCCCTCTACATCTCTGCAACACCAGGCCTGGGAAAGGGGTGAACAGTTTCTGGAGCTGCCCCTGACACCAGCCTGGGAAGAGGGAGAAGACCCCACAGTAGCTGCCTCCTCAGGCCTGGGAGAGGCAGGGTAAAGAATCCTAGGAGCTGCAGGAGGAGCAGAGGTGTGTCTGGGTGAGCAAAACTGGTGTGGGTGCAGAATTGATGTGGGGGTTAGGAGTGCCTAATTAACTGATATAGGAGCTAGGAGGTGCATCACTAATTGCTGGGTGGGGACAGGCAGACGTGGGGGTGGGAAAACACAGAATGAGGGTATGGCTACACTGGCGATTTGCAGCGCTGGAAAGCCTCCACCAGCGCTGCAATTAGTAAGTGGCCACACCTGCAGGGCACTTCCAGCGCTGCAACTCCCTGGCTGCAGCGCTGGCCGTACACCTCACTCAGCATGGGGAATAAGGATTCCAGCGCTGGTGCTGCAGCGCTGGTCATCAAGTGTGGCCACACACCAGCGCTGTGATTGGCCTCCAGGGTATAAGGATGTATCCCAGAATGCCTGTTCAGCCACTCTGCTTATCAGGTCAGACTCTACTGCCCTGGCCTCAGGTGACCCGCCCTTTAAATGCCCCGGGAATTTTAAAAATCCCCTTCCTGTTTGCTCAGCCAGGTGTGGAGTGCAATCAGTGAATCTTTACAGGTGACCATGCCTCCACGTGGCAAACGAGCCCCAGCATGGAGCAATGGCGAGTTGCTGGACCTCATCAGTGTTTGGGGGGAGGAATCTGTGCAGGCACAGCTGCGCTCTAGCCGTAAGAATTATGATACCTTTGCCCAGGTATCAAGAGCCATGCTGGAAAGGGGCCATGAGCGGGATGCGCTGCAGTGTAGGGTTAAAGTAAAGGAGCTGCAGAGTGCCTATTGCAAAGCACGCAAGGGAAACCACCGATCCGGCGCTGCCCCCACGACCTGCCGGTTTTACAAGGAGCTGGATGCGATTTATGGGGGTGACCCCTCTGTAAATCCAAGGACCACGATGGACAGTTCAGAGCCGGTAGAGGAGGGGGAGAGGGAGGCAGACAGTGAGGCTACTGTGGTGGGGGAAGACACCCTGGAGTCCCAGGAGGCATGCAGTCAGGAGCTCTTCTCAAGCCAGGAGGAAGCTAGCCAGTCGCAGCCCCTGGGACTTGGTGCAGAAGAATCACAGGAGCAGGTCCCAGCTAAGCAGCTTTTATTGCAATGCAAAGGTTTTGGGAGAGGAGGGGTGGTGGTATGGCTGCATGCTTGCATGCCTAGACATGGAATATCCCATTGATGTGGTCTATCACGTCGCAGTAATCTGCCTCTGTAATCTCTTCAAAAGTTTCTGCAAGAGCATAGGCAATTCGTGTGACCAAGTTTAAAGGGAGAGCCAGTGTGGTCCCTGTCCCAGTCAGGCTAACGCGTCCGCGCCACTGTTCCAGGAGGGGTGGGGGGACCATGGCTGCACACAGGCAAGCTGCACAGGGGCCAGGGCGGAATCCGCATTGTTGTAGGAGACCCTCCCTTGCTTCCCAGGTAACCCGCAGCAGGGAGATATCTTCAAGTATTAACTCCTGTGGGAAATGGAGGGAGTGTTTCAGTGCAGGTCTCCCAACTGCTGCTTGCTTCCTGCCTTTACCAAAGCCCAAAAAAAGCAGTGCACCCATGAAGCAAAAAGCACCCTGCCCAGGCAAACCGTGGCAGGAACCCCAGGGTTAATTCCTGAGGGACATGGAGGGAGTGTTTCCCAGCATGTCTCCCATGTTTTATTGACTTCTACTTCTACTATGCGATACCCTCACTTACCATTTCTGGGAGGCTGTGAATTCTCTAGCTGTGTTTGAAATGTCTGAGGAATGCTACAGTGTGAGACTTGAAACTAACTTCAGATTATACACAATGCAGGCTCTCTTAAAATGTATCATTTGCTGTATTTTTATAGTGTCCTTGACTAGTCCTGGACCGGTCTTATCAGTGACTGAAAGAAAGCTTCAAAACCTGAGAAGGAAGCCTAACAAAAGCAAGGAAGATTTGGTGAAGGCAGTTATGAACCAGTGTGCAACAGAGAATAAAACTGCGCAGGAATGGAGAGAAAAGATGCAGCACTGGAAGGAAACAGAAAGCAGGAGAAAGGCGTTGACGCTGAAGAAAACCACGAGGCAGCTTATAAACCTCATGGCGCGCCAAACAGACTGTATGCAGTCACTGGTAGCAATGCAGGCAGAGCACTACCGTGCCAAACCCCCACCCTCCCAAACCTCTTTCCCCTATGCACCAATGTCAGCTCCAAGTCCCATTACCCAGCATCCAGGTTCTTACCTACACCATCACCAGCTGCCCCCGACACCTGTACAGTCACCTATGAGCCCAGAGAACTATGACCCTTACCCTCTGCACTCAACCCCCATCACCATGCAACAGTACAATACTGAGGTGCACAGCACTCCTGGCAGTACATATGCAAACCTATGAATGTACAGTTCAACAACCAACCCCCCTGCCCGTTTACTTCCTTTTTTTTAAATAAATGATTTCTTTGATTATGAAACAGTTTTTATTATTGCATAAAGTGAAAGATAACAAACCCCAAGGAAAACACAGGTAACAAACAGCAAGGAAAACACAGGCACTTAAAAGCACTGTAACCAGTGCACGTCACTCCTGGTCAAGGCAAAAAACATTACTGTTGGCTTTCAGCCTCAAATTCCTCCCTCAGCGCATCCCTAATCCTTGTTGCCCTGTGGTGGGCATCTCTAGTAGCCCTGCTGTCTGGCTGTGCAAATTCAGCCTCCAGGACTTGCACCTCATTGGTCCATGCCTGGCTGAATGTTTCACCCTTCCCTTCACAAATATTATGGAGGGTACAGCACGCGGATATAACCGCAGGGATGCTGCTTTCCCCCAAGTCTAGCTTCCCATAAAGCGCCCGCCAGCACCCCTTTAAACGGCCGAAAGCACACTCCACAGTCATTCGGCATTGGCTCAGCCTGTAGTTGAAATGGTCCTGGCTCCTGTCCAGCTTCCCTGTATAGGGTTTCATGAGCCAAGGCATTAATGGGTAAGCGGGGTCCCCAAGGATCACAATGGGCATTTCAACGTCCCCTACTGTGATCTTTCGGTCTGGGAAAAATGTCCCTTCCTGCATCTTCCTGAACAGGCCACTGTTCCGAAAGATGCGTGCATCATGCACTTTTCCAGGCCAGCCTGTGTAAATGTCAATGAAACACCCACGGTGATCCACAAGCGCCTGGAGAACCATAGAGAAATACCCCTTGTGATTAATGTACTCGTAGGCTAGGTGGGGTGGTGCCAGAATAGGAATATGCGTCCCATCTATTGCCCCTCCACAGTTAGGGAAACCCATTTCTGCAAAGCCATCCACAATGTCCTGCACGTCCCCCAGAGTCACTGTTCTTCTTAGCAGGATGCGATTAATGGCCCTGCAAACTTGCATCAACACGATTCCAACGGTCGACTTTCCCACTCCAAACTGGTTCCCGACCGACCGGTAGCTGTCTGGAGTTGCCAGCTTCCAGATTGCAATAGCCACCCGCTTTTCCACCGTCAGGGAAGCTCTCAATCTTGTGTCCTTGTGCTGCAGGGTGGGGGCGAGCTCAGCACACAGTCCCATGAAAGTGGCTTTTCTCATACGAAAGTTCTGCAGCCACTGCTCGTCATCCCAGACTTCCATGACAATGTGATCCCACCACTCACTGCTTGTTTCACGAGCCCAAAAGCGGCGTTCCACGGTGCTGAGCATTTCCGTTACTGCCACAAGCAATTTCATGTCACCCGCATTAGGCAAATCCATATCATCGTCGGACTCCTCACTGTCACTTTGGAGCTGAAGGAATAGCTCAACTGCCAAACGTGATGTGCTGGCGACAGTCATCAGCAAAGTCCTCAGCAGCTCAGGCTCCATTTCACACAGAAAGCATGCTGCACTCACAATGGCAAGAAACGTGGACGGCGAAACTGTGACTGCTGGGAAGTGAAGCGATGCACCACGGGGCGTTGGAACAGGAAGCGGAATGACCCACACACTTCCTTCCCCTTCCCACAATACTCAGCGCCAAAACGGCGCCAAAACGGGACGAGGTGCTCTGTGGGATAGCTGCCTACAATGCACCTCTCAGTACAGCGCTGCAAATTCTGCAATTGTGGCCACACTGCAGCGCTGGTAGCTGTCAGTGTGGCCACACTGCAGCGCTGGCCCTGCACAGCTGGATGACCAGCGCTGCAAACTACCAGCGCTGCAACTCGCCAGTGTAGCCATACCCTGAGTTAATTAGAATTATTCAGATTGGGGGAGAAGCTGGAAGCTCTGTATCATCAGGCAACCAGTGGCCACTTCTGCAGTGGGGAATAAAATCACCTTACTCAGTTGAGTTGGGAGACTTGTCAACACTAATTGTGTTTCAAACACACTGCGGGTGTGCAGTGGGAATTCAAAAATCAAAAGGTGGACCCCAAACCCCCACAATAGAATCAATTTTTAAAAATCTCAGGATTTTGGGCCCAGTTGCATGATTTTGAGGGGTCTAATTCATGATTTTTAACTTCTGAGGATTAGGGTGACCAGACGTCCCGATAAAATCAGGACTGTTCTGATATTTAGTTGTTTGTCCCGCATCCCGACCGATGTATGGTCGGGACACCACTTGTCCTGATATTTTGGCTCGGGGCTGGAGGAGTACACTGGTGAGCATTCACTTGGGGTCCCAGCAGTGCTTATTTGGGGCGGCTCCCAGGAAACGGCGGGCAGCAGGACCCTACGGCCCCTAGGCACAGGGGCAGCCGGGGGTGGTCTCTGCATGCTGCACCTACCACAAGTGCTGGCTCCATCGTGGCCAATGGGAGCTGTGGGCATGGACAGGGTGCAATTCCCACGCTGGCTGCCCCTGACCCTGGGGCGCTGCGTGCTACTCATGCCCCCAAGTAAGTCCCACCCCCACAGCTTCCAGCCAATGGCAGCTGGAGCCAGTGCTTGTGGCAGGCACAGCACTTGGAGTGGAGACCCCACTGGCTGCTGCTGACCTTAGGAGCCAGAGGAACCTGCCAGGTGTTTCCCAGTGGGTAGGAACCATTCCCCAGGTAAGCAGCGGGGCTGCGGCTGGGGCTCTGTGGGGAGCCAGGGCCGTGTGCTTGTGGCTGGGGCCATGTGCCCCCAACCTACGGCTTGCAGCATGGCTGGAGCAGGGGCCATGTGCGCCCAACCCGTGGCAGGGATGCAGCCAGAGCCAGGGCCCTGTGCCCCTGACCTGCAGCTTCCTCAGGCTTTGTATACCCCTTTCCCCATGGCTCCAGTGGGGTTGGGGTGGGAGCGGGGTGAGCCTGTGGCTGCCCCCCCATGTGTCCCGATATTTTGTTCTTGTCATCTGGTCACTTTACTGGGGATGGCAGTACTGCAATGTGTGTATCTGCTTGGCTGTGCACATCTTTCTGTGGGTTTGGATTTCTTAATGAAATGGTAGCTCTTTCCAGGAGAGTGGAAGTGCAGAGTTGTATATGGCGGGGAGGAGTTTAGGAATGAAGTAACTAGGAGGAGAAAAGGAAGTGAAGCATGGAGTAGAATGGAAATCTGGAGATGCTGAGGTAATTGGCACAAGTGCTCATAATGGAACAAATAATGAAGAGGAGGAAGACCTACATTTTGAGTTAGTTTATATGCATATAAGCAGAGGCTACAGCTAGAGCTGAGCAGGAAATGGATTTCCTGTCCTATGGAAATTTTTGAGACTTCAAAAATGTTCCCCTTTTGCATCTGGACAAAACTGAGGCCTTTTGAAATGTTTCAACATAAAACAGAGAGACCTACCCCAGAATAGCCAGTAACCTGGTGGCTAAGGAGCTCAGCTGGGATGCGAGAGACCCAGCTTCCGAGCAGAGACCTGAAACTGGATCTTCCACATCCCTGGGGCATTTCTTAACCACCAGGCTACTGGCTTTTTTGGGAAATGGGGTCTCTCTCTCACTTCCTGCCTTTGACCAGGAATTCCAACCTGGACCTGAAAAACCTTCCTGACTAGTTTCACCGAGGCTGGCACAGTCCCATGAAAAGTGTAGCGCCCCTCTCCACCTGATTACCTCCTTTAATGGCAATCCGCTTACAGGTTCTGATGGACAGGTCTGGGTTCTTTTGGATCCCGCCACCCACTCAGCAGGGTGAATCTTTTTTTCTTTTTTGTTATGAAATTATTTGGCGGTGCCTCCACCCCCCTCGCTCCTTCCTGGCAGGGTCACCAGGGCAGCTTGGGTGGAAAATTCTAACTACAGAGCAATCCCCACTTACTTGCCGGATAGTTGGAGACTTCCAAGAAATAACACAACACATAAAAATATATTCAACACAACAATTTTATTAAACAGGCAACAAATACAACATAACTGGGTGAAACACTATTTTTAGGGTCACCAGTGCCCACACTTAAAATACCCGTGACTTGATGTAACAAGTGTAAAATTAGTGTCCTGTTGATACGCGTACTTTGCTGGGGCCCTTGATGACCTATAAAATTCTCTGCAGTGGTTTAGCAGTGTGGCTGACTGGGTTCAGTACAGCCCAAAGGACCCACAAGTGGGAGGAGATGGTGAATCCCTCCACAGGTGTAATAAGCAGTAGGTTATAAAATCCTCAAACCCTCACTCCCTGGCTTGAGGACACAGTTCAGGGAGTAGAGGGTCCTCAAAACAAATTCCCTGACTAACTAACTAAAGACAGTGCTCTCACGAACTCCATGAATGATCTTCAGGGTTGAGGATGACGCTGGACTCCTCAGTCACTGCAGGTTGGCTGCTGTCTGTGGTCAGGGATCCTCCTCAGGCAGGAATCAGGCTGCGTTGGTCCCAGGATCTCCCCTCATCACAAAGGGGCGCAGGGCTCAAGGTGTAGGTTATACAACTACCCTAACATTCAAACTGTAGCCTCCTCGCCCAACCTCCAGTCACACACTCAGCAGCAGCTTCCCTGGACTAGCAGAGCTGACCATGTGGGGACTGGTCTCACCAGGGGAGCTGGAGGTGAACCCAGCCTGGCTGGGGAAATTTCTCAGCAAACGTAACAATTGGGAATCATCCGTGGGGAAGGAAAACCCAGCTGAGGGATCTGCGGTCAGGTCCCTAGAGGCCAGTTCTCAGGGGGAACCCTGCTTGCAGGCCTGGGACTCACCAGCTCCCCACACAGCCAGTTCGGCCCTTCCCCTGGCTGGCTCCAGCCTCTCCTCAAAATGGCTTCTCCCCTCTCCTCAACTCCCTGGGAGGGGCATATCACTCCCTATTGGTTGCGGGGCAGATTCTGAGTTTGCCTTGGCTCCTCCTCCCTGAGCTGCCAGCAGACAGAGCTCCAGGAATCTATGTAATCTCTTTGGGGGTTACAAAAGTTTGATTAATCAGAATTTTCTGACAAAAACATGTAGTCAAAATGATTCCTGACCAATTCTAGCTATAATATGTATCCTTGTGATCTTACAAAATGTTTTGGGATTTTTTTGTAGCTATTAAGAGATAAAGAAAAACCCCTAACTATAAAGTGTGTGAATAGCAAAAAGTGTATATTGCCTTTTCTCTATCACGAAAATAGACAAATGTCACTGGGAAGGCACTAACTGCCTGCAAATCATTAATAATTTTTGGATTATGTGACAATATGAGGTGAAGGAACCTGAAATATGTGCTGTGTTTGAGCAAGAGAATAACATTTAATACAGAAAATGACCAAACAATCAGTCCAAGTACTGTACTTAATTGATCCCATCTGTTATAAGAGGCTTGGTGCCACTAAACCATAGACAGAGCATAGTTTTTGTATATCATGAATACTCAAAATTGTCGAGTGAAATATAATTTGCCTTTCAGACGTGTATCTTATCTTCAGAAACTCTTGATGCTTCTCTCTTATGTTGCCTCTTAAGCAGTGGCTAGCAGATATTTGAGGACTTCCAGGGTTATTTCTGTTAGGATGAGACATCGGCAGTACAAGTCAGGTGTAATCTTATTTCCAAAAAATGTACATAAAAGTCCTGTTTACCTGAACACAATAAAAACAACAGCAGGCAGTTTCCTCACTCAGAAATCCCCATATCTGCCATTCAAGTGAGATGTAAGCTCAAGAAACCATTTCTGCTTTCCCTCAGAGCCATACTCACAGCTGGTCCAGTCCCTGCTGGCTTGCTCTGGCTCTGACACTTGCAGGCTGCAGTGCAAACTGTAGTGAGTCGGTGTGGCTCCCCTCTTGCCCAGCAGAGGGAGCACCGGTACAGACACCCAAGTGGGCGGAGCTACCGCCACCTGTGCCCGCCTCCCGGAAGTCAAGGGACAGGACAGGAAGTATAAGAGCGGGTCGCCAGAGCTCAGTACAAGCCCAGCCACCGCCGGGAGCAGACGTGCCGGCGGGAGCTCCTGAATGGGAACCCTCCAGGGCCCGAGGCAGCTGTCCTGACTGGCCGGAGCTTCCTCGCGCCCGCTACGACGAGGAGCCACCGGAGCTTCCCCGTGACCGGTACCCAGAGGGACCGCTGGAACTCCCCCGCACCCACTACGAAGGGGGGCCGCCAGAGCTCCCCCAGCCCTGCTGCTACCCGGAGGAGCCGCCTGAGCACACCTGGCCGGACTTCCCGGAGGAGCTACCGGACCTGCCACCAAGCCCTGGTCCCGAGGAGCCGATGCAGCTTGACTGGCCTGGATCCGGTGCAACCGACGAGGTAGGCCCTGAGGGGGATATGGAAAGTAGCCCGGGGGTAGCCGACCCCTGTCAGGCTGCCTGCACCGAAGTGCCGATGTCAGTGTGTTGCGGTCAGGACCCCACTGACCAGCTGCGGTGATAACCGCTGCCAGGACCCCGGGCTGGGACACAGTGGAGTGGGTGGGCCTGTGTCCCCCCTGCCACCCCACTCACGGGTGGCAGTCTCCCCCTCACACCAGCGCTCAGACATAGCAGTCTGGACGTACCTGCTGTTTGCTCAGTTCCTGCTTCAGGACCTGAGCCCCTGAACTATTGTGTTGCTCAGTTCCTGCCCAAGGACCTGAGCCTAGAACTGCTGCTTTGCTGCCATGCCCTGACTGAGGGCTTGAGGCTTAAATTACTGACTCTGTGTGCTCAGCCCCTGCCAGAGGGCCTGAGCCTAGAACTGCTGTTTGTTGCCCCGCCTTGACTGAGGGCCTGGGCTTAAATTACTGACTGTACTGTTTTGCTGCTCAGCCCCGCCCCGAGGGCCTGAGCTCTTGATTGTACTGTTTGCTGCTCAGCCCCGCCCCGAGGGCCTGAGCTCCTGATTGTATTGTTTGCTGCTCAGCCCCGCCCCGAGGGCCTGAGCTCCTGGTACTGATTGTTGCTCAGCCCCGGCACCAGGGGACTAAGCCTCCTGACTGTGTCTTTGTCGCCAGGAACCCAAAAGGGGATCAGCCCCTGCGAGATAGAGGACCTGTAGTGAGTCGGTGTGGCTCCCCTCCGCCCTTGGGAGAGTTGAGCCCCGACCCGCCCGGTCACACAAACCAATGTCCAAGTCCCTGCATCTGCAGCAAAGGAGACCCCTGTTAATCTACCTGAATTAGTTCTGCTTGGACCTGACCGTGCAGTTTAGTGCCTCAGGCAGTCATGTCTATTGTCTGCAGCTGTTTAATTACTCTTTCCATTGAGCTTGAAAGTGAGTGCTTGGCACATCCATTGGCTTTAATGAGATCTGGGATTGTCTTTGGATTTAAAACCCACCGAATGGCAGCCACTACCGCTTTTTAGCATAATACGTATTATAAATTGCAAAACTCTGCACAGCCATCGCAGCAAAGAATGCACATCACATTTTCCTTTCCCTAACAAAGATCTAGCCTTATGTTGTAGAGTTTGCACATACAAGTTAGAGAAACAGTGGAAAATGCATGCAAGCGGCAGAGCACACAGAGAAAGGGAGTGTTCCCACGTTGATCCAAGTGTGGGCCAAGGAGAACTCCCAGGTGGTCTGTGGAGTGATGTGCTATTGAAATGAGAGGTGATTGTCCCATCTTATAAAGATTAAATTGCTCATGCATCAGTCTCCAAGCCAATCTTCCTTGTATGCCTGCCAACAACTCTCCATGGTAGGCCTGTACCCCAGAGGGGATAGTCTGGTAATGAGTCTTTCTTTCCCGGCCTTTCTTTGATGTAAACGTCAACCCTGATCAGATTTGCTGACAACATTGATATTGAAGTGGAACAGAACTAAACTGCAAAATCACCTGGAAGCGTCAGAACACAGAGGGTTGCAGGCAACATGAGGAGACTTGGTAAAGTCTTATGCCTGGTCTCCACTGGGGGGGCGGGGAATCGATCTAAGTTACGCAACTTCAGCTACATGAATAACATAGCTGAAGTCCACATACTTAGGTCTACTAACCGCGGTGTCTTCACTGCAGTAGGTCAACTGCTGACGCTCCCCCTCTTGACTCCACCTGCGCTTCTCGCTCCGTATTGACGGGAGAGCTCTCGGCGGTCGATTTATCACGTCTTCACTAGACGTGATAAATCGACCCCTGCTGGATTGATCGCTCCGGAGGTAAGTGTAGATATGCCCTTACACCTGGAGGGAGGAAACAGCCCAGATTGAAAAAAGAAAAGAGGGGTCCATAATCAAGCAGTGAGACTTGTTCCATTAAAGCAAGTGTTACTTTTTCAGATGACAGCAAGGAAAGGGAGTGCAATTAGGCATGGGAAGGGGAACTACCTCTTTCTTAAGTGCTCCACAGGTTGAAAATGTTGAGAACCACAGGGCTATTCCATTGTAGCAACAATTTTCAAACATAAAGACACACAGTCCTTGCCTGAAAGAATTTAAGAATCGGTAAGACCAAAGACAGACAAGGGCAGGGGGAATTCAACATAGTGCTGGTGTAATACCAACAGACAGACCGTGGCTGTTGGCGGGTGAGATTGTACCTGGGGCCTCTGGAGTTTAGTGTATGAGCCTCTACTGCATGAGCTAAAAGCCATATGGCTGTTAGCTAAGGCTGTAGAGCAAACTCATTAATCTCTCTCTCTCGTTCTCTCTACGTGGTCTCAGTGCCACTAGATGGGACAGAACATCACCCCTAGGAGGTGTGTGGGTTACATTGGCATAGTCTGTTGGCTGCTGGCCCACTGCTGTGCTGCAGTGTGACTCCCTCCTCCCATTCCCAAGGGAGACCGAGTGCACAGTGGGAGTAATGCTGTTTTAAGCCGCAGCAGTAGCCTTCTGTAACTGTAGCTGCAGAAGACATGTGGTTGGTGGGGTGGGAAAGTATGCAGGTTAGTGCAGATCCCTCCCCTCCTGCCTGGAATGCCTTTTACTTTGAAATCTCTCTTTCAAATAGTTCTTTGAGGCCTAGCAGAATTTTGGAGGATTTCACAACAGCTGCCTCGTTTGGAGCCTGGTTGCCCGACCTACCGGATCAGTGTGTGGTGATGATGATTGTGTTGGGAGCTCAGGGGAATGAGTAAATAAATGGGGTCTCGTTGACCATCTCTCTCAACTCTGCATTAGTCATGAAGGTCAGAGCTGTTAAAAATATAGTTATGGTTCCCTAACTATGGTTTGTGGAGAGCTGACTGGCCGCATGATGCTGGAATCCTCTCTATTTCCACCTGCTAAATTGTGTTAAAGGCAGCTCAGTCTACCTTAAATGCTTTCCGAATGTAAGCCCTGTGGCCTGAAGCTCTACAGCAGTGTGTCTCAACCTTTTTTGTGCTGGCAACCCCCTTTTGACTTTAAAAAAAAAAATCATTATCCCCCACCCCCTGAAAAAATTGTGATTTCCCCCCCCCACACACACACCTTAAGCTCAGGACTTCAGCCCCCTGCACAGCTCAGGGTGTGGAGCTCCAGTAGCCCCGTTCATGGCTGAAATATGTAAATTAGCTTTTCAGGGGAGGAGGGGGCCTGGGGAATGGGGCCCCAGGCAATTGTCTTGATTTGTACCCCCTAACGCCAGTCCTGCTTGCGACCCCCACAAAGCCCCTCTCGCAACTCCCCTGGGGCTCACAACCCCCAGGTTGAAAAACACTGTGCTGGAGGGTAAGGAGCACTCTGCTCCTATCTGTTAATGAATAAGGGAGTGCAGCCACAAAACTACTTCAACTGCATAAGCCATTTACCCAGCACTCCAGAGGGCTAGAAACTCTCAAAGGGAAGGAACTTTCTATCTTGAACTACTGGTGAACAGAGGGAAGGTACAGAGAGCTCATTTACATAAGAATTCAACCCAGAATTCCTCCAGTGACACTTTGGAAGCCACCATAACTGTTTGCAAACGCAGAATTAGTTGGGTAGTAGAGCTTAACAGAGAATAGAAGGCAATAGAGGATGTATGTTGTTATAGGGTAGGGATTCTGATCAAGGATTTTATATGCTACTGATTTCTCTACAATGAATGCTTTGTGGGGTTGAGAGGACTTTTGCAGAGAGGTGATGCTGATTGAGATGACTCTGAGGGTGTGCAATGTAGAGAGGGAAGCCAGTGATGACAGCAGCAGAGCTGAGTGAACTCTGGTAAGACACCTTTCTACCCAGCTACTAAACGAAGCTGAAATATCTATGGCTGGTGTAGGTGGTGAAGCCTCAGAACAGGACCAGGCTGTGCTTCTCAAGGGACTGGAGAAAGGCCTGCCCCAGTGTGTATCAGGACTCTGAGATTGCTACTCAGTGACACCAGTCTGTGAGTGGAGTTCAGCTGATGGAGAAAAAGGAAGTGCTGTGGTAACGAGACCGTTGCCTAGTGGATGTTCACCTGGACAGGTGTGGAACTGAGTTAATTGACTCCTGCTAAAGTTATGGTCCAGCCTGTTTAACTTGTCATACATACAGATGGTGTTGCTGTATTTTCCCAGGTAGGTGCTGTTTCTTTTTCTCCTAATAAAATTTCCTTTCTTTTATACACAGACTGGGGCTAACAAGTGGGGAAGTGTTGCCTATGAAGGGCACTGAGGGAAAGTATTTAGTGATCCCAGAAACTCTAGGTGAGGCTCAAGCCAGTGGTTTTTGTTGGTTTTCAGGGGATCTCCGACCCCGAGCATCTGAATCTGGCCCTTGTTGCTGAGGTCAGCCAGCTGGCAGAAGGATTGCACAAATACTAGTAGCTGAAAGCCAGTACAGGTGTGGTAGGTGGGCCAAGTACACCTGTACAGTCTCGCTCATACAACCAATGAAATTGTTGCATGCAAATCAGCTTTAGACTAAGGATGGTGATTGGTTAGTTACCTCTGATATCACAGGACTATTGGCATGACATAGCTATATGTCTCACTGCAGTGAAAGCCCATGCTGTCATGTATAATCTGTAAAGTCAAAATGGTTGAGAACTTAAAAATTGAATGGTAACAGACCATGAATAATAATAATAATAATAATAATAGGAGATATATCTATCTCCTAGAACTGGAAGGGACCTTGAAAGGTCATCGAGTCCAGCCCCCTGCCTTCACTAGCAGGACCAAGTATATCCCAATGATAATCGAACCTGGGGATATTCTAAACAAAACCAGCTCTCAACCATGCTTGTAGCTGATGCAATGGGGTTTACCTGCTTTTTAGTCTGAGGCAGTTGTCAAAATCAAGTGTGGAGTTCTTGCTCTTGGGACAGGTATAGATCTGGCTCTCATGGTGATAGTGATATTTCTCTTGGTTTGGGTGGTGGGGGATTTCAGTTATGCATTTTCTGGCCAAGGCACACAGTGACAAGGCTCTTCATGGGATCTGGCTGTGCATCTCTGCCTCCTGTTCAGATGAAAACAAAGTATGTGTGGAGGGCAGAGATGGAGGCAACAAACCACAAAAATCAAAGCTAGGACCTCCTGATGCCAAAAATAAATTGCCGAAATTGCAATTCCACATGAAATTTTGGGGTCTAGATGAGGGTCAAAGATGGCAGAGGCCCTGATCCTACAATCTGATCTATGCAAATACAATGAGGTTAACGGGTCTCCGTATAGATGGAAGAGTGCATTTGCAAGAATCTGATTGTAGTATCAGAACCATAGTTGTTATCTAGGGTGTATTATCTATTAATATATCATCTTATATAATGAACAGAAGAAATAACTTAACACTTTACTGATATTGGCCTAGATCTGTTTAACAGCCACAGATGTGGAATGCAGGGGCAGCTTCAGGCACCAGCGCAGCAAGCACGTGCCTGGGGTAGCAAGTCGTGGGGGGCGGCCTGCCGGTCGCTGTGAGGGCGGCAGTCAGGTCGCCTTAGGTGGCATTTCTGTGGGAGGCCCGCCAGTCCCGTGGTTTCAGCGGTAATTCGGTGGCGGGTACCGCCACTGAATCCGCATGACTGGGGCGGACCTCCTGCAGAAACGCTGCCGAAGGCCACCTGACTGCCGTGGTTGGGGCAGCAAAAAACATGGAGCCGCCCCTGGTGGAATGGATGACAGTACAGTCAGCTGTTCATTGGGAGCCTGTTGAATGTACATGTGTGTTTTCCAGGCAATATCAAAAAAGCAGACAAATTATAATAAATAGATTAAGGGATGACATCAGACTTCGTTTGGGTAAGAAGACTGGTTTTATTCCAATAATATATTTTAAAGCAGTTTCTTAACTGCATCTTTTCAGAAAGTGATTTCTCTCTAGGTTTGTTGAAATGCATGATACGACTGGCAAAATAGACATGACATGTAATCCTGGAACAATATCCAACCTAGATGCAGGTCAATGGTTATCCCACATTTGCAGAGCAATTTGGCACATTTCTAATTTAACACAGAAAATCAGACTTGCCTTTCTGTATGCAGGACACAAAGACTAGTCTAGTTCAGCTAAATAGAAATGGTTCTTCACAAAAACAATGACATAATGTATGCACTGGGTGAAGAATGCATAGGAAGAAAGCATACTTGAATATCAATGTTATATGAAAACCCTACAACACAACAGGAAGAGACAATTTAAAAGTCTTTAGCAGAAATGAACAGTGTCTATGCAAAAGAATATCAAGGATATTTGTAAAGGCAAATTGGAATGTGAACCAGTTCAATAAAATCAGCTCTGGGAAGTCCTATATTTTTCTGACTGAGGTTATAGCTAGCACTTTAACTAATATGAACAGTTGTTCCTTTTATTTAAAAAATGTTGTGTTTTCATTATACTCACAAGCTGATAAAGGAAATAGAAACTATTTGTCCTCTGTCAACTCTTCTTGGACCTTTCAAACTGTGCTTTGGAACCAGTAGCTTCTCAGTACTGAATGACATCACCTTTGGAATGAAATAGAGACAATGCTGTCTATTTCAAGGTACATATACATTTAAAAAAACAAAAACAAAAAATGCTGTTGGCAACACTTATAATGTGGTTGTTTTTCAGGGTGATGCAGACTTCATAAAGGAAATTCTTTAAATATCAAATTTATTTGGATCACTTAAGGATTAGAATTACCCTGGTTTTAGCAGTAATGACTCCATCTCTGACAGGTTCTAGCTGGATAAACCCACCTGCACTGTGTCTCCTAGAGTCCTAAAAATATTTTTTAACCCTAAACCATAGGTGCTGACTTCTGCTAGCGCCGGTGGGTGCTCGACCCCCATCTGCTCCCGGCCCCACCCTGACTCAGCCCCTACCCCGCCCCCATTCCAGCCCCTTTCCAAAACAGCTGTTTTGCAGTGGCAAGCGCTGGGAGGTAGGCGGAGAAGCGGGGATGTGGTGCATTCAGGGGAGGAGGCGGAGGTGAGGTGAGGTGGGGCAGGGAGGGGAGCTTGGCTGTTGGTGGGTGCAGAGCACCCACTAATTTTTCCCTGTAGGTGCTCCAGCCCTGGAGCACCCATGGAGTCGCCACCTATGCCCTAAACACTGTTGTCTCTGATGCCTGCCTGCAGAAGTCTCCATCCTGCTCCCATGGAAGTTATGCCACTGATTTCAATGAGCACTAGTTTGGATCCAGAGAGAGGGTCAAAAGAACCACTTACCTGAATTAGTGCTACTCATTTGCAGCTTTGGGTTGGGTTCCAACTTAGCTGTGCCAATCTCATCCAAACCATTGGCTTTTCGTCTCCTACTCTCCTATACGTTGACCTCTTCACTCCCTTTAGGACCCCTGTTTCATTGAGCCTGGCCTTTCATCATCTTAGAACATACTACTTGCTCTAATCTGGCTTTCCTCTGCAGTCAATCCCTCTGTTCTTGCCTTGCAGGGATTCACAGTGTCCTCCAGATTTATTCCACTGGTCCTATGAGCACTGCTAAATTTGTCAGCATTCTACTGCACACGGTGAAGAAAGGCAATGTCCTTGGTTATCCTTTCTGATCCTACCAGCATTTGGACTCTACTGAGTGACTGTAAATGTCAAGGCAGGACACCCTGCCTGGGGGGAAAGGGTCTTTCATTCATCCTCTTGAGTCAGTCCCTGACCCTGCCCAAACACACTTCTGGTCAACTCCTGGAATCAGAGTGACATTATGAAAGGAGGTACATGAGGTGTGTGATGTACCCGGTGGGAATGTTGCTGTGAGGTGAGAGCTTATGGGAGGGGACTTTTAAGGGAGTGGAGCAGGAACAGTCTGATCCTGCCAGATCCTTTAAGTAAAATGAAGTAGTTTTCAAAATTATTGTGATGACATAGCTTTATTTTTTTTAGTAGTTTTAGTAAACAAAGCTGTATTTTTGGTTGATGGAAAAAGGGACAATGAGTGAACAGAAGGAGAAACCAGTAGTCTTCTATGTGGGCTGCTCTTTAAAGAAAGGGCAAAATCTGCTTGAAAACATTCTACTTTATTTCCCTTTGCTGTCTCCTTGCCACTCTCTAACCACAAGTGATAATGTAGACTCTTCACTTATCCCAGACCCATCAGCTTAAGCTTGCGGAAGGTCTGTGTAATTCAGGTCTTTCAGCAGAGAAGTCATAAGTGGTTGGGAAATTAAACAACTTTTCCTAGATCTAGGAACAGTGGAGTTTCAATGGTCGTTCAATCTCCCAATCTGAGAAGTGGAAAATAGAGCAGAATCCCTGTGTCCTTTGTCAGGGATGTCTATTATTTTTTTAAGTGGACCATCTCTCTAACTAGGAAAATTAGGGACATGGGAATTAATATTGTGATTAGTCCTGGTCTCAGAGAGTTGCAGCGGCACAGGAGCCAGCAAACAGAGCTGTAAACTGGGGAGTTTGCAAGGGGAGCTTGGGGGGAAGAGTAGGAGAACCAGGCAGAGGAACAGACAGGCTAGTGAAGGGAGTGTGTGGTGTTCTGGCAGTGTTGTGGTGCTTGTTGGGGGGTTGTTTTGCTGTGGGTGGTGGTGTTTTGGTTTGGTTTGTGTTTCCCAGACTAAGAGGACTTAGGTGGGAAGGCTATGACAGATACAGAGGCAGCAGTGGTAGTGACCCAGGCACTGGAAGACACAATGAAGATGACTGGATGTGGAAGCTGCAGTATGTACATGATCCTGGAGGGGGTACCTGAAAAGACTTTCATCTGCATGAAGTGTTGCCTGATGGAGCTGATGGAAGAAAAGATCCGAGGATTGGAGATGCAGATGGAAACTCTGAGTTTAGAAGGGGGTTAGAGAAGATGATGGAGCAAAGACATGAGGAGGCTGAAGGGATAAGCTCAAACTTGCAGATGGAAGCAGGACCAAAGAACTCTGAGGGGAGACTGCTGGTGAGGAAAGTGGACAGTGGAAGCATGTGACTAAAAGAACCAGGCAGAGGAAAAGACAGGCTAGTGAAGGAGAAATAGAGCTCAGGAACAGGTTTGCGGAGTTGGAAAATGAAGAAGGGGCACAGCAGGTGGTCACTGAAAGTGGGAGGGCAAGGAAAAAGAGAAGAGCAGCTAGTTCTATAGGAAAAGGGGAAGAGTCAATGGAGATAACACCACCAAATATGAACCACAGGAGGATACGGGATGGGTTGCGGAGGATTGCAAGGGAGAATAGGAATCAAGAGGACTTGCAGCCAGAGGGAACAGGGGATAGACCGGAAAATCGCACCATCACCAGGAAAAGACAAGTCTACATGACTAGGGACTCCTTACTGAGAAGAATAGACAGGCATGTAGCCAGAGTTGATCCAGAGAACAGAAGGGTGTGCTGTCTGCCGGGTGCTAAGATACAGGATGTGGACCTGAGGCTGAAGAGGATCCTAAAGGGAGCGGGAAAGAATCCACTGATTGTCCTTCATGTGGGAACAAATGATACAGCTAGATTCTCACTCGAACATATCAAGGGAGACTATGCCAGGCTAGGGAAGACGCTTAAGGAAATTGAGGCTCAGGTGATCTTCAGTGGGATTCTGCCTGTTCCTAGAGAAGGGCAACAAAGGAGTGACAAGATTAGGATGATCAACAGATGGCTCAGGCAGTGGTGCTATAAGGAGGGCTTTGGGATGTATGGCCACTGGGAGGCATTCATGGACAGAGGACTGTTCTCTCAGGATGGACTTCACCTGAGTAGGGAGGGAAATAGACTTCTAGGATGGAGGCTGGCACAACTGATTAAAGAGAGCTTTAAACTAGGAATTTGGGGGAGATGGTTGGGAGATGTCCAGGTAATCTCCACGCCAGATTTTAACATTGAGAGGGAAGAAAACGAAGTAAGGCCTGGTCTACACTAGGACTTTAATTCGAATTTAGCAGCGTTAATTCGAACTAACCGCTCAACCGTCCACACCAGGAAGCCATTTAATTCGAACTAGAGGGCTCTTTAGTTCGAATTCGGTACTCCACCCCGACAGGTGGAGTAACGCTAAATTCGACATGGCTAGCTCGAATTAGGCTAGGTGTGGATGCAAATTGAACTTAGTAGCTCCGGGAGCTATCCCACAGTGCACAACTCTGTTGACGCTCTGGACAGCAGTCGGAGCTTGGATTCTCTGACCAGCCACACAGGAAATGACCCGGGAAAATTTGAATTCCTTTTCCTGTCTGGGCACTTTGAATCTGACGTCCTGGCTGGACATCGGGGCGAGCTCCGCAGCACCTGCAACGATGCAGAGCTCTCCAGCAGAGGAGTCCGGCCAATCCAAGAATAGAAAGAGGTCCCCAGCATGGACAGACCGGGAAGTCCTGGATCTGATTGGTGTGTGGGGCGAGGAGTCTGTGCTGTCGGAGCTGCGCTCCAGCAAGCGGAATGCAAAGACCTTCGAGAAGGTCTCCAAAGCAATGATAGAGAAAGGATACAGCCGGGATGCAATGCAGTGCCGCGTGAAAATCAAGGACCTGAGACAAGGCTACCAAAAAGTCAGAGCGGCAAACAGACGCTCCGGAGCCCTTCCCCAGACATGCCGCTTCTACGAGGCACTGCATGCCATTCTAGGTGGGTCTGCCACCACTGCCCCACCAGTGACCGTGGACTCAGTGGATGGCATAGTGAACCTGGACAGTTCCTCCTCGATGTTCGCCGATGGGGAAGATGAGGAAGGGTCTGTGGAGGACGGCGCAGGCGACAGCGAACACAATACCACTTTCCCTGACAGCCAGGATCTCTTCATCACCCTCACAGAGATCCCCTACCAACCCTCCCCGGCCGTTAACCCAGACTCTGAATCAGGGGAAGGATCAGGCGGTAAGCGCTATAAACATGTAAACATTTATTTTTTATAAAACAGGTATAAAAAATAGAAATACTATATATAAAATTTTCAATGAAAAACTATATGAAAAGTAGGTCCACACATATAGGGATTGAACAATAATCCTCCAGGGACAATTCAAGAAAGGTCTCATTTAGGTCCTCGAAAAGCCTCCGCAGGAGGTTCCTGGGGAGAGATGCCTTGTTGGGTGCTCCGTGGAAGCACACTCTTCCGCACACTCTTCCGCGCCAGGACATCCTTATGTAGATGGGAATCATCGCCTCCACAAGCATGGCCGCATATGGTCCTGGTCTCTGCAGGGCTTCCCTTAGCATCCGCTCTTTGTGACTCCGAGGGACCCGCATCAGGGTGATCTCGTTCATGAAATGCTGCATCTAATTAGGGCAATTAGTGTATTGTTACTGTTGTGAATGGTTGACTTTTACTTTGCATAACAATGACCCTCGCTTAACAGCCACGTGTTGTAGGCCACATAGGAAAAGCATACATTGATCTTTCCCGTGCACTGGCGGGAGTGGCTGGAAAAGGGTCAGAGTATATGATTTCCAGATTGCCTTTAGCGGGAGGGCACAGCTATCCATAAGCAGAATGTACTGTAAGGCTTACCAGGACTGTCTGCTAGACGGATTCAGCTGTCTCTCCCCACTTGTCCGCTCTCCTGTGCAATGCCGCAGCCAATGAGAGCGTATTCCGAAATCTCGAACTTGTCCTGAGATCTCGTGAGACTTGTTGCCCTGTATGGTCTTGTTCAGAGAAACTGACTAGACTGTGTTCACTGTTCGCAAACATGTATCTGTTCAAGGAAATCAGTTACTTTTCCCATCACACAGCTTCGGCTCTTTCCCGGACTGCCCCGGCATCCCCCTCGCAGAGGCTGGCGCAGATTAGGCGGCGAAAGAAAAAGACTAGGGACGAGATGTTCGCGGAACTGATGGCCTGCTCCAGAGCCGAGGCGGCAGAGCAGAGACAGTGGAGGGAGACCCTATGTCAACAGCATCGCACACACATCGAACGGGAGGACAGGTGGCGGCAGGAAGACCAGCAGGCGACTCAAACGCTGCTTGGGCTAATGAGGGAGCAAACGGACACGCTCCGGCGCCTTGTTGATGTTCTGCAGGACCGCAGGCAGGAGGACAGAGCCCCCCTGCAGTGTATCTGCAACCGCCCTCCCCCGCCAAGAAGTCCTGCCCCCCCCCCCACCCAAAAGTACAAGACGGAGGGGCGGTAGGGGCCGTGAGAACTGTCACTGCACCACTGCATAGCGCTAATGTACTACACACCTCTCACGCTATAAATTTGTAGAAGTGCTTCCCTTACAGGCTCACCCAGTCCCAAATCCAAGTTTCATCCCCCCACTGTGTATTAGATTATTAAAAGCTGTTTGCTGTTATTCACTGTTTCGGTCATGTCTTTCGTGTCAGAGGATTTTTTTGTGTATGGGGGGGGAGGGGATTTATAATTGCACAGTATAGCCTACATTACCAGGGTACAGACTTGGGGCCATGATCAACTGCAGGGCACACACACACTGCAGTCAGTAGGCATCAGGGTCACTCTGTGTGGTGTATGCTGCCCCGGGTCATTCTGTGATGTGTATGCTTGTCCAGGGTCCTAGCGCCTGCCACCCCCTTAATGTTAAGGCACGCTGCCCTTACCATGCACTTCCACCATAGCAACGAGCCTCTCCGCTGCCCTGAGCCCCAACAAGAGCCCTCATCCACGGACAGATACTCACCCTTCCCCCACACCCCTCACCCCTTCCTACGCCCAAACCCGCAGCCCACTGCCGTCATCCAAACCCCTATCCAAAGAAGGCACCACTCGCCCCTTCCTGCAAACCCACCCCTTCCTGCAATCCCTCCCCTTCATGCACAACCACTTGCAACCGTCCCCCACCCCAGAGACCTATGTAGGAGCAGGAGGATGTCATTCCTCTATGGAACAAGCGGTCTGTACATCAGTGCACACCGTGCCCGGCACAGTATGCGTCCATGTTTCAACACCTGAACAGAAATGCAAAGTAAAACAAAGATTTATTAATAATGAGCGTAACAATTAATTTGCTTTAAAACGTGCTTTGGAAGTGGGGGAAACTTGGAGAACGGGGTATGTAACCGCAGATCGAAATCGACACATACAGACACAGGCCCAGGGTCAGTTTCTCTTGAAAGCAAGTGGAGAGTCATAGGTTACCCTGCTCTCCGAGGAAACTTGCTTTCAAAGCCTCCCGGATACACAGCGCTTCCCGCTGGGATATTCTCTCGGCACGGGTGTCTGGCTGAGCGTAAACTGCAGCCAGGCGATTTGCCTCAACCTCCCATCCGGACAAAAAGGTCTCGCCCTTGCTCTCACAGAGATTGTGTAGCACACAGCAAGCAGCAATAACTACGGGGATATTCTTTTCGCTGATGTCCGAGCGAGTCAGTAAGCTCCGCCATCTCCCCTTGAGACGTCCGAAAGCACACTCCACCACCATTCTGCACTTGCTCAGCCGGTAGTTGAAGAGTTCCTTCTCTCTGTCCAAGGCGCCTGTATAGGGCTTCATGAGCCAGGGCATTAGCGGGTAGGCTGGGTCCCCGAGGATCACTGTAGGCATCTGCACATCCCCAACCGTTATTTTGTGGTCCGGGAAGAAAGTACCTGCCTGGAGGCGTTTAAACAGACCAGAGTTCCTGAACACACGCGCGTCATGAACCTTGCCCGCCCACCCAACGAAGATGTTGGTAAAACGTCCCCTATGGTCTACCAGTGCTTGCAGCACCATTGAAAAGTAGCCCTTTCGGTTAATGTACTCGCTGGCCTGGTGGGCTGGTGCCAGGATAGGGATGTGAGTCCCATCTATAGCCCCACCGCAGTTTGGGAATCCCATCGCGGCGAAGCCATGTATGATGTCCTGGACGTTTCCGAGAGTCACTACCTTTGAGAGCAGTTGCTCAACGATTGCGTGGGCTACTTCAATCACAGCAACCCCCACGGTAGATTTGCCCATGCCAAAGTGGTTCGCTACTGACCGGTAGCTGTCTGGCGTTGCAAGTTTCCAGAGGGCTATGGCCACTCGCTTCTGCACACCAGGGCTGCTCGCATCCGGGTGTCCTGGCGCTTCAGGGCAGGGGACAGCAAGTCACAGAGTTCAAGGAAAGTGCCCTTACGCATCCTGAAGTTTCGCAGCCACTGTGATTCATCCCAGACCTGCAGCACTATGCGGTCCCACCAGTCCGTGCTTGTTTCCCGGGCCCAGAATCGCCGTTCCACACCATGAACTTGACCCATTGCCACCATGATCTCCACGGCGCGGCGTACCCTGCTTTGTGAGAGGTCTGCGCCACTCTGTGAATTCCTGTCCTCACCGCGCTGCCGGAGCCTCCTCGCCCGATTTCTTAGCAGCTGACTGTGGAAGAGGTGGACGATAAGGTGCGAGGAGTTGACAACGGCCATAAGTGCAGCGATGATCGCAGCAGGCTCCATGCTCGCAGTGCTGTGGCGTCCGCGCTGTAACCGACCAGAGAAGGGCGCGAACAGATTTCCCGCCGGAGCTTTCAGGGAGGGAGGGCGTGATTGACGGTTCAATGACAACAGTTACCCAAAAGCACCCTCGACACATTTTTCCCCCAGGAGGCATTGGGAGCTCTACCCAGCATTCCAATGGGCAGCGGGGACTGCGGGAACTGTGGGATAGCTTCCCACAGTGCACCGCTTCCAAAGTCGACGCCAGCCCCGTTACTGTGGACTCAGAAATTCGAATTAGTGTATTTACTGTGGATACACAAATTCGACTTCATAAGGTCGAATCCACAAATTCGACTTAAGTAGATTCGAAATAGTCTTGTAGTGTAGACAAGGCCTAAGAAAGGATGCAGCAGTGGGTAGGAGAATGGACATAAGGAGGAAGGGTAGCGTATATACCAGTCTAATAGGTGGTACTAGCAGTAGAATGCCTGGGCCTACTCAGGTAAAGAATGTGAGCGAAGCCAAACGGCAAAAATTAAGATGTTTGTACACCAATGCGAGGAGCCTAGGTAACAAAATGGAGGAACTAGAGTTACCGGTGCAGGAAGTGAAACCAGATATTATAGGGATAACAGAAACATGGTGGAATAGTAGTCATGACCGGAGTACAGGTATTGAAGGGTATGTGCTGTTTAGGAAAGAGAGAAATAAAGGCAAAGGTAGTGGAGTAGCATTGTATATCAATGATGAGGTAGACTGTAAAGAAATAAGAAGTGATGGAATGGATAAGTCAGAGTCTGTCTGGGCAAAAATCACACTGGAGAAGAAAGCTACTTGAGCCTCCCCTGGTGTTTGGGGTCTGCTATAGACCACTGGGATCTGATCTGGATATGGATAGAGACCTCTTTAATGTTTTTAATGAAGTAAATACTAATGGGAATTGTGTGATCATGGGAGACTTTAACTTCCCAGATACAGACTGGAGGACAAGTGCTAGTAATAATAATAGGGCTCAGATTTTCCTGGATGCGATAACTGATGGATTCCTTCACCAACTAGTTGCTGAACCAACAAGAGGGGATGCCATTTTAGATTTGGTTTTGGTGAGTAGTGAGGACTTCATAGAAGAAATGGTTGTAGGGGACAACCTTGGTTCGAGTGATCATGAGCTAATTCAGTTCAAACTAAATGGAAGGATAAACAAAAATAGATCTGGGACTAGGGTTTTTTATTTCAAAAGGGCTAACTTAAAAAAATAAAGGAAATTAGCTAGGGAAGTGGATTGGACTGAAGAACTTGTGGATCTAAAGGCAGAGGAGGCCTGGAATTACTTCAAGTCAAAGTTGCAGAAACTATCAGAAGCCTGCATCCCAAGAAAGGGGGAAAAATCATAGGCAATTCCCCCTGAATCCTCTGGGTGGCCCTGGTATAGACAGTGATTTGATACGGTGGGTTGGGCCCTGAAGCTAGGCTGAGGGAAGCTTTGGCGCCTGAGCTCCAGCCTGAGTGCAATGTCTACATAGCTATTTTTTTAGCTCTAGCACAAGTCTGTGGCCCCGGGCTGGGAGGATCCCTCCCAGATGCAGAGTAGACATGCCCAAATGTATAATTAAAAACAAAGGATCTGATTCTCCTTTCATATAAATTAAACACCGGTACAACTTCATTGACAATGAAGCCACTCTTGATTTACAATGATATAAGTAGGAGGAGAATCAGGCACCAAGAAAAGGCAGCACTTTTCATGCAAGCTGTTTTAAAAACAGATATGAGTTAACAAAACATCCTCCCTGCTAGACTTCAAAGGGAATAGTATAGAGTTTGCTGACTCTATCAGCTTCTGCTTTTTATCTGGTGGAGGGGAGGCAAATGCTCTCTCAAGAGACAAGCAGCTTTGGTCTTTGCTGCTGCTTGTCATTCTCCACTTTAGTAAAGGGCACATTTCCAGCATGATGGATGTGTAAATCCCCCGTGGGTGTGTCAGTACTGCAACACTGTGCTACTTCTAATCTCAGAGCAACCTGCTCTCAGTGATGGACTTGACAGCCTGTGTGCAAGGCCCAAGGACAGCACTGCAGGACAGTCACAGGAAACTCAAGTGCCTTTTCGGAAGGGGTATTTCTGGTTAAATGACTTCTCAAGATTGTTCTTACTTCCAGTCACTCAAATAAAAATATCACCCTGCCATCTTAATGCAACTCAAACAAAGAAATAATCTGTCTGAGCAGAGACTGAGCCAGACTCTATACATGCAAAGCCTGATGTTGTGGGACCCTCTCCACATAGGGTCCCCTATGCTGAGACATGAGCTGACTTTGTGTGTGTCTGAGTGGGTTATTGGATAACACTGTTCACCTACTCTGAGTAGGTCAGTCAGAAGTACAGCTGCTTGCTGTCAGCCCAGAAAAGATGGGGAGGAAGGAACTTATATCGACACATTCTACAGCTGCTTTTCTCCCAAAAGAACCAGCTGGGATCTAGGTTTGAATTTAAAACAAATCTTCACAGATCCTCTAAGACCAGCTCTTGCACTGCAGTGGCTGCTCCTATATTTGGTGCACTAGCCTGATGAAAGTTATAGTGTGGGTATGTGTCCTCAAGCTGGGAATCACACCCCCAACTCCAAGTGGAGACATACACTATGTCTGAGGCCTGGTCTATACTACGCATTTAAACCGGTTTTAGGAGCGTTAAACCGATTTAACACCACAGCCGTCCACACTAAGAGGCCCTTTATATCGATATAAAGGGCTCTTTAAACCGTCCACACTAAGAGGCTCTTTATATCGATATAAAGGGCTCCCCAATGAGAGGAGTAGCGCTAATATCGGTATTACCATATCGGATTAGAGTTAGTGTGGCCGCAAATCAACGGTATTGGCCTCCGGGCGGTATCCCACAGTGCACCACTGTGACAGCTCTGGACAGCAATCAGAACTCGGATGCAGTGGCCAGGTAGACAGGAAAAGCCCCGCGAACTTTTGAATATCATTTCCTGCTTGCCCAGCGTGGAGCTCTGATCTGCACGGGTGGCGATGCAGTCCCAAATCCAAAAAGAGCTCCAGCATGGACCATATGGATGTGATCGCTGTATGGGCAGACAAATCTGTTCTATCAGAGCTCTGTTACAGATGACGAAATTCCAAAGCATTTAAAAAAAATCTCCAGATAGAGGGCACAGCAGGGACTCAGCACACTGCTGCGTGATAAGCGTAACGGAAAGCCAAAGAATCAAATGGACGCTCATGGAGGGAGGGAGGGGGGACTGAGGACTCAAGCTATCCCACAGTTCCTGCAGTCTCCGAAAAGCATTTGCATTCTTGGCTGAGCTCCCAATGCCTATAGGGTCAAACACATTGTCCGTGGTGGTTCAGGGCATAGCTCGTCAATGTACCCCCACCCCCAGAAGGAAAAGGGAAAAAAATCGTCTCTTGACTCTTTTAAATGTCACCTGATGTGTACTGAATGCTGCTGGTAGACGCGATGCTGCGGCACTGAACTGTAGCATCCTCCCGCCTCCTCCTTGCTGGCTGATGGTACAATATGACTGGTATCCGTCCTCATCATCAGCCCATGAGTGCTACTACTTCCCAGTAGATGGTACAGAACGGCTGATAACCGTCTTCATCATAGCAACAGGGGGCTGAGCTCCATCAGCCCCCACCCTTCATGTGTAAAGAAAAGATTCTGTCCTGTCTGGACTATCACAGCAGCTGGAGGCTGCCTTCCCCTCATTTTATCTCACTAACAAGTCACTGTTTCTTATTCCTGCATTCTTTATTACTTCATCACACAAATGGGGGGACACTGCAACGGTAGCCCAGGAAGGCTGGGGGAGGAGGGAATCAACAGGTGGGGTTGTTGCAGGGGCACCCCCTGTGAATGGCATGCAGCTCATCATTTCTGCGGGATCTGACACGGAGTGGCTGTGCTCTCTGGTTCTCTGGTACACTGGTTCTCTAGTAGACTTGCCCCATATTCTAGGCAGGACTGATTTCTATTTTTAGATACCATAAAGGAGGGATTGACTCAGGGAGTCATTCCCATTTTTGTCTTTTGCACCCCCGGCCGATCTCAGCCAGGAGCACCTATGACAGCAGAAGATGGTACAGCACAAAAGGACTGGTAACCGTCATCTCATTGCCAATTTACAATGGCATGGTAGATGGTAGAGAACGGCTGATAACCATCTCTGCTATCATGCAAAAGCAAATGAATGCTGCTGTGTAGCGCTGCTGAATCGCCTCTGTCAGCGGCATCTAGTACACATACGGTGACAGTGACAAAAGGCAAAACAGGCTCCGTGGTTGTCATGCTAATGGCGTCTGCCACGGCAATCCAGGGAAAAAGGGCGCGAAATGATTCTCTGCCGTTGCTTTCCCAGAGGAAGGAGTGACTGACGACATTTACCTAGAACCACCCGCGACAATGATTTTTGCCCCATCAGGCACTGGGATCTCAACCCAGAATTCCAAGGGGCGGGGGAGACTGCAGGAACTATGGGATAGCTACGGAATAGCTACCCACAGCGCAATGCTCCAGAAATCGATGCTAGCCTCAGACCGTGGATGCACACCACCGAATTAATGTGCTTAGTGTGGCCGCGTGCACTCAATTTTATACAATCTGTTTTATTAAACCGGTTTATGTAAAATCGGAATAATCCCGTAGTGTAGACGTACCCTGAGAAGTTGTGGCAGACCAGTCAAGAGCCATCACCATGGAATGACTGTTCCCTATTCGAACAATGGAGTTTCTAACAGCAGGGCCGTTGACTTTGAATGTCTCTCTACACAGAAACTGACAGGTGGGAGGGCAGGAGCCTGGATCTCTTCCCCCTCCCCTCCAGCTTTAAGCACGTGAGAAGATAGGGCACAGAGTCAGTTTTCAAAGGGGCGCTTTTCTAAGCAAGGGAGACCATTCTGCTGTCAGATGCAAGATGGCTGGTGCAAGGAGGCTAGAAGGGCTCCCCAACCTAAAGACTTGGACCAAACCCAGGACTCTGAGGAGTGGTGAGATCAGAGCAGGGGCATTGCATTCTGGAGTCTGTTGTTTTCCGTAGATGTGTATGCTTTTGTAAGAGTGAAGTGCGTGTGTGTAAGAAATGCCTTTGCTAAGTCTGTGTTCATTGCTTTACTGCCATGTAGTCCCCGAAGGGTGCAACTGGGAAACCAGAACTCCCCAACTCTGGAGGGAACATGACTAAGCAACTTGATAGGGCTGGTGAGAAAGCAAGAATTCTGTTGCACAAAAAATTGAGGTTTTGAAATTTTGTTTTCATTCTACATCACAAGCCCCCTCCTTCCCCAAAAAAAGAGGGAGAGTCCCACCCCAGCATAGCCAGTAGCCCCGTTGTTAGGGAATTTAGCTGGGGTGTGGGAGACCCAACTTCAAGTTCCTGCTTTGTCTGATTCAGATCAGGGACTTGGAACCTGGGTCTCTCACAACCCAAGAGAAGGCCCTAACTACCCAGCTATAGAGTCAGTTTTGCTCTCTCTCTCTGGCCCAATGAATATTTATTTATACTAAATGGTATGGCTCCAACAGGAGAGATGAGCGAGAGGGAGAAGCAGACTGACCTTTTTCTCCACTAAAAATTTTGGTTTAGATTAATCCAAATTTTTTAGGGGGAAAAAAATTATTTGAAAAATTCCTGACTAGCTTTATCCCTGGGACCTTAGGAGTGCTGCAGCACTGGTTCCAGCCTCTATGGCTGGACTGTGGGATCCACTGCCCAAGCAGGGTATCAGCCATGGGGTTTGCAGCTGGGAGTCACCAGTGAGAGAAAGAGCTAAGAACGTGACCAGTCACTGCCCAGACCCACAGGATTTAGAAGCACATGGAATCCAGTGGTTAGATCCAATCACAACAGACTGGTGTCTGTCTAGACCAGTGGTTCTCAACCTATTTACGATTGTGGGCTGCATATGCAGCTCTCTATGTGTTTTATGTTGGCTGCATCCACATACATAGCATACATATATGCTATCTGTATGGCCCTGAGGATATCACATGGGCCGCAGCTGTGTGCTGATTGGGCCGCAAGCGGCTTGCAGGCTGCGGGTTGAGAACCACTGATCTAGACAGCTGGCCAAGGCCAGGTAGTGGCAATGGCACCAACTAGTAACTGACTGGTGCTAGCTAATGTGCCAGCATTTCTGTTCTAAACTCAGTTTTTCAAAGACTTATTAAATGGGCATAAAAACTTACTCCAGGCTGCGACTTGGCATAAAAGGTGTGGGTTTGGAAGTGACATCTGTGTTTTTCCCCACCCCCAAAGTAGTCTGATTATTTTTTCTTAAGTTTTGTGTGATAAAAAGAAACAATAATTTTACTGACTTTGAGATGTTTCGCATCTTTGAAAATATTTTTACATGCTTACAAAGGTTTTTTACTTGCTGATGTGCAGCAACCATTATTCCACATAAAATATATTATCTATAACTTATAGCACAGGCTAGAATAAATGCTGAGGGCTGTTCTGTTTGTCTGAGACACAGCAGGGTGAGTCTCCATTACCTTGAATCTTGTGTAGTCACTTTCATCCTTCCCAAGTGAGTGTAAAACCCCATCATTCTGATTTGATCGCCTTTCGTACTCACTTTTGCACAAGAGTTAACGAGTACCTGCCCAAGATGCAAGGCAGTGGTTTATCTGGTCCAGTAGCAATGTACAATTCCAGGAGAGAATGGGCCCTGATCCTGCAATCAAATCCATATGAGCAGTCCTTACCTCTGTGCAAGTCCCACTGAAGCCCACTACAAGGTCTGCCTGCATGGATCTGATAGCAAAACTGGAGCCTTGCTTTGGTCTCCATTTTTTTTTTAACTTTACAATAGCAACAGCAACCTACCCAAAAAAGTTAAACACCAAATTTCACTTGAGCTGCCCTAACCCAGGAAGTTAAGGAGTCCAAAAAGCCATTAGTTCAGCTGGGACTTCTGCAGTAAATATCACAATGCAACACGCCGGATTTAAGAATGATTCACTTCATAAAGTTCCCTCAAAGTTGCTTTGCCAGAAGTCTTGGATGCAGTTAATAAATGTTTCCTGTAACATGTGTACTGTCAATGACTACATTTCCCCAGAACACTCTCAGATAAAAGGAATACACAGCAGAGTGTCTGTTTTTTGCCTTTCTAAGCTGCTTCACTTCCCTTGACCCAATGATAAACTTCTAACTGTTAATAAATCTCACCAGGCCTCTCTTTGGTAGCAGGAAGCTGATGGAATGAACTGTTTCATGGCTTGAGAGTGGGCAACTATTTCCATCTTTCACTCCACAAAGACACGTTGACCATTTTATTCTTGATTTACTTGGTGCGCACGTGACTTAAAAACAGGGATGTGAGGGACCTTATACTCAGCAGGACAGGCTGTCAGCCAGGAAATACATGTATGCTATACTGAACTGGTGGATATGAAAAAGAACCATGGATAAGAGAACAGCTGTCACAGCCTAAATACTGGAACATGTCTGCAGTGTTCTGTTGAACAGCTGGAGCTGGTGTCCGTGCATGTGCTGCAGTCACCAGAGCTCTGGAACTCACTAAGGACACAGCTGAATATAGTTTAATAAAGAGCTATAGTTTAAAGATGTAAACAACATGTGTATTGTGGGTCAGCTGGATCGAGCTCTTCCTGTAGGTGTCCTTGCATTTGAAGCCTTTTACCAGTGGGAGACGCTCCAATGCTCTTGAATATACAATTTTAAAGACATCGCTCACCATATGCTACACCATCCTAGCAGGTTGTGACAGAAGGGAGTTACCAATGGCACAGGCTTATTCCTTAATTCAGCACTGGGCTATTTCCAATATCTTTCTGGGAAACATCGCTGATTTTTATCACCAGGAATTCTGTGCAGGAAGTTGATTAACCATTTGTTTGGAATATTAGCAGTGCAGTAATTCAGGCTGAGAATGTGGTGGCAATAGGTCTTGGTGCTTTCTGTTGGGATCTGTTATGTGATTTATGGTTATTGTTGTTTTTTTGTTTTTGGTAAACTCCCACTGGGGGGCTTTGCCTGAAGTAGCTGGGTGTGTGTATTTGGGGAGGATGTGTGATTATATGATGATGAACTATGGAGCCCTACATGTCTCTGCTACTGCTTTGAATCTGGTTGATAGTGACTGAAAGTTGCTCCTACCTGTTTGGCCTGTATAACATAAGCTGGTGGTGCCAGTCCCAGTCCCAGTTCCTAGTGGACACGTGTCCATGTCACAAAAACTACTCCCGCTATCTGCACGCTTTGTTGGCAATTTCAGGAAAGAGGCCAAGGGCTGAATGAGCCAGAAACTAGACTGTGTAATTGTTTTCCTCTGTTTGAGCAGTGGTGGTATCCTATATGAGGGTGTTTACTCTCATTCAAAGCTTGTATGCTGAACAGGTATGAATCCAAGAGAAACCCAACAAAGTACACAGGGAAATAGGAGCAAGAGTACCCCAATGCCGGAGACGTGGTATCGTACTCTGAGTGTATAGAGAATGCTAGAAAGGCCCTGTGTGGCTTAACAGCCTAGTGAGCCTCTAGTGGGGAAAGATGGACTTGTGTTACAATTTCATATCCACTGCCATAGGAGCAGTTGGCACCTTACACACATATAAAAAGGGAAGGTCCCTGGGCCACAAAGCTTTGAGTCTGCGGCATGTGGAATCTTAAGGCATTTGGTGGCTATATATGTTTACTGCACCTTTCAGAACTGGAACTTCTGGGCAGAAGAAGTTAACAATACTAGTCAGGGGGCGGCAGGGAGAGCTGGAGCTGGGGGAGACTGAACCTAGGGACGGGGTGGGCAGACTGCAGCTTATATAAAGGACCCGTTCACACCTCTACCTCAGTTCATTTTGTTTTTAGTTTATTTCTATCTTTGCTGTTCTGATCAGGGCCGGCTCTAGACCCCAGCGCGCCAAGCGGCTCCAGTGGACCTCCCGCAGCCGTGTCTGCGGAGGCTCCGGTCGTCCGGCGGCTCGGGTGGACCACGTCTGCAGGAGGTCCACTGGAGCCGCGGGACCGGCGACCGGCAGAGCGCCCCCCGCAGCGTGCCGCCCTGCTTGGGGCGGTGCAATTGCTAGAGCTGCCCCTGGTTCTGATCTAATTAAAGTCACAGTAGCTAATTAAAAAGGCACATAATGTGTTACTCCTTTTTGACCCGAGCGATTAGCTAATATTTGGGGATCTGGCTGACTGTTTTTGTTAGGAGGAGGAATTCTGTTCGTTTACAAGCAGCGTACCAAGTCCTGTTTCTCTGAACACAGGAGGAATCAAACAACATGGGACAGCTTCTTTGCTCACAGCTCCAAGCTTACTCAGCCCCAAAGCTCTCTTCTTAGCTTTTTCCTCAGGGTCAAGCTACCAAGGCTTCTCTAGCTGTGTGTGTGGGGCTTCTTTGCTCTTTCTCTGTGTCCTGCCTGTTTCTGCTCCTTTTCTCTCTTTACCCCTTCATCCCCACATCTCCACCAATCAATGCTCCAGCCCCTGCATTTGTTATAAGTATCCAGGGAAACTCCTTGGACTACATGATTCAGCTCCTACTCAAGCCTTGCCCTGTGACTGTGATTTGACTACGATTGTTTCTGCTATCTGGTTTCTAAAGAGCTAAAAAATGTCTAGGTTTTGGCTAAAAATTTTCAGGTTGAGGTTTTTCAATGGACAGCTGAAAAACTCAGTGGAACCCCTGCATTTTCTGACCAGGTTTGAGAGAGGATTTGGAAGCCAGGTTGTAGAGAGTGTGGTGTCTAGGAAGAGAGAGGCTGTTTCAGGAATGGGGGCAATGTGCCGAAAGTGCAGAGTTCCAGGTGGGCAGAGAAAATGAAGTGAGATCTGGCAAATTGAAGTGTGTGTGTGAGCTGAGGGGCAGTAGGGGATGTGGGAGGTTGTGGGGAGCCTTGAAGTTGAAAGACACAGAACATTCCTCTGTAGGCATTCTAGAGGGAAGCAGGGGTAGCTGTGAAGAATCCAAGGCAAGGAACCTCGCCTGGGGACTTGTTTCACTGTCAGCTGGTGCCTGGTGTGGCAACAGCACTATGCCTTGATGATACCATGTGATGGCTGTTCTTGGAAGGCAGGATTGGGAAACTAACAATGACAAGAGGAAGTGTATTTAAAAGGCACTCAAGTCATACAGTAATTTGCTGAGAGGCCACTAGGTGGCATATGAGTTGTAGTGAAAGATAACAGAGGTAGCTCTTGCTAGAGTAAGTGCACTAGAGAAGTTTGCAGTGGCTGCCATGCAATAAATGTTACAGTGATTCTGTTGGCATGTTAGTTAGCCATTAGATTTGTCACTGTTAGGTGAACTTTCTAGAGCATCACACGATGTCTGGGGTTTATGAAATGAAAAATGAAAAACCAGTCTTTTGAAAGGTGCTGAATCCACAACCTCATTCTTTGGCCAGGCAGGTTTCCCTGCATTGTCCTCCCATCATGCCTCATCTCTCTTCTTGCAGGACTGCCTCTAGAGGCGACTAGTTCAGTATTCACTGCTGAGATTAGCTCAATGCCTTTTGTGCTCATATTATTTGTCATGTGCACACTTGTCATCTAGAAACACGACTCAGGCCCCCATTCATTTTAGTCACCGACTAGACCAGGGGTCGGCAACCTCTGGCACGCGGCTCGCCAGGGTAAGCACCCTGGTGGGCTGGGTCAGTTTGTTTACCTGCCGCGTCCACAGGTTCAGCCGCTCCAGGCCAATGGGGGCTGCGGGAAGCAGCGCGGGCCGAGGGATGTGCTGGCTGCGGCTTCCCACCGCCCCCATTGGCCTGGAGCGGCGAACCGCGGCCAGTGGGAGCTGCAATCGGCCAAACCTGCGGACACAGCAGGTAAACAAACTGGCCCGGCCCGCCAGGGTGCTTACCCTGGCGAGCCACGTGCCAGAGGTTGCCAACCCCTGGACTAGACAGTTAGAGCCTTCAGCCACTGCTGACTGGGACTGAACTAGTCACCTAGAAGGGAAAAGCTCGGTCTTTCATTGCCATCCTCACAGCTATTAGTCTCCTCCCTACATACCTTGTGTTTTTGGATTTAACAAGTTGTAAGATTTCAGGCACAGCCAACTGATTATTGACAGTGAATTTTATTTCCATTTGGTGAACTAATGACTAATTCATTAAAGCTTTGGTTATTGAAGCCTGAAAAAGATTTAGCCTATTCCCCATCCTGAGTCTGACTTCACTTACACCGGTGTAATTCAGGAGTAACTCCACTTACATCACTTGAGTTGCCCCAGTGTAGAATCAGTATAACAACCTCAGAAACACACCCTTCGCTTTTAATCCTTCCCCATGTTTATTGCACCAAATGCGTGTTTCTTATGGCGGTTCAGCTGATAAGGTATATTGTCACTGAGATTTAAAACACAGAATAAATATTTATTTCTGTTTATAAATCAGCTGATGGGCTAATATGTCTGGTGCACAAAAAGTGAAAGGAATACTGCATCAAAGGGCCATCAGGAGGTATAATTCCCAGCTCAAGTAGAGGTAGGCATGCTAGCTCTGCTCAAGCTAGTATAACGGTGTGGCTGCAGCAGCACGGGTGAACTGCGAGTACAATTCCCCCCTCCGTTCCCCTGGGTATGTACTTGGGTTGCCCATGCTGCCATGGCCATACTGCTATTTTAGGTTCTGGCTCGAGCAGAACTAGTGAATGTATGTCTCCCTGTGCTGGGAATTACAACTCCCAGCTGCTGTGTAGGCAGACCCAGCAACATAGAAGTGCTTAGTGTTAAGAGCCAAATTCTGCCCTCAATTATATACACCCTCAAACATTTTAATGACCCAAAAGTTGTAAAGGGAGATTTTCAAAGGCCCAGATGGTAAATATGCACCTAACTCCTATTGGCTAGAAAGTCGTTGAGAACTTGTACATTTAAAATCTCCCTCCTACTTAATACATAGAGGAGATGGCAGGGGGAGACTCTAATTTGCACCCCAGTGATCCACTGGTCACAATAGGGAATCTAGACCCAAGTGCGGTTTATTGGTTGTAGTGGAACATTGCTAGTACAAGAGACCACTGGGAGGTTCTTGTCTTTCTTTCCTGCCCTCTAGGTGGGATATGTTATTTGAATGGCTGTAACTTGTGATCTGTACAGATCTGGTGACTTGTTATTTTGTGCACAGCATAATCAAGGCAAGCAGACGTTTCACGAGCCGTGGTCCCATGTAGATTAGATTTATAAAAGCAGCAATGAGTTAGCAGTTTTGGAAAGGGTTTTGTTGGTTCAGTTTTGCATGCTTCCTTTGCAGTAGCAGTGCTTACAATTCTTTCCTATAAATGAACAGAAATGGCTGCTGTTCTTAATTTCACATAGTTATATGTCAAAACTTCCTTTTCTGTGGTTTCCTTCCTTCTGTTGTGTGCAGGCAGTCACATTCACAATGAAGTTCTGCAATTCAGAAGAGTCTGCAGAAAAGAGCAAAAAGACTAAAAATCCTAACTCCGCTTTAAGTTGCTTTAAAAAAAACAAAACTATTTAGCAATTTTTGCTATGCTTCTCCCTTAGTACTAGTCCAGTGGTTTTCAGCCTGCGGTCTGCGGAACCTTGAGGGTCCACAGACTATGTCTAAGATTTCCGAAGGGTTCTGCACCTCTATTTGAAATTTGTTAAGGGTTCGCAAATGAAAAAAGCTTGAAAACCACTGTAAAACTTGAAAACCCATGCTACTAGAACGATGTGCCAGTGTGACCATTGTTGTGAGATGTTGGCTGCATGTGTGTGCTCTCAGCGTGCTGCACTGGCTCAGGCCAGTCAGCCCGCACAGCAGACTCTGATCGAGCTCCCCAATAAGACCACAAGACTTGGTTTAGTAGCGAAGGCACCCAGCTAGGTTTATTGCCGATGAAGCACGGGCCTAGCTTCCAAGATCAATGTCTAAGGTTACACTAGCACATGTATGCCTCTGACAATGGACGCAGCTCAGTGAATGGCAGGACTTTCCTTTCCCCCCTAGGCTGGACAAAGACACTCCCTCTGAAGCTCCTTTTCATATCCTGATACAAACAAGTTACGTATTGCCCCTCTGACGTAGCTGGTTACTGCCCCTTTGTTGTGGTTTGTTACCACCCTTTACCTTGTACATGTTGGTTCAATTAAAACACCTCTATCCATCACACTGTCATCCTGACCTTATCTCTAACAGGGGGTCAGTGTGTCTTTGTATCACCTTCAGGGAGTGTGTTTGTACCATACTTGGTATCGGGTATTCTGGTACCACCCTTCTGGAATGTGTTTGCATGAGTGTCCTGTGCCCAGCACTCTCAGGAACGTGTGTGTTTTTGCAATATCAGCCCTGTTTTTGCCAGATTCTGTGAACCTGTGTGCAGGCAGACCCGGACTACTGCTCACGGCCTGCCTCTTGCTAATTTTGCTTTACATTAGCAGGGCTTGACCACTACTTTAGTTCAGGCCTCTTACTGGGCCTTTGATACAAGGCCTCATGTCTCAGGCTCTCTTTCTACTACAACCACCTGCTACAGTTGGGGTTATCCATACCTGACACCATTTTTTTGTATTGATTGTTTCAGTAGGACAAAACATTAAAAGAAACTGTTAAAGGACACACACACTTATCTGTGCCAGGGACCCATGCTAGCGGAGTTCTTTCTGATGCAAAGATGGGGCTCAGTCATGGAAAGCATATAATTAATTTTTGCTATGTGAGTTGACTTGTTGTCCCTGTAAATTCAGTGGGACTATTCACATGCATAATGTTACTTGTGTGCTTGTTTGCAGGATTGGGGTCTTAGGTTGTCCATCTTGAGCTCCATCTTTGAGCGCTCTATTTTTGTGTTTTAATAATGGGTTGTAGTAGCTTGTAGTGGTGTCTTTGGTTTTACTGTCAGCTGTCTGGCCACTGGCAGAGCTGAAAAACATATAAAGATGAAATTAATATAAAACCAAGGTCTCACAGTTTCCTAGTTGCATACATCCCAGGCTGTGCACCAGTTTGGCTATGAATGCCTCTGCCTTAAAAAAGGCCTGAATCAAAACCCAGAGCTGAACTTCAGACTGTTTGACTAAAATCAGAGCAGATTTCAATCTCTAGTATTGGAGAAGACTCCTTCCTTAGAATGCAGGAGGAGGGGCAGAGATATATACTAGGGTTTGGGCAGACATCTCAGTTGGGAATTTCCTGATTTTGTTTGTTTTTTATTCTTAGCCTTTTGCTGTGGAAATACAAAGCTGTGTACCAACTGCAAGATATACATGAGGAAGTAAGTCTCTCAAATGCTGTGATGAGAACTGTGTGGGAATTGGAATTTCTGTTTTGTGGAAAATTCCATGATTTCAAAAATTATTTTTGTTCTGAATAGAAAAAAAATTCAACATTTCCCATTGTTGCCGGCACAGAGGCCCGAGGCGACAGCAACAGTGGTTCGTTGCCCTGTGTGCTTCGCTTCCAATAAACACACCAAGGTGGAGAAGCAAAAAAAAAGTTTATTTGAGCCCAAATAAGGTGCAAGGGAGACATAGCAATCTCAAATCCTGCACACCGATACAAGCGGTTTTCCTCTCTTTATACATAACTTCAGCTAAGCATTTCCATCACCCCCACACTCCTCCTCTCCCCCCACTTTTCATTCCCATGCAGCAAATACACTTTGCAATAGCAATTACCTTAAGCAGTTAAGTCATACTTGGCAAAAACCACTTTAGCTCGTTAGTAACTCTTCTGTGAACAGTTATCTTGTTTTACTTTCCTGGATCCGTTATTCTGCCCCCCCCCCCCCTTAGCCAGGTGTAAGCAGGCTTCATCATTATCTCCTGGCAGTACCACAGTTGAGCTAGCTGTTGTACATTCCATTCTCGGTTACTGGCCTGCTAGGTTGATTAAAGTTCAAACATAAACATGGAAGCGCTTTGATCAGACATGGAGTGACTTTAGTTCATTCAGGCCTACTACAGAAGGCTTTATTGACACTTATGGCTTTCCACCCTCCTGAGTTACCTAGGGTTATGCCTAGTGACACCAACAACTCCCCCCTTTGAGAATACTCAACAAACTTTTGGCTGAGTTTTCTCAAACTTTAAAGACAAAAAGCAATGAAGCTTTGCAGAAATATGTACAACTGCTCTTTTGAGCTTAGTCAACCCAAGAATGAACGCATGGACAAAAGAGTGGAATGTTCATTTAACAACTAAGGGATTGGGGCACTGACTATAAATCAGGTAGGTATACCAAGTGGTTTAATTTCCCAGATGTCTCGGTGAATAATTCAGTCCCATATGCATGCTCCCCATGGACCCAGCAGGATTCGGTATGTGGGAGCCCACACCCACCCTAACCGGTCCAAATGCTTGGAAGGAGCACTGTAAATGTACACACTTCCACCCAGAAAGTGTCCAAGTATGTCTTCATGACCACAGATCAGATGGTACTCCTGATATGTCTGTAAGGGCAGTGGGTCAAGTCTGGTGCTTAAGATCACTCTGAATGGCCATCAGCTGGTCATTTAGGAAATCCTGAATTTCTAAACATACTAGATCCCACTGCAATGCCTTCCCAGCCTCAGTGATATTCAATACCATCTCTGTCAGTAACTTCTAGGTCATAGGACTAATGGTGAAAATGACATGTAACTCACCAACTCCAGCCTATACTTAAGATAGCTGAGCTTCAAAAATAAGTCTAGTGGCCTTTTCTAGTTGGCCCAATTTCTCATCATTTTCTTGGCTTTCAGGTCCCTCTTTTTTTTCCAGAGGAAATAGCCCAGGCTCTCTGTTATACTAATCTAATGGCAGCCCCTTGTGAGCAATCTGGGTATGTAAAAGTGATCTGAAAACTGGATAAAGGCAATGTCATTTAAAATCCAATTAGGGAGGGCAATACATACTGAAGGATTTATCCAAAATACAGGGCGCAGCCTGTAGAATAAACCCCAAAATCCAATTAATACCACATTCCCAAACATGGGTCCCACAAGTTTCTTCCTGCCAGTGTGTAATTCCTTGGGTTTCTTCACCAGGGTCAGTTCTCAATGTCCTTTCTGGTCAGGAATTCCTGGACTTTGGCAATGTCAGTGAAATGAGTGTTTCTTCTCCTTTCCCGAAACAGTTGTAGTTCAGCACCCTACAGGGGAGATTACCAGGACATCACCCTGTAATGGTTTCACTTTTTCTAGAAAAGTTCAAAGGCACAGTAAATTTGTCCGTGGACAAGGGAGAGGTTTAACCAGCACGTCACCTTGTCCTTTTTTTTTTTCCCTTGCTGTCCAGAAGACACAGTAAAACTAGAAAAAGGAATAGGAGGAGAATTCTTCTGAGGTGGAGGGGTCTTTTTGCAGTGAGAATCCTGGGTCCAGGCAGTCAGTCTTTGGCACATCACAGCGGTGTTGGTAGTCAGCAGGACTTAATAAGGGCCTTTCCAGCATGGAGCCAAAGCAGTCTTTCGCTGGTGGACCTTTACATTGATCCTGGTTCCAAGGAGTAGCAGGGCTGCTAGGGTCTTCAGATAGTGCTTCTTTACCTGTGAGAAAAGAAACCTAACACATTGCATTAGTGTCTTTGCAGATTTTACAGCTGCTTGGGTATATTCAAGCCCCCACCCCTTTTTCTTGGTTGTTAGCCAAGTCTTAGCTGTGAGCAGTGTCCTTGAACGGAGTCAGTGTCTCATCTTGAAACTGAGTATGTTAACTATTTATTTCCTCAGTTAACTCGTTCTTTTTCCTTTTCCCCTTTTTGGCTTCTTTTAACCTACAAAGGAAACTTTTACTTTTTATTTATAACCTTTTGTTAACAATGAACACATACACTTATTATTTAATGTATGCCACATATACCCTTTTACTAAATTAACCTTATTACAGAGCTTTGGAACAACAAGTCAGGACAAGCACACCCACTTTGAGGAGTTCATTCAATACAAACTCTAGTCCAATAGCTTCCCACCATCCCCAGCCCGCTGGCTAGAAGTCTGAGGTAGCCAGAAGGATCCCTTGCACAATATGGGGAGTGGGTTAACTCTTCATGTCCTTGCTTCCAAAGACTGTTAATATGCAAATTTTAATAACTTCAATTAAACAATCAATTTAAAAACTTTCAATTAAAAGATTTGGCCAATGAAGTTTCTCTTTCTCTTAAGGAAATGTACTAGACTTTAGTATATCACATTTTTCCTGATGTATCCAAACACTTTGTATTCTAAGTTGAACAAAACAAGTATCTGCATTTCAATCCAACCCTTTCACTTGATTTTAAACCAGACCATCCCATGAAAATATTAAACACAACAATTCTGGCCACAAGACAAACACCACAAGACAGAACATAGAACACAAAACTTAATTCTTTACTCCATTAGTAAATGCATGGTATATTGAATGCTGTTCAGCTGGCATTAATTTTCTTTGATTATCTGAAAGACAAAAACAGAGGTCTGCCCCTTCTGGGCAGTCAATTATTACTTAAAATACACAAATACCTTTATTGATTTCAGACAACACAGGGGAATTACCCCATATTTTCTTGTATGTGTTTTTACAAAGTTCAACTGCTGTTCCCTTTAGCAACTACAGAGTTAACTTTGCACTTTGCCTTAAATCACTTACTTGTTCCAACCTGTTTTTCAATCTCTCTGTCTGTTGCCTGCCCGCCTGGGCCTGATCCTGCTTTTCTCGCTGAACCGTCCCTATCCTGGACACAAACTTGTTCCACTACCAGTTTAGCTAGGAGGGTGGGCTTCACAACTAGCCCCCACCCTTCTGGTCTTTTCCCTAAAACATTTCTACTCACAAGACTACCTGGGTCCTCCCTTTTCTCCAACCACTTTATTGCCCAGTCCTGCTACAACTGGGGGTAGATCCACATGCCACCCTTCCCGGTCAACCAGGGTGGAGAGAGGAATGCTAAATCCCCCTCCAGTTCTCAGACTTACTGCGGCTGAGAGTGGGCACACCTTTAATCATACAATCCTCAACATATAACACCAACAATACCAAACAAAGCAAACATAAAATAACAAGGGTAAAACAGATAGATGGTGTAAATTCTGCAAGGCTCCCCCATTCTCTATTGCTCACCAAACTGTGACAAATTTCTGTTACCAATCAATTCCTCATGTCAGGTGATCAAACTGACACTGCAGGACGGTGGGGGGCGGGGGTGGATAGAGAAAGCACACCATAGAACCAAATTTTAAAGCTTCATTAAAAATAATAAAACAACAATGGAGAGTGTTGGGAACACTCCCACATCACTCAGGAAGAACATGAATGCCCCAAGCCTTAAGCCACTTTAATACTCACACATGTCCAGACTGTTCACGTCTGTATATAACATTCAGAGAAGGGGAATAGGTGGACGGAAGATTATCCTGTATACAGCTTTGCCCAGAATTTCCAACATGCTTCCGCTCTTGGGAGGGCTGTTCTTTTACACCCTGGACTTTCCTGCGGCATCTCTTTCAGAGATTCCAGTTCAGGTCAGCTGCCTGTCCGGCTTCGGGGTTGCAAAAACTGTTGGATCTCACTGAACCGTTAAGCTTTGCAAATGCAATCTCAGTTCTGTAACTTGTATTGCCTTTGGTTTGCCTCTGTCTCTATTTTCCACAACCAGCTGGGGCTGAAAGCAGTTTTTCTTTGTACTTAACATAGTCTGTGCTGATTCTTGACCTTGTACGCAGAGCAGCTTTCTCTCTATCTCTGGGGTTAGCCGAGTTTCAAATTAACCCGTTCCTAGACAAATTGCTTACACTGTGTCAGAGGCTCTTCTTTGGTGATTAAAAGCTCCTCTGAGATGTATGATCTTATTTAGATTGAAGGTACCTTCTAATGGGCATTGTTTAAATATAAAGATTCCAATTCTCTAAATACCTGCAGGTTTTAGGACCATAATGTACGTACATGTAACATGCTGGGGTACCCTTAGGGGGTGAGGTAAAATGTTTAGACTGTCCCTTACCCATTTTCCACGTACACACACAGAGAGGGTGCCCTGTCCGCGCTAGCGGCTCATAAACTAAGGATCTCTCCCTACAAGACACTTACACAGGAGAGACTAACGAGGATGACTGACTCTCCTACACCTCCCTTCAGCAAAGAGCGTTGGCTAGTCTCTGGGAGATGGCGCCGCTTACTCTGATTGCATCCAGTGAGATGATCAGACTGTCAGTAGCCCACACGGAAAGGAAGGGGGGGAGGGAAGATGGGTTCACACATTCCTAGACCCAGGAAGCTTCCTCGCCGGACGATGCCAGGCTGAGTCAGCCCACCGTGGGTCGGATCTCCTAAAGATCCACTAGTTACCGGGCTTGCGTTAGAATACTCCTGATCATTAGCATTTGCTTCACAGGGCATTCTGGGCGTCTTCCGGTAACGAACACTCACACTGGTATACACACACACACCAAGACCATTATTTCCTATTACCACGATGCATCTTATCTTGCTGCACAGTCAATAAGTTCAGATTGCGTGAGCCCAACAGAGACAGACGTCCGCACGGACAGTTCTCCTCCCAGTGCAGCTCTGGGGCATATGATGAGGGATTTTTACAAGAGCTCTACATACAAACAGCTTCAGAAGCTACCTGTTCACTGACAAAACAGGAGTAATTGAAGGATCGTGTTGTAATTAAGTGATCCTTCCGGTGGCCACCTTTCCTGGCTCTCTAGCTGATACTGAGGCCAGTCTACTGTACAGAACCTTTTCAGTTTACTTTTAGTCAATGGATCTGATTCAAACACTCTCCAATTCATCAGAATGCATTCTAAGGGCGTACACTGTGCCCTGCCGGCTGTACCCTGTCCTTGCCCCATACCACGGGCTTGCCCTTGACCCACTATAGGACGCTCCCTCGTCTAGTGGGAATTACAATGGCTGGGCGTCCCCAGCCTCAGGCAAAAGTCCACACCACTGGATTGTTCCTACCTTATACGCAGGACCGGTTCCTCACCGTCGCCCGCAGCTGCTTCTCCACTATCTGAGTGCGTTGCACCGTTGTGTCCTCCAAGGTCAGCCTGACGCGTCTCTGCCGAGGCCTCCAGTAAAGGCACCGGTGCGCGCTGGGCGTCGGCTGTGACCATCGTCTGCCGCCAGTGGAGGAGTCCGGGCAAGGCACAATTTTGCCTCGAGCCCACCCAGGGACGCCAAAACTGTTGCCGGCACAGAGGCCCGAGGCGACAGCAACAGTGGTTCGTTGCCCGGTGTGCTTCGCTTCCAATAAACACACCAAGGTGGAGAAGCAAAAAAAAGTTTATTTGAGCCCAAATAAGGTGCAAGGGAGACATAGCAATCTCAAATCCTGCACACCGATACAAGCGGTTTTCCTCTCTTTATACATAACTTCAGCTAAGCATTTCCATCACCCCCACACTCCTCCTCTCCCCCCACCTTTCATTCCCATGCAGCAAATACACTTTGCAATAGCAATTACCTTAAGCAGTTAAGACATACTTGGCAAAAACCACTTTAGCTTGTTAGTAACTCTTCTGTGAACAGTTATCTTGTTTTTTTTCCTGGATCCGTTATTCTGCCCCCCCCCTTAGCCAGGTGTAAGCAGGCTTCATCATTATCTCCTGGCAGTACCACAGTTGAGCTAGCTGTTGTACATTCCATTCTCGGTTACTGGCCTGCTAGGTTGATTAAAGTTCAAACATAAACATGGAAGCGCTTTGGTCAGACATGGAGTGACTTTAGTTCATTCAGGCCTACTACAGAAGGCTTTATTGACACTTATGGCTTTCCACCCTCCTGAGTTACCTAGGGTTATGCCTAGTGACACCAACACCATGAATTAATCAATAATTGTTTGTGGTCAATGAAAAACATTTAGATAAACTCAAAGTTTTTTGTTTTGATTTTTGACATTTGTTTATTTTTTTAAAATAAATTTCACAATGGATGGTAATTATGAAGTGAAAAACCCAAACTTACCATTTGAAGAATGTTGAAATGGAACAATTAAATCTTATGGAAATGCTTTTTTTTTCAATTTTTTAAAAAACAAAATGTCATTGAAATTGAGATGTCCCCTCAGGAAGTTTTGGTTTTGATGAAATGGCATTAACTGATTTAAAACATTCCATCAGAAAAATGTCAGCCATCTCTAACTGCAATGTTAGTAGCTAATATAAAATCAGTGCCTCTACCTCCCATGCCATCTTTTTTTAGGATAATTCTCTTTAATTTAATGCTTTAAATTCAATCTGCACTGGTGCATGGATGTGCAATTTCCTTTGAAATCTGGCTAGAAACATTTTACCTGCAGTGCTCTCTTTTAGAATCTAGTGCTGTCATAGCAGTAAAATAGCTCTCTTCTCTTTCATCTGTGACCCATATTACAGTAATTTGCATCAAAAAGCACAAACATCTTCTGAAGTAACCGACGATAACACTCACATACATAGCACCTTTTATCTACCTTGGATAAAAGTGTTTTACAAACTCAGTGTGCTGTAGTTGTTTTCATGACTACTAAACAGATGGGGAAACTGAGGCACTGAGGTTCAAGGACTTGCCCAAAGTCATTCAGCAAATGAGTGGACAAACTGGAAACAGAATCTGTGAGACCTGACTGCTGGTCCAGTGCACTTAACCATGCTAGCACACTCACTATCTCTAATCAATAACCAAATGGTTAACCTCCTAGAAGGCCTGTTCTTCAGCCCCCTACTGTAAGCTGACTGTGGAAATTCTCATCCAGCACAAACTGTACCAAACCTTTAAAGATTTTTCTGCTTTCCTCAACCCACATGAAATGTATTGGTTCACAGGGCAAATATCATGATACTATTATAAGGGTCTCAAATCACTGTCACCGTAGAACATAGTTCATTTAAAATAAATAAATAAAGGCGTTCCAGATCCTAAGCTTGTCCTGAGTCCCCTTGCTACTATCTGAGAGTTTGCAATTGCATTGTCCTAGTTTTGTTTTAAAGTATCCCCTGTCACCGGGCCAAAGATCCACATAAACAATGGGAAATTGGCTGACAGACTATATGGGGAAAACAGTGGAAATACACTAGATACAAAGTATTTGCACAAAGTAAAGAAGGTGAAAAATAGTTTTCCCCTCTGATTGTTCAGTTCCTGTATTCTCAGCTGTCACAACTTACAGGTAACAATAGTAGGTATAACATTTCCCCACTTGAAAGTGCTCCTTTTTAGGAAGGTGTTATATCATCTCCACAATGAAAGAGGAATAACCTGTTTAAATATAAAACGGCACATACAGTGACTAATATGTCATGTTTAATAAACAGCAAGTATGAGCTACTCCTGTTTGCATATCATTCTTGCATTTAAATGTAATAATTAGTTCTGCCAGAAAAAGTTGCCTTTTTTGGACTCCCTGCACTTTAGGAATTGCAGCTGGCAATAGCAGCAGTCATAAAGCATAATTAGCACAGTAGTGAGTTTGAATTTGGAATTAAGCTGCTTGAATGTAAAATTTTCATGGCCTGCAAATTAAGGGCAGACAAAAAATTCCAGTGAGTGCTTTATTGGCTTCCTGCTGTACTCCAAAGGGTGATGAGTAGTGACAACTACAGTTCCCATCCATTATTTATCAGCCTTACAGGGCTTTTTCGTTTTGTCCTGTATGTTTATATCATGACAAGCAGAGTGGAATAATAAAACACCTCTACACGGAGCATGGCAGATGATTTAACATGGCATGGATCGATCCAAAAGTATGCTGGGCCTTCATCCAGGTACAGGGAACATGGACCACAGAGGGCTGTATTACGGATGGAAGGGCTTGTCATACTGCTTTCTTTTGGCAGCACCTCATTTTACCTTTCCTCTTTTCATCTACAACATCAGTCTACATTTGAAATTGAAATGCGCAGCTCAGTGGCCCAGCTCTGGTGGGAAGGGTGGGGAAACATGTGACAAACAGCTCTGGTATCCTTCCAAGAGGCACTATAGCAGCTCTGCAAAGTGGCCCATCTAGGACTGATCCAGAATTCTAGGATTGATCCTGGATTATTTTTACAATCATGTGTCTTCCTGCTACACTATCATCCCATTAAAGTCTCATCCTCATGGCAGTGCATCTGTTTGCAGTGTCGTAAATGTGGTAGGACACACCATTGACTATTCAGAGGTTTTCTGGTGAATTAATTCTGACCTGGTGTGCCTAGGGTAGTCCTCGTTGAAAATGCCAAGGTCAGGGCAGGCTGCAAAAAGGAGAGCAGATACTCCCAAAACTGGTGGTTAACACTGAAGTTAGACTCACCAACCAGTCACAAACTGTGCTTCTAATCCGACCCCACACTGGTTATCAAGAAGCTAAAAAAGAAATCACACAGCCCCCTTTATTGCATTCCAGTTCTCTGGCTCCCAATCAGTTTCTAGGTCCAGTACAGTGAGAAGTTATTTGAAACTCTGCTCACTATACCAAAATGTTCTTCTGACCCCAAAGGGTCAGCCACATTACCAGGTCAATATTAGTTTGGATCTTACCCAAAATACCACGCTGCCAGCCAATCCTTTAGTGTGTAAAACTGAAATTTTATTATAAAGAAAAAAGAAAGAAAAAGAAAGGAGTTGTTAAATGGTCAAGCACTCAGATACACACAGAAACTTCAGAGTCCGTATATCAGGTTTTTAGCAATATTCGTGAGTTTGCTGACTTGAAAGTCCTTCTGGAACAAATCCACAGCTTGGATGGGTCATTCAGTCCTTTGTTCAGAGCTTTGTTTGTAGAAAAGATACTCCAGATGTAAGAAGCCGGATTTGAGACAAAGTGGAGATGATACAGCTGCCCTTTATATTCCTTTTGCCATGTGGCTTGTGCTTCCTGTGTCTCAAACATAAGTTTCACAGCACATGGCATGGAAAAGCCTTAGAGTTTCCTGCCATAGGCATGCCCCTGCATGGCTTGCTGGCTCATAAGGTGTATCCCCTGACTCCTTTCAATGGGTTCATTGTACAGCTGATGACCCTTGATGGGCCATTGAACAGGCTAGGCCGTGCTGATGCCAGTCTGCCTGGGGGTGTCACCCAGAAACACAGCACAAGTTTTGAAATACAGATATACCATACATATGTATAACTCACAATACAAAAGTGATACAAACATATAAACAAGACCATCATACTTGACAAATCATAACATTTTCACAGATCACTTACGTGGCATATCTGGTCACATTCCTTGCACTTTTATAATATTGGTATCAACAATATCTCCCATAGTCCATACGGCATCACATTAACCTCTTGCAAAAATTACCTTGCCCAGACAAAACTCAGGCAGGAATTCTAACTCAAAATGGCCTTATCTATACAAGAAAGGTGCTTCATCTTAACTAAATTCATTTCAAAATCAGTCTAGTTAAACTGTTGCAAACCCCTTTTACACTGATTTAGACTCATGCTGAACTGATATGAGCAAGAGTTAGATTGACTTAAGTGTCTGCACTTGTACATCAGTTTTGTTAAGTTGGTGCTCTTCTCTAGTATAGACTAGGACCCAGCTCACGAAGGAACTTGGGAGTTGCAACACCTGGCTTTTAGGTGCCTAGACAATCACTGCAACAACAATAGGACCCACAAAACCTGGGATGAATGGAGAGAAATAGATGCCTAAGAATGGGATCCACAAAAGCCAGGAGCTACCTGCATTTGTGGGAACCAATCTCTGTACAGCATGACGTGGCCATGTACTACTTACCGTTACCTCATCTTACATTCCGCTGTTACCTTGTCCATTGTAAATGGCTCCTTGGGTGGTCCCCTTTCTCGGAGCTAGTACAGACAGTCTGTTTCCAGCCTGTGGAGCCATTTACCTCCCTAATCCTGTCTCCCAGGAAATGAGTCCTCACCCATGTCCAATTACTCATGTCAAGCCAGGCCTACAGTGCCCCACCAAACAGGCTATAGAGAAAGACCCTCTCTGGCCCAGCAGCTATTTAGGTATTTACACAAAGTGGAATGGCTTCAGCAGGAGAGATTGAAGTGCTTCACTTAGGTGCCTAGGTGACTTTTACTGCAAAACGTTAGACAACCAGTGAATTTGGGCAGCTATAGGGTTAGGTGGAAACCTATCAGAGGTTTTGTGCTTCCTAAAATAGGGATTTAGGCACCTGAATCTGGGGTTTAGGTGCCTAATTCCCTTTGGACATGGGCCAAGGCCAAAATATTAGGGCCTTATTCACCATTGTCCCACAAGTGGTGTAGTCATTTGCAGCAGTCACAGTGAATGTAACGGCAGGACAGCAGTCTTTATGCTGACTTGGCACTCCCTTTCTAGTGAGGTAAATGAGGGCACAAGGTGCAGGGCAGTAGTGAACTGGACCCAATGACCCTACTACTGAAGATTTAAAAAAGATAACACTGCTCTCTGTTTGTCTCCATCACAGCTGTTATCAGGCTCTTTGCAATGAAAGTCAAGCTGAGCAGTGGCTGAAGGACATGCTCTGTGAGGAAATCACACAGCCCACTCTGCAAACATAAGTCACTTTCTCCAGCCCTGGAGAAATAAAGTGTGTTAGGCTGGAGACAGGCCCCAGGCAGTTCCAGGGTAAGCAAATGCAAACACTATGGAAGCCAGTGGAGCTGCACCTGATAACACTGAGCCTGAACTTGTCATTGACTTCAGATGACTGGAACTTCAGCAGTTACTCCAGATCCTCAGTGATGTAACTGAGAGCAGGATTTGGCCCAGTACAGGAAGGAGGGAAAGAGACTAATAGCAATAGAAAGCTGTGCCACTGTGCATTAGGGGGTGACCTATCTGCTCCCTTCCCAATCTCACCATCTTCCCTCCCAGAAGGAGCTGGGAGGTGGTTTATTTTAATGAGTCCCAGAAGCTTTAAGGAAAGTTCGTCTCATGAACACACAGTCTGGGCTACTTTCTGCAGGGGAGGAGTCCCCGGACAAACCCAAGCACTCGGTCTCAAAAATCTGGCCCAGAGCATGGTTCTTTCCTCAGAGCCTTGGTGAGCAAAAAGGGTTTCTTCAGAATCTCTCTTGTCAGCTTGCAGCTGCCCTGTCCAAGCTGCTTCCCTTGCAGCTTTCCAGCATCCATCCCCTTCTGTCCCTAAGAACTGCTTCAGCTCTCTTTTAAGGAATCAGCTGCTTAAGGTTCCTTCCTTGGACCCAGTGCTTAATTTGTAATGAAAGACGTACTGGGGCTCAACCAATTAACTGACAGAGCAAGCCCAGAGGTGCCAGGACTCAGCCCTGGCACAAATTAAGCACTGTTTGGGCCAGGTCCATCTCTCTAGTTGGCTCATTTAGGAAGCCTGCTCCAGGCTTGCAGCCTCCTGCAGGGCAGCTCTCACTCCATTGCCCCCACACACTCTGTTACATTGTATATTAGAGCTGGCCAAAACTTGAGATTTCTGATTTATGCAAAATTTCAGGATTGTGAAATTTGGTTTTGGTCCGATCTAGAACAAAAACAAATGTTTTGAAATTTCCCATGGACCATGTCAATTCCGGCCAAGAGCAGCCAGGGATCCCAAGGAAGCCTCACCATGTGGACTGCCACAGGGCCAGGGATCCCAGGGTTTCCAGACTCCCTGGCAAGCTGGCTCCTCGCACTGCCCACTCAGGGGTTGTGCAACACAGGTCTGCAGCAGAGAAGGCTCCTAGAAGCCCCAGGGTTTCCAGGCTCCCAGCTCCACATCAATGGCAAGGTTGTGTTGGACCTGCAAACCCCGGAAGCCTGGTTCTTTGGCAGCCCGGTTCTTTGGCAGCCCACCACGAAACCAGCCTGGTTTCTGATGGAAATTGGATTCAATGAAAGTTGTTGGGATTCCGTAAAATTTCACTGAACCCAAGAGGTTGCGACCAAACATTTCAGGTTTGACAAATTGACATTTTCCAGCTGAATTCTGGTTTGTCAGAAAATTCCCGATCAGCTCTACTGCATATGAAGAAAGGCTAAAGGCATGAGTGCAGGAGGTTAAATGATAGGAGTAACATGGATGACGTATAGGCCACTGAAGAAAGTAGGTGCAGATTTCTATTACTGGTACCAGATGGAGTGTGGGCCAAATTCTGACCTGGTATAAGCAGATGCAGCTCTACTGCACCTGTCTGAATTTGACCTATGGCTTGAGGGTACTTGTCACTGCCTTATGGCATTAAAGGGTTCTCAAAGCAGCCATGAACTTCCCAGGGAATATTCCTGGCAAGTGGGGCATGCTGTGGGTGGGAGGAGGCACAGCTAGTGCATCACTATGCCCTGGCTATTCCCTGGTTTCTATAAGCTCAGACGGGCACTAGAGGCTGTATTGTGTTTGCCATACTCCTCGATGCGGTGGAGCTGCACTGCCAAGAAGCTGATGGTAAGGATCTCTCAACTCCCATTCTGTGGCTTGCAATGTGGGACAGGACAACCTAAGGGGTTATGCATGGAGAGATTTTCCTGACTCCTCCTATACAAGCCAGTCACTGTGAAAGTTAAAAATGTAAATAAATGAAAAGGGGTAGATAGGTGTAAGGGTACTCAATAGGCAGCGTGAAATCGAATCTTGCAGGAAGTCTTGTGCAGGTGCTGTTACACATTATGCCCTGCAGCTGCTAACTGCCTGCCACTACAGGCAAGGAATGAGAATTGGTGGGATCTATTCATTATTACAGGGTTTCAAAATGGATCAGTACCAAGATTTTTAGCACAGATATTTGTGTAACTGATGCGTTACAAGGGAATCAGTGTTTGTTGCTCACACTCTGTAGTGTCTTCTGGGTTTGACTAGACCAGGGGTCGGCAACCTTTCAGAAGTGACATTCCAAGTCTTCATTTATTCACTCTAATTTAAGGTTTTGCATGCTAGTAATACATTTTAATGTTTTTAGAAGGTCTCTTTCTATAAATCTATAATATATAACTAAACTATTGTTGTATGTAAAGTAAATAAGGTTTTTAAAATGTTTAAGAAGCTTCATTTAAAATTACCGTAAATTAAAATGTAGAGCCCCCCGGCCCAGTGGCCAGGACCCGGGCAGTAAGAGTGCCACTGAAAATCAGCTTGTGCGCTATAGGTTGCCTACCCCTGGACTAGACACTGATTTTTCTTTATTTTTAAAAGAAACACATTTTTAAATGGAAGCAAACTAGATTTTTATGAGGTTAACCTCAAACAGAGAGTTATTACAAGTTATTTGAGTATGGCTGGAGTGCAAACAAAATGTGTAGTCAAGCTTCAACAATCAGATTATAGCTTCCTTTTAATCACCTAAGGAATGTGTTTGAGACATGAGCCATCTTAACTGTTATTTACTCATTTATACGGTTTCTCCTTGTAAAAGAAGTTCTGAACATCAGCATGAACAAAGGAGGCTGTAGGGACCCTGTGAGGGGATGGGCAAGGGCCCAGTTCTCATCCCTCTTACAAAGCCCCCAGAAGAGCCCTTTGCGTAAGGCATTTCCATGGGGTTCCCCCTCGCACTCTCCAGCAGGGACCTGCAGTAACACAGTGACTGCTATTGAAGTAGGGGCTGACTATGGACTTTGCAGGCTTCTGTCAAACTTCAAGTTTCTCCTCCCTTTGCATCAGTAGCTTCAAAACAGCATTGCACGGAAGGAGGCCACACAATCTTTGAAAATCCTGACAGAAATATTTCCAAATGCCATATGAATAAGGCCTTACTTGAATTGTGGGATGATTGTCAAACAATTGCAGCTGAGTTTCAGGTAAGCTGTGGAAAATTGCAGAAAAGTAATAATGGAATTTATTATTTTTGTGGTAATAAAGTCCGCTATTATTTTTCCACAATTTTCTGCTGTTGGCTACCTGGGGAAGAGAGCAGGAACATGGGGCTGACTGCGGGGGCTCCTGCTTTCAGCCCCGGGGAAGCCTGGACTCCCATTATCAGCCCTGTGCACAGCAGGGCTCCTGCTGTTGAAATTGTGGTGGAAGCCTAATATTGCTGAATCCACAATTTCCACAATATCGCAAGTTAAGTAGGGCCTTACATATGAAGTATTTCACTCCTCAGCCTCTAGACCAGTGTTCTCAACCCATGGCCTGAAGGCAGCTGTGGCCCAGCTCAGCTGTGTGCTAAAGGCCGCTGGCTGCCACTGGCAGACTGTAGGCCCCGTGCAGCTGGCTCCGGAGTCCCGGCGGCATCCTGGCATCTGGCCATCACCTGGCTCTGCCCGGCAGAATCTGGGGTCCTGGTGGGGTCCAGGAAACCGGCTGCCGCCCGGTCCCACACAGCAGAATCCAGGGTCAGGGTCCTGGCTGCCCCCCGGCTCCCTGCAGCTGCCTCCTGGCCCCATGCAGCAGGGTCTGGGGTCCCAGTGGGGTGCAAGGTCCTGGATGCCCCCAGCCACGAGCAGCGTGGTCAAGGTCTAGGCAGCTGGCTGCCACCCGGCCCCGCATAGTGGGGTCCAGGGTCGGGATCCTGACTGTCCCCCAGCCCTGCACGGCGGGGGGTGGGGGGTCCCCATGCAGTAGGGTCTGGGGTCAAGGTCCATTCCCCCCACCCCACACCCAGCTCTCTGTTCCTGGCCCCACTCTGTGGAGGGGTCTCTGGGCAGAGGGCTCTAAGCATAGGGATTTGTGTGTGTGGGGGGGGTGCTAGGTGGGGGGCACTGTGGTTCTCAACCTGCAGCCTAGCTAACACTTTGTGGGCCCACAGTAATAAATAGGTTGAGAACCACTGCTCTAGACAAACCCCAAGACCTAGTTTGCCCCCTCCTGTGTTAAAAGCCATGGGGAGAGGACTTGTTTTGTGAGGAAATCTCAGTCAGGATTTCCTCCTGGAGATTCCACTGCATTATCCCACTTGGGCGGGTGAGAGGGGGAGGAAGGGATGGAGTTTTATGTCCCAAAACATGCCAAACCCCTCTGGGATTTGTGGTAGGCCAGCACTGTCTATGCATAGGCCCTACACTTCTACTGTGGCTCTGTCCATGTTTTCAGGAGCTTCCCCTGCTATGGCTTGTAGTAGGGTTGCCAATTTTGGTTGGACGTATTCCTGGAGGTTTCATCACATGACATAATCTTTAATTAAAAAGATTAATCTTTAATTCCTGAAGACTGCAGGACAATCCTGGCGGGTTGGCCACCTAGCTTGTAGTGTGCAGGGCAGAGAGGCAACCGTGTATAGGGCTGCCATCTTGTGCACAGGCCCTAAACCTTATCCAGGGTAACGCCCTAGAGAAAAGGGTGGATACTGCCATATAACTTGCTGCTAGTAGAAGTTGATGATATCCAAAAGTGTGCAGAAAAAAGTGACCTGTCACAATGGTTTGACAAATCTGCCCTGATGGTGTGCTTAGAGGCAATTTGCCACAGCAGGAAAAGATCATGTTATATCTGATTGAAGCTAGAGCAGTCAAAACCTACCCTGAGGAGGCTGTTCTGCTTTCTGAAGCATTCTCTTGCCCTTGCCAAAAGAACTGGCCCTAGAGATGTGTAGGAAAACAAAACTAAGTTAAAAATGCTAGACGCTCTTGAATATGACTCAAACTCCTGAGAGTGAGGGGGTGGGGGAAGGGCTGGTTTCCTTATTCTTTGTTAGTAGAGTATTAAGGGGAAAAAAATCAGTAAATGTGTGAATAGTCTTTCATTATTACTGGTGGTTACTGACTTCCACTTTTCATATTCAATTTCTTCTGAGAATTATGCACTTGTATAATAGCAGGACTGTGTTACACAACTATCTTAGCCTTTCATGGTTTCTGCTGACTTAGCTTGCATGGTGCAATCTGCATTCTGAGTCCTGCAGAGCAAAACTCAAAGTACTAATTAGGTTATGATTAATACTTGGAATCTTGACCAGCAACTAAAGTAACATGCAGCTTAAACTAATTTAGAGTAGTCAACAATATTTACAAGATAAAAGGTTTTAGAAAAAATCAATAAAGATAAGTCCTATGAATTGATCTCAGTGCAAAGCTCAAAAAGAGCACTGGTGACATGAAGGCAAGAAAGTTTAGAGCAATCTAAAGAGCCATCTGATGAGAATACACAAAAACAGTCAATATTTGATAAAGATGCTATTTGTATTAAACACATTTGTGCTGTACCACACACACAACTGACTGAAAGCTTTAGACACTAAATTAATTTTTTACATTCCTTGCTCTGATTAAAGCAGATCTTATTGTAATGAGCCTGAAATAGCCTGTCCCACAACTTGGCCTGTCTCAAAATGTATTTAGTTCATACAGTGCATTCCTTAACTTTTATGGAATTTATTGTAACACCCAGTCTGCTGAAGGAATGATCCATCCATCTATTCTGTTTGCCAGAAACTGGGAATGGGCGACAGGGGATGGATCACTTGATGATTACCTGTTCTGTTCATTCCCACTGAAGCACCGAACATTGGCCATTGTCGGAAAACAGGATACTGGGCTAGATGGACTATTGGTCTGACCCAATATGGCCATTCTTCTGTTCTTATCCTAAACTAGCTATTGGCCCATATGTGTTTCACAGGTTCCTTCTGGGCTATGGACATAAAGGCTAATTGCATTTCCTATGCAGCAGCCACAGAATGCCTGCAATTAGATTTTCAGAGCTATCTCAGCCTGGTGGTCAGAGTCTCTGACTACCTGGTTTAACTATTATAGGACCCACAATGTGCTAGGTGCTTTTTTTTTTTTTTTTTTTCACACACACACACACACACACACACACACACACACACACACACACACACACTCTGTAGAGTCTGGGTAGACAACCTACCAAAGCAAGGGGGCAGTAAAGCCATGTGAATGAGGAATGGAATTGGGCACATGGTCTTTCAGGTCCATGATGGTTTTTTTCTCTGTAGCTATCTGAAAAGGGCGGGGATGGTGACCACTGTCCTGAAAGGCGTTAGGAATTGTAGGCTAGCTGGGAAAGGCACAGCTTGAGGAAGAATCTGACGGAGAAGAAGGTGGTGGCATGGTGTGCTGGGTCAGGAAGGAAGTCCCAGGAGAAGGGGACATCAGAGAAGAAGGTGTGGGAGAGAATACCACAGATGGGATGTAGAGTTGGGTAGCTCAACTGGAGCCATAGGAGACAGGAATGGAGCTGTTGTAAATGGGAACCAGGTTGTGTCAGGATTTTCAGGTGAGGACAAGGAGCTGAATTTTAATTTGGTGGGTGAGGAGAAGGCAATGAAGGGATTTGCGCTGGGACTGGTCATGGTCAGAACAGTGGGCAAGAAAGATGGTTGCCATCAGAGACCTCAGGTATTCTAAGAGAAAAGGAGGTTCTACTAGGATCTAGCTGGTCAAATGTTTTGCTAGGATTTAGCTATTGGACACTTCACTGGCTGAGGTATTTCTATACTTTTATCTCTCCGAATATCCATGGGAAGGGAAATGCGGCAAAGGGGCTGTCCATGAGCCAGAGATCCAACCCTTGAACCTCAAAATCTATAGTGATCAGGATCTTCTTTCTACAGCATTGCAAGGGGTTTATTTAAAATACACAAAACACTCTGCTGAACTGAGTAGTCTGTTGATGTTTGGATCCCTAACCTTCTGGGGCTTTGTACATCCCATAAAGTTGTAGACATTTTGGATGGATGGGGACCCTAGAGAGTTTATTGTTAACTGTCTGGTAAAAATTCCTAGCTGGCTAACATTTGGAAAAGTTTTCTATTTTTTGCATATCCATAAAAAGCCATCATTCTTCTTCTTGTGTCATTTAAGAGCACGGTCATTTCAGCCTTGGCGACCAAGACCAGTCTAGCCAATTCTGTTATAAACCTAAAGGAAAATGCAAAGTCATGTGGAGTCACTGAAGCTTCTGTAGGTGATGAACTGTTGATTAAATATTGTGGTTCTGGGTGAGTTACTAAATTATTGGTTGGTTAACAATAAGCAAGTATCGCAATGTGAGAAATACTGTTTAAGTTAAAAGTTGACTTGAAACAAACCTAGGATTAAAGTAGTAAGATAACACTTCCTGGACTCAATAAAAGGAATTATCCTGTTGGATTCTAATATGTTGGATTTCAGTTTTAAAATCTAACTGGCACTGTGGCAAATTCATATATTGCTGCCCCCCTTTCATGCTTACACTATGGTTCTTCACTTAATGGATCACAGTTTCAAATTACGTTCTTTCACACTACTAGTTGCCTTCATCAATTCCTATTGAAATCTGAACCTCTGTTGTACCTGTAGTGAGTGAGTGTACCTGTGAGTGACAGAGAGGTCAAATGTATTCACCATCATCACTGTGTAGTCCCCCCTTTCCTCTTTAAGTTAAATAGAACCATAGAGAGACAAGGTGGGTAAGATAATATTGTTTATTGGACCAAATTCTGCTGCTGAGAGAGAGAAGCTTTAAAGCTTACACAGAGCTCTTCAGGCAGATCTGAAGGAGAGCTCTGGGTAGATTCGAAAGCTTATCTCTCTCACCAGCAGAATTTGGTCCAGTAAAATATATCACCTCACGCACCTTGTCTCTCTAATATCCTGAGACCAACACAGCTGCAACAACACTGCATACAAAAATGGAACCATGTCATTTACCTTAGCAATAAATCATTAGGAAGGTGTCTAAAACTGTAGCTGTCTCACAGGGCTTGTTAATAAAGTTATTTATTTTTTAATGCTTGCAGGTGCTTTTCATGCTGTAATGATTATTATGGATGCTCATTTATTTATCTGAATGCTTTATTCAAAACTGAAGTCTGAACATAGATACACTTCCAGCTTTGAAATGTAATGCATGGTTACAATTTGACCTAGCTCTTTGGTGGATCAATTAGTATGTCAGAATTAATCTATAGTATGTATCTTCAAAGAGGTTAAGATAAGAAAGGAAATGCATACATTAAAAAGTACAATTTGATCCAAACTTTATAAGACAAACACTTAAAGGAGTTAGACTAGAACACCATTTGACATAATACCTAAAATTGCAAGATATAGATGGATCTGGTTCACTAATTTTTTTAATTCTTCCTGTGGTAGAGGAGGCTGTAGCAGATTCTCAGCTGCTATACAATGTCATAGCCCCAATGTCTTCAGTGGAGCTATGACCATTTACAACAGCTGAGGATCTGCCCCTAAATGATTGATTAAGCTTTTGGGGAGCAGGGATTGAGTTTTCTTCCCCCTTGCCCTGCACTGAGCACACCATTACTGCTGAACTAATAATAGAAAATCCTCTTTTTAATCACACCAGCTGAACAGTCCATTGAATAGGGCACTGTTTGTAAATCATACTTCCAATCAGCCAGGCAGAGCCACAGATAGTAACAACATTCATTCAGGTTCCTTAAATTAAATTCCAAGATACAGTGGGGTTTGTTTCTTTAAAAAATCCTCCCCTTACAGTTCTCTCTCTGGATTGTGACAAGATAGCTCCATTGTTTATATGATGAATTTCTTAGTCTATAAAGATTTTCTTTAAAACCTGTGGGTAGCGTATACTAGTCTGAAGTACGGGCAGGATGACCCTCATGCAAACAAGTAACTGGAACTTACCTGGGGTGTCCAGTGAGCAAGTAGCAGTGACACAGGTTTAGCATAAGAATGCATGAAACCAGAGAACATACTAGAACAAGCCCTGCTAGAAACCTATGGTGAGATGTTGGCCCCGTTGCAGTCTGTGGCAAAACGCCCATTGACAGCACTGGGGCAAGGCTTTCCCCCCTCTTCCCTCCCAGTGTGACTCTCTATTCTTAGCTAGTAGGTGCCTGATCCTGCAACATGCTGAGCAGGGCACGTGGCACATTGTAGGGTCAAGCTCTCCTGATAATTCAAGAAGTCCTAGGTCCCACATTGCCTGGTCATGGAATTTCCTGAGTTCATAGCAAACTTTTTAGCTTGATTAAACACATGTATAATGCTAGATCTTCCTTTGAGGGGGAAGGGTCAGAGAAATGATTGTGAATAGGACTCTAGAAGGAAGGTGTACTCTTTGCCATCTATTGGTGAACCAGAGGAAGAGACCCAATGAGCAGACCTCATTTGCATGTGCTAGGGTTGGATATTAGGAAAAATGTCCTAACTGTCAGGGTGTTTAAGCACTGGAATAAATTGCCCAGGGAGGTTGTAGAATTTTCATCATTGGAAATTTTTAAGAGCAGGTTAGAAAAACACCTGTCAGGGATGGTCTAGATAATACTTAGTCTTGCCTTGAGTGCAGGGGACTGCACTAGATGACCTCTCAAGGTATCTTCCAATCCTACAATTCTATGATTCTAAGTCTTCAGTGTAGGGATAATGAAATGTTGTTATCCTTATTGTGTGACTAAAGGGTAGCAGAACTGTACTGAAGGGGTCACCCTAACCAGTATCTCACTCTCCCATCACTGGGTAGAGAGTTGACAGCTGAGGGAGGAGAGAGAAGAGGAATGGTACATTCCATCCCATGGTGAGGACTCTGCTTGAGGGTCCTATTTGTTCTTTGATCCCTCAGCTATGTGGCTCCCTGCTGGGGAGTCAATAGAAGTGCAATAAAAGAGCTGCCTGACTAGATTTCACTGAGAGCCTTTGTCCCCCTACTAGGGGCAAAAATCACTAGGCTAGGCAGTAGGGCCAGATAGACATGTTGTAGGTAGTTGTCACCACTCTGCAGGTCTTGAACCTGAGTGCATAGGGTTCCCAGTCAACCTGCACTGTCTTGCTCCCAACCAGCAGCTCACTATTAACCAACTGCGCAGGAGAGCATGAAACCTGAAGTTATATCAGGGAGGGCTTCCTGGGCCCTGACTGGAGGAACACTGTGAACTCTGATTGGCCACCAGGGCTTCCTGTTTAAACCCAAAGAGAGGCACAGGAAGTTGTCTGCATAACTGGGCTCTACCTGGCTGCTACATTGAACTCTGCCCTGTTGGCTAACTCCTGAACCCTGCTTCTGTGGCTGGTTCCTGCTTTTCTGACCTGTTCCTGATCTTTGCCCTGGTCTTCAAATGTGGCTCTTACCATTGGCTTGACTCCCAACTCCAACTCCTGTTCCAGCCACCAGACCCAGCTACCTACATCTTGGCCCTGACAGCAGCAGTGAAAGATGATGAAGAAAAAACACAGAAGTGGAAGTAAGGCCAGGTACTGCTCTCCCCACAGGGTCTGGAGGTGAACCTGCCTGAATGCACTGGGACTTTGCTGCCCTCTGACAACGAACTGTGAGTGGGATGCAGCGAAGGGAAGGGATAAAATGGTGTGCTAAAGGTTCCTTGGACATTCACGCTGGCAAGTGGACAAACTGAGATGAAGGACACTGTGAAGATGCTTTGGGGTAGGTGTTTTATTTATTATTTACACACTGTTGATTAATTGTTGTGTTTTCCCAAATTAACACTGTGTCCCCTCTTCCATAATACAAGTTGTCTTTGTTGTATACACAGACTCAGTGCATCTGAGTGAGAAGTATTGCCTATTAAGGGTGCTCTGGGGTTTTTTAGTTTTCCCAGGTTTGTTTTGTAATTTTAGGAGGAGCCCCTAGATGCTGAACCCAGCCTTTGTGGCTGCTGGCAACACCTGGCAGAAGGGTTACGCTGGGTAAGAGAAGCACAGGGGATGAGTAGTCAGACCAAAAAATCAAAACCCCCAAAACTTTACCATGAGAGTTCACCCCAGATTGAAACGAACATAAAACCTGCTCCCATTGCATGTGAATTACAGCCAGGGCCGGCTTAGGCACCAGTGCTCCAAGCATGTGCTTGGGGCGGCGCTTTCCAAGGGACGGCCCACCGGCTCCTTTTTTTTTTTGGCTTGGGGCGCAAAAAGCTGGGAGCCGGCCCTGAGCGGAGGTGAGCTGTGGTGGTGGGGGGCATGGGGAGGGCCGCAGGAAGTAACCTGGGGGAGGGGGCAGAGGAACCGCTCCCCCCCCCGCAGCTCATCTCCATTCCACTGCCGCCTGCTCCCCCGAGCGTGCCGCCGCTCCGCTTCTCCCCCTCCCTCCCAGACTTGTGATCTAGGACCTCTTTGAATTGGTCTCTTCTTTGTGAAAGCTCTGTACAAGGGCCAATTAACCAGATGGACTCAGATAGTTAGGAAGAGCAGGGTAAGCTCTCATGTGCTCTCCCCTTCCCTCAAGGGAGTCTGCTCTCTAGGAAGTTTAGCACAATTTAAAAAGAGGGTTAGCCCTTTAAGAAAACAAACACCTACTAGCTCTCTTGCTTGCTGAGGGTGTCTATGGAGATCAATACTGCGGTGGCCCTGGTTCTGCAAGAACTATCCTTGATTCTTTTTTGGCAGCTTGTGCAAAGTTCGGCTCCTCCTCCTCTGGACTTTGGCCGTCCTCCTCCCTTCCTGGAACTATTTGCAGA